>NW_015150534.1:516183-517658 GCF_000732505.1 Cyprinodon variegatus
AGAATTTCTCTTAATTATTTCTGTCTTAGCTCATGCAATTAAAAAAAATTTTTTTTTTTTTTAGGGTTACTACATATCTAAACTACAGGTGCAAAAACTGTGTCCTCTATTTAGGCAGCTTGCTTTATTCCTTTAACTGTCTGCTAGAGTCTGGTGTTTTAATTTCAGAATGAATCTCAAAGTTAAGGTTTAACTACAGAACATTCTTAGAACAGTTTTTTGATGCTAAAATTAACAGGACATCTACAAAAAAAGGATTTTACATTGATTGTTATGTAAAAACTAACAACAAACATTGAGGATGGGATATTTTTATACTTTGATGGATATTGCATATGCACTATATGTCTCTGTGAAAAGATTTTAATTAATAATAAAACAACTTTTTACTTATCTGTGGTGTTAAAACACATCTTCACCAATTGAATATTTGCTTTTAAGCTGTGTTTGTAAATTCAGTAGGATATGTGTTTTATGTTCAATGTTCTGCAAATTCAAATAAGAAACTAAAGGGACAAGTTTAACAGTAATAACTAAACATTCTGTCAGCCTGACTATTTTCCCAATCTTTGGTTTTGCTTTTTCTCTTTCACCAGCTTTCTCAGCTGCGTGGGAAGGACAGGAATTTCACCTTGCTCCATGCCCTTCTAGAGCAGATCATGTTGCAGGAACCAGGCTTGGCCACTTTTACCCAGGACATGGCGGAATTTGAAACTGTCCCTGGAGGTATTTGCTCGTCAAGATTTGATCAAAACAGCAAAAAATACAAAACAACAACCAAAAAAATTTAATAAATCAGTGTGCTGCTTTTTGGCTATGGGCTGTTAAATTTTATCCACCTTTATATTCAGTATCACTGATGTTTTTTTTTTCTCCATCTTCTTTGGAAAGCTTCCATCAAAGGCTTGACGGCAGAAGTAGACGGTGAGTAGATGGCTTTTTTACTACTTGTCCAGAAACTATTGCTCAGTATGCTTACAGCAGGGGTGCCCAACCTTTTTTAAACCAAGATCTGCTTTTGAAGTTGATGGCATGCCGAGATCTACCAAGCCAAACACAAAGGATGGGCAGTATTTGTTTTTCATTTGCACAGGTGGAGAATAAACAGTAAGTCCAACAAACGAGGAAATTATCAATTGTGTCAAAAAATAGGTTGCAAAAACAGAGCTTAACACTCTTATAAGAACTTCACACCATATCTCACTAAAAACTACTGAAAAGAGCAGTCAAGATCTCCAGACAAAGGCTGTGCAGTCAAAAAATCTAAACAAACCAATTGATACACACACACACACAATCCAGTAGAGATTAGGGATGCACGATATTGGGTTTTTGGCCGATATCCGATATGCCGATATTTTAAAACTCATGTAGCCGATAACCGATAACCGATATCGATGTTAAAGCTGGACAAAAATAAGTAGTCATTGAAAATAGCAGTTTTGTTATCCATTTCTGACACTTTGAAAAATAAT
>NW_015150534.1:519371-521336 GCF_000732505.1 Cyprinodon variegatus
TTTGCTTAACAATTCCTGTAATGAATGAAAAGCACAATGAAAGAAATAATGTCTAAACATCCCTCACTTAACAATAAAAGTTAACAATAACTCTCAACTCCCAATAACACATGATACTCAGCCTCAGCAATAAACGAAATAATGTCGGCTATTGGTAAAAAATAAATTAACAAATGAGCTAATTAACAAAAAATACCTCTTATGTAGAAAAAATAACACAAAATGTACCAAAAACGAACAAACATATCAATAGACTATCTTTACTTTCGGAGTCCAGGTGGATTTTCAGATCCCTTGCACCTCCATTGGACACCGAGACATATGTGCCTGCTTTGCACACTGTGCACAAGGCATCCAATGTGTCTCGAACTGCTCTGAAAGCAGGAAAACTCTTTTGTAAATCGACGGTAACTATACATTTGCGCTTTGGCATGTTGTTTGTGTACTGACAGCCATGCAATATATATTCTGATTAAGAACAGGGCTGCCCGCACTGACGCGACTCAGGGATTACGTCACACGCAGCGCCATGCGCAACAGAACAGAACATTTCCTCACTTTTTAAAAAAAAACCCGGGACGCCCGGGACAGGACGTGAAATACAGACGTTTGGTCACCCTATCTAACCCACTAGGCCAACACTCCCTTGCTCACGTAATATTAAGTTATCCCATGCATTGCTTTCCTTTGCTTTCATTTGTTGTGGTCTTAGAGCCAGACAACAACAGAATATAATGATCTATTCAGGAATTAAAATGGATCAGCTAAACTTTGTTATTCAAAATTGGAAAAAAGATGCGGCAAACGATCCCATTTTAGAAAACAGTGGTGAATTATTTTCTTTAAAAGAGAAAACAAGTCTAATTTTGTCACCAGCACAACTCTCTATGGCCATCAAAGCAGACAGGAAGGTTTCTGGTGAATCTTTAAAACTCCTTTGAATAATTTCTACAGAGAGACAAAAACAAACTTAAGTATTACTGGCTGCTTCAGTCATGTGGGAGCAGACTAGACCTGCTGTCTGAAACCATACATCAGAAAAAAAAAAACCATCCCTAGTCCTGTTTCCATGTGTTTTATGCTAAGCAGACAGCTTTAGTAATGTATCATAATGATGTTAATTTGCATCTTTCCCGCTTGCATCTTATATTTTATTCTGTGTATGTAGGCTAAACAGCAGACAAGGTTTTTCCTCTATTTTTTTCATTTGCAAGAATATGCCTTCATGTACTAAATGTATATAAAATTACTATGTGATACTACATTTCCACCCCCTTTCTGTTGTCACAATATATTTATTTTATCCAGAAATTCCAACATTATTTTCTTTCCTTCCACGCTGCCTCTTTATTGATTATTTTAGTGTTTGAGCATCAAACAAATCCTCAAAAAGCTTTTTTAGGGAAGCCCCAATGTAAAATAAAGTGCTGATATCTGCAATGAATGTTACCAATATTGCTTATACCCAATATTTACTGATTGTATGTATGTCCCTACCCCTTGAACACCCCTGAAACAAGTGCAGCAACTAAATTGAAATGTATATTTGTTTTATTCTTTTGGATGAACACAGATATGCTTAAAACTAACCAACTTTGGGCGAGAATATAATAGAAAAGCCCTTTATTGTTCCACAATGGGGAAATTCTGGTGTTTACAGCAGCAAAAATATTAAAGAAAAAATTGTCACACAAATGTGGACCTTATAGAAATGTAAAGGAATAACATATTAATGAAGAGTTAAAAGATAAATAAGATACTCTACTTTTGTCATGAACCAAGGACAGATGGACCCAGTATTCAAGGCGAGACAGTCAGTAGGAAAGTTCAAAATGTTTATTAAACATTTTCTGGGGAGGAAACACAGGTAAGTGACCATGATAAACTGATTTATGATTATCTGGGTTGGTCACTTACCTGGTTTAACAGTCCAGACCACGAGTGTCCCCAGTGCTGCAGTCCCAG
>NW_015150534.1:523246-525302 GCF_000732505.1 Cyprinodon variegatus
GTCACACCTCAACCCGCCTCAAAGCCAACGCTGATTGGACGTTCGTTTGGTGAACGGCTCCAAATTTTCTTTAACGGAGAGTCTCCAGACTGATCTGCAAGGGAAACCTTGAAAGCTCGCAAGATCAGGATGGTCTCACGAGGCTAGAGGTGTGTGTGTTTTGTGTTTTAAAAAAAACTGAAGCTCTTTCTGCTCCTCACTTTATTGCAGACGGTAATTGAGAAGTACAATGCGCAGCTCGAGTCGCTGACGAAGACCTGCGACGAGATGAAGAAGCTCTACTCTGTCATACTGGTAATCCCTGAGTTATTATTTCAATCTATTTTAAACAGCTTCAGAGATGGATGCTCCCAATCCCTGTCTGGCCGTGTCTAGATTGCCCTTTTCAATTATATGTCACCTCATCTCCCTGATGCAATGCTTTTGAGGGTCAAATACATTTTAAGAAGAGAAGGTTAAATTTGTGACATCAATTGTCCACTATCATATAAAAAAATCAGCAAAAGTATTAATATCAGAGAAAACTCAATTTTTTGTCACATAACAAGCATTAATGTTATGCATTTTAATGTTATTTTTATGCTACGAAGGGGAAAAAAAGTAGTAAAAAAGCATAGATGTGAATGGATTTGTACCAGCCCCCAAAAGGGGTGTAACTAATGATCGTTTTGTATTGATGCATCGATCCAACAGCCGACGATCCGATGCATCGACACGTCTGCAAGTGTATCGGTTCATGTTTATTTTCTCCTCTGGTCTATTTTTATCCATTTGCTCCTGGACGTAATTCTGACTCCAGTGCTCCGGAGGCGCTAAACCTATTTTGGCCTCCTACCTCACTTCCTTTAGCCACTACCCTCTCTCTGCTTGCCGTATTTTTTGATCCAAGGCCTTTCAGAATCTATAACAAAGGGGCATTATTATTTTTCAGTAAATGAGGTTTTCATAGGCCTAGGTGTAGTACAACTTTGCTACTTTTGTTATTTGCTGTTGTTTCTCAAATAAAATACATAACGATATTACAGCTTTCATCATATTTCGAAATTGAAACATTTTCTAGCTTGTAAGGTAAAACAAATATATATATACCAATTAATCAAATCAAATCGTATTCTAGAGTATTGAAAATAATTGAATCGCCATGATGGGTGTGATTTACACCCCTACCCCAAGTCTGAAATCAAATCATTGGATTGTTTTTAGCAGTAAACTGCTAGCACTAGCCATGCTATATAACAGACAAAGAACAGCAAGCAAGAAGCGGTTGTAGATGCACAAAATTCAAGGTCCAGAGAGCAGACTGATGATTTTGGGAATTTAAAAGAGCTCCATTGTGAATCAAGAGACTGCATTTGAGTATGTTAATGCAGATGTGATTATCACGTTCAATGTTTACAGTACGGATGCAAGTTATCGATTAATTAATTAGTTGATAATCTACATAAGCCTTTTTTAAAAGAAACATCAGTTTTGATCTTTCAATTTTATATAAGCACCTACATATTTTTTGTTACAATATGCTATATTTAAACAAATAGTGCAACATTATTTTAACAACTGATTTTTCGAGCTATATAAAATACTGAATAAACAGAAACTCAAGTTTTCTTACACACTATGAAAATATACATCTTTAGAAGATTTAACAAAACTAGAACCTAGGTTATTGAATAAAAAAAAGAAAAGGATGGATAAATTATGTTAAAAACTTCTCTCTAAAAGACAGGGTACACTCACCGGCCACTTTATTAGGTACACCTGTCCAACTGCTCGTTAACAATAAATTTCTAAGCAGCCAATCACATGGCGGCAACTCAGTGCATTTAGGCATGTAGACATGGTCAAGATAATCTCCTGCAGTTCAAACCGAGCATCAGTATGGGGAAGAAAGGTGATTTGAGTGACTTTGAATGTGGCATGATTGTTGGTGCCAGAAGGGCTGGTCTGAGTATTTCAGAAACTGCTGATCTACTGGGATTTTCACGCACAACCATCTCTAGGGTTTACAGAGTATGACAAAACAGAAAACTCAGAGAAGCATAATTATGGAGGAGCC
>NW_015150534.1:526538-527732 GCF_000732505.1 Cyprinodon variegatus
CAATATGGACCAAACTCCCTGAGGAATGCTTCCAGCACCTTGTTGAATCTATGCCACGAAGAATTGAGGCAGTTCTGAAGGCAAAGGGGGTCCAACCCGTTACTAGCATGGGGTAATTAATAAAGTGGCCGGTGAGTGTATATTATTTTGTCCAGAATTTCCAACATCATTTTTTTTCTTCCACGCTGCCTCTTTATTGATTATTTTTGTGTTTGAGCATCAAACAAATCCTCAAAAAGCTTTTTTATGGAAGCACCAATGGAAAAAAGTGCGCTGATATCTGCAATGAATGTTACCAATATTGCTGATAACCAATATTTACTGATAGTGTCACTACTCCTTGGACACCCCTAAAACAAGCACAGCAACTAAATTGAAATGTATATTTGTCTTATTCTTTTGGATGAACACAGATATGCTTAAAACTAACCAACTTTAGCCGAGAATAGAATAGCATAAAAAACATTCCTTTACGTCCCACAATGGGTGAATTCTGGTGTTAACAGCAGCAAAAAGATTAAAGAAAAAAATGGTCACACAAATGTGGACCTTAGAGAAATGTAAAGGAATAACACACTAATGAAGAGTTAAAAGATAAACAAAAAAATACTCTAAAGTATTTTAACAATATATAACTGTGCACCTGGAGAATAAATAACCAAAATACAGTTATGGACATTTTTACAGTAATGAATATTTGAAAATAACATCAGTGTCAAGATTTGGTTTTAAAGTTTTTGTGAGGACCCAAAAGCAGAAGTTGAGAGACAGGGGTGAGATCATTGAGGGTTTAATTAAGGGTGACAGGCAGCCAAACAGTAATCCAAAAATCCAACTTAAAAATGTAAATCAAAACAGGAATGCAAAAAAACCAACATAAGAGTTAAACCCAAACCACGACCATGGAGACATCAGAGAAAACAGTCATGTGGAGCCAGGGTAGGATGAAGTAAGACGAGGAATCAGCACTGAGGGACCGAACAGGGAGTGTATTTATGGCTGACTGAACAAAGGAAGGACTAACGAGCTGATAAGGAGCAGGTGTGAGTAGAGCTGATGAGGAAGCCAAGGGAAAAGAAAACACAAGGGGGCAACAGAGGACAAGCGATGAAAAACCTAAGAAACTTAAATAAATCCAGAACACATCAAAGCTAGAAAAGAAAACATGGATAAACATGAAACTGTAAACTTAGA
>NW_015150534.1:528293-533601 GCF_000732505.1 Cyprinodon variegatus
AGCTGATTGGCCTATGTTGGTGATAGACGGGCCAAATAAACCAATCAGATCAGTAAAGCATATGACGTAGGCTACTAACAGAGCGACGACAAAAACACAACCACCAGCCTGTAATTTCGATAAAACTTGCTCGATAGCCACGCTGACGCTAGTTTCATTCGCCATGTTCTTTAGACTGAACTGTCGCGCTTCTCGTTGCGTCACACCTCAACCCGCCTCAAAGCCAACGCTGATTGGACGTTCGTTTCGTTTAGCATAGTCCACCATTCAGTGCTGGGAGAGACTTTGTTCTGCTAAAAAACGCCTTCAAACAGTCTCTGGTTGTGTGGAGGTTTGTAGAGGACCGAACTGAAGAGATGGAAGTTGAGGTGGTTTGTTGCAGATTTAATTTGATATATATGTATAGGAGTGGTGGCAACAGAAACATAAATCCAGAAATTAATAATTTAGGAACATAGGAACCAGAACAAAGAGAAATACATAGATTTGGGATGGAATGAAGGAATGAAGAGAATCCTGCAACCAGTAACTGCAGAGGAGGAGTTTATATGCCAAACAGAACAAAGAATTGAGTATTCAACTGATTGGGAGCAGGTGTGGATAGAAAGATCTAGAAGGGAGCTAGGGAAAAGGAGACTGGCACAAGGGGGCAGCAGAGAGTAAACAAGAAATGCATAAGAACTCAAATACAACCAGAAAACAACTAGAATGTAATGGAAATGAAACCAATGACCTAGAAAACACAGAATGACATAAACCAAAGTGTAACTGAAAACTCAAAAGGAAAACTTAAATAGATCCAAAAAGCCCAGAAAAACAATCTGCATGCTAAGAACACCGAAAAATATAGAATTAGTAAACATAGCAGTTTCCAACATTTTCAATGCCTCTTTTTGTTCAAGACTGACAGTTATCCTTCAAAAATCTATTGATTGTGGAGAAATATATGGGCTGAATCATAAGATATCTCTAGATGTTTTCATGTCCAAACCCTTGCTAGTAGGAACAGTTTCTCATCCTCCATGTTTTGTAAATAAGCAAAGCTGTCCGCCTAGTTACAGATTTTTTTCTGGGTGTGAGGTGCAGAAAGTGTGCCACATGAAAACTACAGTATTTTAATGTTACTTTGCCAATAGGACCTTGTGAGTATGTCAAATATAAACCTGGCTTCAGAGGTGCTGTAGACAGGTATTGCAGCATGGTTGGGCTCGAGGTGATAGTTCTGTGTATCTGCCAGCAGATGGCACCACATCTGTTCATGCCTACTATTTGCGCCCTGTGCTGGAATTCTATTTAGGCTCACCAAAGGATGCTTGGTGTATATAACCTTACTTTGTCATCATCAAATGTTTGTTTTTTGTTTTTGCATTGACATATAACATGATTATGCACCTTTAATGAGAAAAAAACAGACATTGCTGACTGTTAGCATGTAGCACCCAGCGTGGGTTCTTCTATTGATGCTTTCGTTGGCAGGACTGCTAGGTTAGGTACTGCACCGTATACTTTCTGTTTACATTTGTACCATGAGATTTTCAAAGCTAGGAATGTGATTCAATAACCTAATCCCGATTTGAGCTTCTCGTTGCTTTTTCTTTACCAGTGTTCTTAAACTTCGGAGGCCTTCCCAAAAACAACATATATTTTGAGAAAACTTAATTGAACCACTTTACAAGTTGATGATCAGTGGGTTAGTAGAATAAATCTATCAGGGTACCGCTCTAAATGCGGACAAACACCAATTCACGGCATCGTTTTTTCAGAATATTTTTTGTACAATATGTTTGTTGAAATGTATGTATGTTGAAGAAGCCACTATAGTTGTGTTTAATGAAGGGTCATTTTCAAAATTCCCCCGAAGCATCGGAGGCTTAAGTGCTCTCTGATGTGCACCAGCATCTAGAAAAAAGGGACATATCACAATAAGTCTGTCTGTGAACAGCCCTCGCCTCTGAACATTCGCCCGGACAAGAAATCTCCCATAAAGCAAACTCCTCTGTCACATAGATCAGATTTAGTGGAAACATTTCCCCCTCTGTAATCTTTCATCCTTCTGTCCATTAAGGAGAACATTTTCTTTGCTCGCTAAACCCCCCACCCCCCACCCCCTCCCCTCGATTAGGCTTCTACAGCTCAGTCCCACTTCTGACATCTTAACTGGTGAAACGACATGGCTCTTTTTCTTGAAGAGTTACCCACCAAAAACAATCAATACAAAAGGCAGTGCCAAGTTTCTCATCATTTTCATATATCCACAGACGATCTATCATCATAGAGTCCACTCTGCCTTCCTGCTGTATTTGAACACAGAGATATGATAGTGTGAGATGAAGCTTTAGGCCTGCAAGGGAATTGTATTATTACACCCACTGAAAGTCTCCTCTCCGCTCCAAACGGTTTCACAGAAGTGGATGCAGGGGGACCGTCAGCATCCTTCTATAGCTCTCTTTATCTGCTGATGGATGAGCCTATTCGGTGGCCTTTATAAAGAATACTGAACCTTTCACAAGTTAAAGAAGTGGCTGAATGAGCTTAAAGACATGCCTGTTTGCTTATTGGGGATTTATAGGACCTGGAAAGCTTGGTTTAGCATAAACAGAGAAATAAGTCTCACTACGAAATGTCCGATTTTTCTTCTGACATTGTTTTGTTACTAGTTTTGTATGGAGTAAACTTCGTTCCATTATTTTTGAAAGTAAACATTTTTGTTTTGTAAAGAAAAACATGACTTGTCAATGAAAATGTAAAAGAAAAAGGTTTAAAAGTAAATCTGCTGTGTTCTAACTTTATTTTTTTAAATTATGTTTTTTTGAGGAATCATCTTTTGTTTTCAACTTAGCTTTATTTATGTTTTATCCTGTTTCTCAAATTGAATTTCATGAATTGCATCCTTTTAAATTAGCATTTTTGGACTTTCCTCTGCAATGATATATTTCTATTGGTCTACATAGACGTTAGCAACAACATTGTATTGGTCGATGTGCAGGTTAAGAGGACACGTTTATGTTGTGCTTGAAGTGAAGAGAATGCTTTTTGTGAGAGGGAATTTGAAAGCAATGCAATTCCTTAAAATTCAATCTGGAAAACAGAAATTTAAAAAAGAAAGCCTGAAATTATAAACTTTAAAAATGTTTAGAAAAAAAGTAAATATGAGAAAATGGCAAAGTTACTATTTTTGAGTTTTTATTTAAGAATTTTTTTCAGTTAAATTTGAAAGTTTCAGTTTATGCATCTGGACTTTAAGTCTTCTAGAAAACTTCACGTCCCGTTTCCTAAATTTAATCTTTCAAACTTGACCATAACCTGGATGACTAAGAATCTTCACAGATAAGTTTTTCTGTTTTTAATTTTTGCATTGCATTGTTCACAATTTTCTGATTATGAAACCTTTTATTTTTTTTGGTGCAACATTAATGAAACAAGTTTCGCTCCACATTTCTAGTACAAAACACATCCTATTATGTTAGAAGAATTCAGAGAGGCTGTAAATGTATAATTTTTCACCAACAGGCTAGATGCTATACCAGAAAACCTCAGTAAAACAGCCACACTTCTATTTCATGACAACCAGCTCTCATATTTTCTGAATTATGATGAATTATAATTGCTAAAGGTACAGAAGTCAAAATAAAGTCAAAGTAAAACATGAAAAAGGGTCAAACAAAAAAGCAAAACAAATATTCTTGAGCATAAATTCATAGTGTGACAGTTTGTAGACCTGCCATTCAACTTGGTTGGTTGGTTGTTTGTATACACTTTGACTCGAATAAATAAAATAATATATAGTGTCATTGAGGATGAAGACCATATTTAATTGAGTTGACAGCTGGTGTCGATGTCCTCTGTATAATGGAAGATCTATTATGAGGACTTAATCAGTGTCATAAAGGTCCGATGGATTTTTCAAGTTCAAGTAATCACAGAGCAAAGCTCAAAAACCACTCAGTGGGTTATGGTGCAAATATCACCAGTCATTAAAGCAAGTTTTCCCATTTGGAAAAGTTAGAAGGTTAATATTAGCATAAAATGAACAAAGCTGCTTTTAAAGTCGTCCGACCCTCACTTATTTAGAGGGGCTCTGATTTAGGAAGAAATCAGAATTAAGAGGGAGTAAAATTTGCTTTAAACATAGAAGTCATAAAGCACCCTTTAAAAAAATAAAGTTTATATAAGTTCTTGCTGTTTTGTGAACAGACATCTGCCCACTTTCTTTATGGATAATTTGTGTTTTGCTACAATTAGATGTTTGTGTCAGAAAAGATCCAGCCATTCTCCGTCATACTTATCCCAAGCGGGGTCACGAGGGGTGCTGGTGACTATCTCCAGCTGTCTACAGGCGAAAGGTGGGTGTGAGGGACCAAACTTAAATAAGGACAAAAGGTGTTCAAAATTTGAAAAAGTGCTTTCATTTATTGTGTAAAAAGGGGTAAACAAAGGCTCAAAAGCAATACAAAATAACTTAAATACAGAATCTGGGCCCAACTTAACTGAGGTCAACTGATGATCCAACTCAAACAAAAAACTGACCTGCAAACAAAGAACTAAAGGCTGCTTAAAAACAGATGGAGTAACCCAAGTCGACAAAATGAGGGAGGCACAACATAACAAAAGAACCAATAAATACAAAATTAACCATTCTATGAAACACAAAGCAAAACTAACTTTTACTTAGCAGAAACAATAAGTGAATATTTAAGTGACAAACTAATTGAAAATATCTTGAAACAAGTCTCCCCCATCAGTCTTTCAAAAATGGTACGCTCCAGGTTTCCTTCTCCAGCTGGTTTGCATCAGCAGCACCTCAAAAAAAAGTAAATAAACCATTCAGACAGACATTAACTAAAGTGTGCACCCATTAGAAAATACCCGTCTAAAATAACCAACTTAAACATCAATTGTAATATAATATAAAGCAAGAAAAGAAAATACTAACACGATGTGGTGGTGGGAGGATCATCAACCACAGTGGGGTACACCCTGGACAGGGTGCCAGTTTATCGCAGGGCAACGCATGCACAGGGAGAACATGCAAAGTTCACGCAGAAAGACCCTAGGCCGGGAATCGAAGTCAGCAGTGCTACTCGCTGCCCACTGAGCAGCCCGCCACAAAAGATAAGGCTAATAAATATAAAAAAGATCTCAAATGGTGATTTAATTTATTCATGGTGAAAAAAGTGATTAAAAACCAGCCTGATCTATTATTATTAGTGACGGCTCTCTATAGCTAGACAAGGGGTCCCAAAAGTGGGGGTCGACTCAGGGATGCCCGAATCCCTGAGTTTAGACCGCCCACAAGCTCCTGATTGGC
>NW_015150534.1:534813-544948 GCF_000732505.1 Cyprinodon variegatus
CTTCCAAGAATGACACAAACTAACTTTGTAAATAGGCCTATAAGGTTTTCACACAATGTAGATCCTGTTATAGACACTGTTACATCCCTATGATACAAAACACAAGAGTACCATATAGGACTTCTCCTTTAAGTATCTTTGCACTCTAATTTTCACTCCATGCTACTCCTTCTCAGCCACTTCCTTCTTCTTCAAGCTGCGATCAATAACATTTGAAGCTCAATAATGCTGTGAAAGACTAAATAAAGTCTGGCAGTTTCACAACGGCCATATTAGAAAAATGAGCTCAGAGTGGCACTCAGCCCAACGGCAGACCGACTGGCTCTTTTTAAGCAGTACTGTTGTAGACACAGTCTTTCCTTATCTCTCCTCTGGTAATGCTTGTATATGACACAGACTGTTTTAGTCATCTTGATGATCGTGCTTCGGTTTTTAACATCTTCATATATGAAGCAGGTATTCTGCCAAAAGTGCACATTCATAGTAGATACTTATATGCACATTGTGAATCTTGAAGGCCTGAATACACCAGTTACATACGACTTTTCAATCCCAATATTTAGCTTTAGGAATTACATTCTATTCAGAGAAAACCTTCTGTTCATTTAAGGCCCAGTACAAACGTCCACGGTTTTCATCTTACAAACGTATAAAGCATAATGCCGTCATACGTTAACGTACAGTTCAATCTGAAAAACTGACACGAAGAGAAAAGCCAATTAGAAGAAATTTATTGATACAATTACTTGGCCTTTGGCGCTCAGACCACGGCAGGAAACATTAGCGCATAATTTTGATAGATATGCATGAACAGGAGCAAAGAATTAGACTGCTGGTTAGTGAGACGGCGCGCTGAGCTTTATGGGGAGAGCTAGTGGACTGAGTGAGCTGATACTAGGGACCCTGAAGATGGAAGTCCAGTTGGATAACACAGGTTGAGAGAACCTGTCCTTGATGAGCAAGTATGAAGCGACAGTGGAGAGGAAAAACTCCCTGTTGGAAAAAAAAACTCTGGCAGAAGCAGGCTCAACCGGTTGAAATGAGACGCGGAATGCAGTTAGAGTCCGGGAAGAATGAAACTCTGATGAAGTTTTAGCTGGAATGGTGGAGGAGGGGCTGGAGGTGGGTTTAAACGGGGTCATCTAAATGAAGTCACACAGCGAAACCACCGCCTGCGCAGTACGAAGCAGACGAGCTGCAGATCTGAGGCCTTTTTAGATGAACTTTGGATGCCGATTGGCTTTTGTGGAGGTTTGGTTCAAAGCTGATTGGCTGCTTCGCAGGTGGATATAGCAGAGCAATCAGTTTCTTCAGTTGAACTTCAGCCTACGCTCCATATAAGAAATGGAGCGAGGCTTTAATAAAATTGTTGCACTTAGGCCACTTGCGTTGATTTCATCATGTTAGCTACTATTAGAGATGCCTCTCACCTTCTGAAGGTGTGCAAGTAAAAGTGTGTGATTTTTAAAAAAAGTCAAAAACAACCTTAAACAGATTTGAATTTTGCTGTTTTCCTCACGCTCTTCTTATGTGATAGCTCTATGGCAAAATGTGCTTTACAAAATGCTAATGCTAGCATGTCTAATATCTGGATTTGCAAACCTGCAGCAAGAAATGCAGCTTTGTCCTCAGGGCCTACTCCGTAATCACTGCCATAGTGTTTGGCAAAGGTAATCTAAAAGCACCAGTAGCTGTTTCTATCAGAAGTGCTAAATCAAACATGTATAATTGGACACAGTGAAAATGAACTTTCTCCATTTAGAAGTGAAAAGATTTGTTCCACTAAAAATGGCAAAATGAGAACAGAGAAATATTTTCCTCAGGACTCTATTAGTTTTGTAACATCTAATGATTAGCAAAGTGTTTTCCAAATCCATAAAAAGGCAAAAATGTAAACTTACAGAAGCAAAAGTTTGTTTTATGTGTCTGATATAGAGCTGCCTGATATAGATATATTAATGAATAAGCATGTTCTCAGATTATGGATCCCAGCAGGGTTAAAGGCTCTTTGTTAATGTTGCTATACTAATGCAATATGTGTTTTTATAAAAAATTTATGTTTCTGCTCCGGGACAGCAGAGTTTATATGATAATTTAACTATAGGTTATTGTTTCTTTGAATTTTTTAAAAGTTAATCCCAGGAAAGGTAAGATAAATGTGAGAGGCGCTCAGGTCTTAAGTTCAGTCTGTGCAGTCAAAAGCATTCAGTAAGCCAATTAGCACACTTTGTACTTCTGACCCTTTCGGGATAAAATTTGACTTAAGAAATTCCTTTGCTGGTGACCCTTAACCACCAGAGGGTAAGTATTAATTAGGTACTACATGTCTGCCTCATTATACGAGTGCACTCAAGAACACGAATGCATGCCGAGACAGAGCATGAGGTAATTACATCAGAAAACCGGGCTTGGAAAAGAGCATGCACGACTCAGACACCAGATCATTAATGAAAGTAAATGTAGTTATTAATTCTTAAACTGGTTTTGCAGACCCTAAGGTCTTATGAAGCGTAACTGCTGCCAAGCTGAATATTTCAGGAAGTAATCTTGTTTTTTTTTTCTTTTGTTTTCTGTGAAGGTTAAATTTGGAGAACCACCGGATCAGGACTCCCAGGAGCTGTTCGGGATGATCTGTCACTTCCTCCATGACTTTAGAAGGGCACACGCTGAAACTGTTTGAGTTCAAACTGTGGGAGTAGAAATTAGGGAGGCAGAAGGTTTATGGGGCTTATTTAACTGACACTCTGATCCCAATGTAGTGGGTATGCTTGATTTAAAAACTGTTTTTTTTTTTTTTTTTTACATAAAATTACCTCCAATTTGAGTTGTTGATTTATATAATCAATTACAAATCTAGATCCGGTTTCTAGTACAAAGTATAACAGAGGTGGGGACTGGAGTCAGTTATTAAAATCACTTTAGACTTGACAGAAAAAAAAAAATCAGACTTCACTGAATTTTAAGCACATGACACCAGACTTAAATTGGACCTAAAATTGTACCTAAAATCTAATACCTAAAACGCTCTTAATTGAAAAAAAAAAAACCCCAAAACATCTAATTTTGTGATTTCTTCTTTAGCATTTCGGATAATCATAAGGGGAAATGTTATTTTGTTTCTTTCTTTAAAGGATCATTAAGTTCCCTTTGTGTCATTTTACATCCTGAGAGCACAAGATAAAAAAAAAAAAAAATGGAAAAGAGGGCCCTGTACCAATTGTGATAGCACAAAATAGAGATTTTTTTTTTTATACAAGCCTCACATTAGTATGTGAATAAGTTATCAGGATGTTTTGGCAAATTTCATTCAGGTACTATTGTTGCAGGAAGATCTTAGGAGGGATTTTAAGAGCTGTGCAGTTTTAATGGCCATTTTCAGGATGTCATAGTTGGTCAAATATAGAACAGAAAAAAAACAAAGTCCATCAAGGAGCATCTTTACCGCTGTGGATAAATTTAAAAACAGACATCCTCACACACCATGTAAACATCTAATAATCCTGTTAATGTACATTAAATCCTACTACAAAAAGAAAAGACTTGAGTTTTTTTCTAATTCTCAGAAGCACACTGGAAAAAAAATTGAAATCTAGATAGCCTAAGTCATTTTTTTCTTAAAATAAGTGCATTTTCTCTTGGTTTGGGGAGGTAAAAGAGACCTTTTGCCAATGGAACAAGACAATTTACTCTTAAAGTAAGAAAGCACACTTGTATTGTCTTATTTCAAGTGCATATTATCTAATTATCTTATTTTAAGAGCAAAAATACTCATTCCATTGGCAAACTCTCATTTATCTACTCAAGTTAAGGGTAAATGCACTTACTGTAATTTAAGATATTTTTACTTATTTCTAGATCGTTTTTCTAGTGCAGAGTTATTAACTAAAAGAAAGTAGGTCCACACTGATTCCACATCATTTTCTGATCATGACATTTAAAGAGATATTTTACATTCTTCAAATAAGATTCTGGCCAGTGGAAGTTGAGGCTGGACAGCCAGACTAATTTACACTGCGTATGCAGCATGTTAGTCTAGAGGGTATAGCCTAATTTCAAAGGCAGGAATAAAAATGTCTGCAGAAACATTTAGAAAGAATTGGATAAATACAAATGTAAAGAAAAAAAAGCTCTTACAGCATATATTTTAATATAAACAGCTCTTTCAGTACGGAGGGTTGAAGAGGACATGTATGTAATACATTATTTAATAATGTTTCCTTAAATGAACCATGAGATAAAAAAAAAATATGTACCATAAAATACTTAAATGGAAAATGAAATTGGTTATTTTTAATGTAACATTATTGAATCATGTATTAAATAAAAAAAAGGTACATTTAAACATTTAATGGTGTATTTACTTATTTCATTTTACATTTAATTATTTAATGGTGTACCATTAAATGTATTTGATGATTAATTTAAGGAAACATTTTATCATCTACAGGCTGAATGCTATTAGCCTTATTGGAGAAGAAGTTAAGGTGTTGATTTGTCTAAGAAACTAAATCAAAGTCATCCATGGGCACAAGGCTAGAGCCTTGAACAAGCAGGGACGGGTTAGTCTGCAACCTTTTAAATCAAAAGAGTCATTTTGCCCGGCGTCCGGCTAAATAAGAGGTTGTTTAGATATGCAAATAAAGGGAACCTTAAAAAAAAAAAAAAGATTTTTGTTAAATATTTGCTATAGGAACTCTTTTTCCATTTTAAACATCCTACAGTGTTTTGTACTTTTAGGTTTTAAAACAAAGAAAAATGTAAAACGTTTCATAAAAAGTGTGGATTTTGTTCTGCAGGATATTAATTGATGTGTAAAAAAAATATGAAAATAAAAAATAAAACAGAAATAGACCTTTAGTCATGATTTAATTAAAGGTCTGACCCAAAATGCAGAAGACCAAACAGAGAGACCAGGGAAAAGTTTCACAGGTTTATTAGAATAATGACATGAGTCCAATGCTGCTTCGAACACTGCTCAACCGGAACTGAAAGGTGAGGGGAAGACACTGAGCTTAGTTCAGGCTCAGTAGGAAATTAGATTCTTGGTTTTGAAGAGGAGGAATAGGTAGCAGACTCACGTTTCCAACAAAAGGTGTCCTTTATAGAATCCAGTCTGTGTGGGATGTTCCATTGATTGTCTTTTGATGTTGGGCGGACAGGGTTTACTCAGACTGCGGTTGTTCCTTGGTGAAGCTGACTGCCACTCAGATTTCCTGCGGTACTTAAACGGGTCTTGGTGGAGATTAATCCCTTTCTCAGTGTGAAGCACAAACGATCTCTTGGGGAAAGTGGGTCCAAAACTCCTGCTTGTAACCCCAGCTCAGCTTGAAGCTCTGTTGATCCTTCCAGGGAGAGAAGGTCCGAAAAATCCAGTTTACAGGATGACTTTCTAACGAGAGGCAAAGACAAAAACAATGTCAAAACTCAAGTTGACAAGAACTCAGCTTGACTCAGCAAAACTCAGCCTGGCTAGAGCACCCAAAACTGGCAAAACAAAAACTCAGGTTAGACTCTGCTAAACTAAGCATGGCTAAAGTACCCAGTATTGGCAAACACTCTGGCGTCGAGGTAGTTGCAGTCAGCAGCTTAAGAACACTCCACAGGTAATGAGGCAATTAGCTGCAGGTGTGCAGGGAGACCCAATGAGGACGGGGCACCACCTGATTGTGGAAAAAAGGAAACACAGAAACAACCCATAAAAACTGGATTCCTGACACCTTTAAACATATTTCTGGTACTTTTACTGTCACTGTATTATGAAACATAATTTCAAATGTTCTTTAAGAAACCAGTTAGAGCTTCTAAGACGGGTATAATACAATAAAACGTTCAAAACCATTAGTTGGCTTATTTATCTTTTTTTCCCCCTCTATTGAGAGTCATGGTGGAGGATCCAAAGGGCCACTTGCGGCTCAGGAGCCACACATTGTATGCCCCTGGGTAAGACCATACTTCCTGAAGAAACTTTGGTGCTTAAGTCTTTGTGACAAGATCTTCTACAAGCGTGTTGTGGAGAGTGTGATTTCTTCTGCCATTTGCTGTTGGGTTGGCAGCATCAGAGATAATAACTCATATAAATCATGTAACTTTTTAATTCTCAAGCAAGATATATATCCTCAGTTAAACATTTGAGAATATTTTAGTGCCTCTTTATTTTAACCAGGAAACACTTAGTTTATGAATAGAATAGAATTTAAATTTATTGTCATTATATTGTCAAGTACAAAGGAACAAAATTAACTCTCTGCCTTTGACACCATCCTTTTGAGGGGCAGTAGGCTGTCGGGGGGCAGTGTGGGGGTTAAGGGTCTTGCTCAGGGACCCAGAGTCCAGCTTTGGGGATCAAAACTGGTTCTTGCAACCTTCTCAGAGTACAAACGCATTGCTCTAACCATTAGTCCAACACTCCTCCATAAAAAGAGTTTATGTAAAATGGAAATACAGCTTAAAACAATGGAAATATCCTTAAAAAACATGTGCCACAGGAAGAATTGACCATTTAAAACGACTAATGTTTGAACTTATGTTAGTCATGTAGTGGTTATAAACCAAGTTTGAGTTGACATTAGCGCTGCACAGGTCAGTCTGTGTGTCAGCATCATTCAATGTAACTTGCACTTACGCATACCATCTTCTTTGAGCTGGGAGGCAAAACAGAAATGGTAAGTCAAGGTCAAGGTCTTATCTACTGTCTGTTGGCCTGTTGCAAGCGCT
The DNA here is from genome assembly GCF_000732505.1 of Cyprinodon variegatus. Taxonomy (NCBI): domain Eukaryota; kingdom Metazoa; phylum Chordata; class Actinopteri; order Cyprinodontiformes; family Cyprinodontidae; genus Cyprinodon; species Cyprinodon variegatus. Next base: position 541,528 of record NW_015150534.1, read on the forward strand.
CCACACCTGGACCTGCAATCACACAAACACATATTTTCTAGTACATTCCAGTGTTTGTCCTCACAGTGACTCTCCTGCTCAAAAGGTGACCAATAAGACTGCGTGCCTTTAGTCCTGCCTTTTGTGCTGAGGATACGTGCTCAAGAACATTAATGTGATTTTCACTCTATTTACAGGGCTTGTTCTGCAAAAGGTGTCCAGCACTCTGCAACTTTATATGTGGTCAAAATAAATAAGGCTTTGGCTTTGAGAACTTAAGACTAACTTCAGCTGTTCTTTTGAAAGCAACACAAGAACTGAGTAATAGAAAAAGTTGATAACGTAATCTAGTCTAACACAATAATCACAAAGCATAAAATTTTTTTTTTTTGGGTAAACCATCATTTAGATTGATTTAAAGTAATTTTGAGAACTGATTTATTCAAATGTTGTTGGTTTCAAGCTGATTTATTTATAAGAAAATATTTATATATTTTGATATACTTGTACCTCTCTGAATGAGCCTTTCGCAGCATGGGTGGAAATAGATCATCTTAACAATCATAGTAACCATGTCAGTATTGTACGGTGGCCCTGAAGTGCAAACTGCAACTACAAATCTAAAAGCGCAACTACATTAAGAAAAACAAAACTACATAAAGCAAAGCACAACTACATTAAGAAGGATGTTCATAAAGATATGAACATTCCTCACTGCATTGAACTGCACACACCACTCTTAAGAAATGCAAGTCTTAGGGATACATAGAGGTAAACAATGACTTCTTTTATACAATGAGAGAATAAATGTTTAGACAACAGTTTATGTTGAGGGTTACTTTTGAAATAACAGTATTTGTAGAATGGTACAAAGATGTTTTTAACTAAGTTTGCTAACTGGCTATTCACCAGTCTGTCGAGAATTTATTTTAATCAAAACTAACGATGTTCACAGAGTCAGGATACTGACTACTCCCTTCCACATGGAATCTTTATATAGGATAGTTCAGGGTTTAAAAAAAAAATAGTAATGAAAGCAATTGTTTCACATTTTCTGTGAATGACCCTCACAGATAAGCCAATAACTCAACAACTTTATTTCATTACACAGTTTTCACAACAATATGAAATACTAAAATGTGTTTGAAAAAAAAAAAATAAAGAACCTTTTGGACTAATTAAAGTCTTGCAAACTGTTCCTGACATTCTTGACATTCATTCTACATTCATGCAGACTCCAGATAAGACTTTATAAATGGACATGTGTACAATAATTATAGAACTCCTCTCTCCCATTCCTACATGTGCAAGTTTTGCATGTTCTGAATACCTACACGCTTCTTTTTCTGCTTTTAATTCAATTCTAAAGATTTACATAAGAATACATGCATAGAACTTCAATGAAAATGTAACTTAACTTTTAACAAGTAAGTGTTTTTTTTTATTTGTTATGGTGAAAGCCACTGCATCTTTGACCAAATTACAGATACAGCATACCTACTTTGGCATCGTTCACTCAAAGGATTTAAACAACCAACATTAGATCGGTATTTCTTTTCAACGGATAAATAAATGATTGCTACAAACATATCAAATATAATTGTACCAGTTCTTTGATGTACGGATAAAATAAATGGAAAAACCTTCAGATTCCTGCAGCTGTCATTGTGTTCGTTTTGGAGGAATTTATTTGGTTCAGGGACATTTCTCCTCCTACCGCTGCAGCAATAGCTTTCCTTCAAGGTCAGAAATCTCTTCTTGGTGCTGGTAGAATGTGATTTTAAAGCATCTGATCAAAGAAAAAAACCCTTTAATTAGAAGGAAAAGTTGGACATTTTTATTCTAAGGAGGAAAATAATGACTTTAATTAAAAATTCTCAGTGTGCAAAAACTACCGTTCCATTAGCTAGAAAGTTGGGGGGAAAAAATTCTGCAAATGCTTCTTTGGCAGATCTTTATCATTTTTTAAACGCCATAAACGTGCACCTAGATGGCTAATTAAGAACGGTTCTTTTCGTGACACTGCACCTGTTCTTTTTGAATAAGGAAGACACAAGACATTTAGAAGACAACACACTGATCAAGCCACTAAAGCAAGATATTGGCAGTTTTACCCTCCTTGTGGAAACTGTAAAAAATACTCAAAAACAAAAAGCTGAAAAAAAATAAAGACAGATTTGAATAGCCAAATGTTGAGTCTACCTTGCTCAACCAGAAAAAAATGAACTAGAGTCTGCACCTCAGTGTCTCATCCAAGTATGATCCCAGAATGAAGGAGAAAATTAATTGACATGATTAGGCTTTTTTTTTTTTTGCAGTAAAATGGGATATTTATTGTGTTTGGGTTAAGGAAAAGCTGCCAAAACTCTAGATATACCTTAACCAAAATGATCGTCTGAAATCTGCAATAAATAAGAATTTCAACCATATTTTGACACAAAGACATGCACATATATCGAAATGTTGAGAAGTAGGATTGTAGGATTGCAAAGGTTAAAGTTAACCGTCTTTAATGAGACCTAATAGGTAAGAATTTATGGGTTAAAAAAACGAAACAAAACATTGAGTCTTTCAGAGCTGAGCAGATAATGACTGTCAAACTTCAAGCTTTTGTAAAACGGTTGTCTAATCTCTTGTTTTGGCTGGGAAACTGTTTTACCCATCTTTCTTGCCGTCCTCCCTTTATTAGCAGTCTCCATTGTTTTATCAAAATTATTTTGGCCGCAAAAAGGGGGAATTCAGTGAATGTGATGCATAGGGCCGCTTCTACATTGGGGGTGTCAAAGCGATGATTGAAAAATTAAAAATTTACATTTTTGTAAATAACACCTTTTATGCATGTGTATATTAAAGGTGTCACAGATCACCTTATAGTAGTTTGCAATTGGTTTAAAGTGTTTATTTTCTTGTGCAGATGTCTTAAAGTATAATGGATAATGGAGCAAAATTATGGTAGTCGGATGAATCACAGCAGCAATTTTCCTTATTTCCAAATACAGAACGTGACATGTATTGATAAGTGAAGCAGCACAACTAGAAGTTGCTTTTCCATTTGTTATTCTGGTTCTGGTTGAAAAGTAGATTTGATCCAGAAGACCTGAGTTGTCTGGCCTTCAATCCACTCACATAAAGTCTGACATGTATTTCAAAGCGAGGCCATTCAGTGATTTTTCAACAAACAGAAGTATTTTGAAGTCTATTTTCTGAGATAAGGGGAGCCAATGGAAGGACTTTGGAACTGGGCTGATGTTCTCCACTTGCTTAGTTGTAGTGAGGATGCAGGCAGCAGCGTTCTGGATCAGCTGCAGCTGTCTGACTGACACTTGATGTAATCCATCAACCTTTGGATGGATTAGTAGTCATTGAAAATAGCAGTTTTGTTATCCATTTCTGACACTTTGAAAAATAATATACTCAAATATATTTTCATATGCTGATATCA
>NW_015150534.1:545459-547810 GCF_000732505.1 Cyprinodon variegatus
CTGAACCTGTAATTCAAAATTGGCAAAAAGAAGACCTAATTGGCCGGAGGACGCAGCCGCTGAATTCAAATTCAGCATAGGAGAGTCTGAGTGGAGAGCTTTAAGCAGAACCTTACAGGACGGGTAGCTGACGTGGAACGAGGGCTTGTGATTGGCTGGAGCAGAGGAGCATGATGAGGTGACTGAATAAATCTTTATTTAAATGGTGTCAAAACTTAATCTTATTCTAAGAGAAAAGATACTCATCCCATTTTATCTTCTTAAATTATGAGTGAATATACTTATCTAAAGAAATTGTATTTTTCATTGTTATTTATTTTTAGATCAGTTTTTGCATATCCAGATATAAACATACAGTACCTCCAAAATTTTCATTTTTGTTTTGCATGAGAAGTTTCAAGCAACATTGTAATGAAAACAAAAACATTATTAAACAAGCCTAACTAGAACAGAACGATGTAAAGTAGCACCGACGCACTGAAACTCCTCTCCTTGCTGCTTTCCTCATAGAGAAAACCACACTGCTTATTATTCCTAATGTGTTCTAAACAAGGCGCAGCTGATTTCCACATCATACTTTCACATCTCATCACTCTGCCCTTTCAGCACCACAACAACGCCGGGCTGTAATGCTTCCAATCTGAGATCTGCCTCTTCCAAACACGTTGTGTGCACGTCTGAGCTGTGGTTAAAATCTGAGCGTGATTCGTTGGATATCTATTAAAGTTCAAATTTATATTTAATGCATCAGTCGTCTGCAATTCAGGATTTTTTATTGAGTTACTTATTGCTTATTTTCTCCTGCAGAAGAAGGTCATTAGCGAGCAGCAGAAAGTGTGCAGAGGTTATTGTTCTATCACCAGAGTGATTAGGCGGCGTATTTGTAGAAAAAAAAGGCTTAAGATTTGTTTCAAATTGAGACTCATACTATCATCTCCTCTTAATTATTCAAGAAATGATCAGAGTGCGCAGAAGCTTTAGGCTAAGTCATTATAAACGACTGTTGCAGGTTAGATGTAGAATTACCCTGTTCCCCTTAAATGTATATTTGTTGAATGAATGCTTTGGATCAATCTTAAATGTTAGAATAGGCTCATATTTCACACAAATTTCCATGCGGTACCATGCTGGACTACTTTTTGCACTTTTTTACTTAGATCACTCTGACTAATTAGCAGCGCAGGGAATAAAACTAATTCACATAGCACCCAAAATTAACATGTTCAGGGTCACTTTTTCAGCTGTTTTATTCTGCATTTATACTTGGAAGCTATTTTAGTCATAGTTGGTCCAACATTTGTGGAAAATCATTTCAGCAATTATTTGTTTTTTGTAAATTGCACTGTGAAGTAATTGACCTCAGGAGAAGACCCCCACCTCACTCACTCATGAATATCCAGGGGCAGGACATACACTGCGAAAAATTTAAATCTAATTAAGTCATTTTTTTCTTGAACTGAGGAGGTAAGTGAGACACTTTGCCAATGGAAAAAATACAATTTACCTTTAAAATAAGAAAATACAATTGCATTGTCTTATTTCTAGTGAATATTTTCTAGAAATCTTATTTTAAGAATAAAAATACAGATTCCATTGGCAAATTATCTTATTTGCCTACTCAAATTAATGGTAAATGCACTTAATTTAAGACATTTCCTCTCATTTCTAGATTGTTTTTGCAGTGTAGAAACTGTGGAGAGCTTCATATACCTGGGCGTTCACATCAATGATTAAATGGACTAAATTCATCATGTGTGGATGCACCATACATACTGTATGGTGGGATCTGGAGGTCTGTCCACTTTCTCCACCAGAGGGCGTACGAGATCTCCTGGAGCCGGAGTTGATTGCAACCACCTGTCTCTCATCTGCTCATCAGGAGATCCGTTTTTAAGGAGGCGGAGGACTTCTCTCCAGTGCCAGAGCGTTTGCCAGTAACGGTTAGCAAGCCTGAGCCAACCAGCCTGTCTGAACCTCTGACTCCCTGAAAGCCTGAACCTGATCTGTTTTCTCCTCTTTGCTTCCCAGGTTGAACCTGCCTGAAACCTGAAACCCTGAAGAGTTTCTCTGTCAGTAATCTGCCTGTCCGTTTTCTGAAGAACCCTGGAGAATTATTCCTGTCTAAAGACCTGCCTGCCCGCTCTCAGAAGAAACTGGAAGGGAAACTCAAATCTGTTATCTGCAAACACTCAAACCAAGCTCTGCCTCTGTTTAGCCCTCAGCCTGCCGACATTTATGTCAAAATTTTAGGATGTGTTTTAATAACTTTTTTCAATAAGGTGGTTTGTTGGCCTAGTGGTTGGAGCAGTGTGGCACCCCACTGCTCCCCACCAGGATAGGTTAAATGAAGA
>NW_015150534.1:549396-551110 GCF_000732505.1 Cyprinodon variegatus
AGCCTCCCAGATCTCCAGATGCATTTGAGATATCAAAAAAGTACTCCAGAGTGTTGTTCAGCATGGGGGTGAGTAGAAAATGAAGGGTGTACTATTCCTTTAAAGACTCTACATGATATTTTATTTAATTTAAAAACATGGAGGTGACATTTTTTTTTAATATGATGTGCATTTATGTTAAAATTTTAGGATGTGTTTTAATAACTTTTTTCAATAAGGGGGAGTGTTGGCCTAGTGCAGGGGTCACCAACTTTTTTAAGACTTTATGGGTACTGAGTCATAGGACGGGCTACCAATACTGACCTATGAGCTAGAGGAGTCAGCGTTCACCTGAACTTCATAGATAATAAACATATTTCTATTGTTTATTTTCATTTGTAATTTGCTTTTAGATATTCCCATCATGAAATCCGTATAAATTCTCAAATGTTCTAATTTACTGATATGATAAAATGCTTCATAAATGCTTCAAAATAAGAGCTTCAGTAAAAAATTACATTTCAGATTTAGTCCACTGGTGAATTGTTCTGTTTTTAAAAGATGCTGAGGGCCCCCCATGTTGTCCTTGAGCGCCCCTTGCTGCCCACGGGCACCACGTTGGTGACCCCTGGCCTAGTGGTTGGAGCAGTGCACTTGTGCTCTGAGAAAGTTGCAAGTACCTGGTTCTCTATGTCCCTTAACCCCACACTGCTCCCCGGGCGCCGCACAATGGCACCCCACTGCTCCCCAACAGGATAGGTTAAATGCAGAGAAACATTTCTCCAATTTGAGATCAATAAATATATATTATTATTAAAAAATACATAAAAAACATTAAAAGTATAGCTACAGTTATTACCATCAATCAATGAAACAATTCCCAACATCTGTATAATGCAGAGTATGACATGAACTGGTTTCTGATGTTTTCTCATAAAATGAAATGACAGGCCTTTGGAACTAATCTCACATTTCATGCCTGCTCCTCAAGATCGACTAACCTGCAGGTTTCAGATGCATCCCTGCTCCAGCAGCACTGAATCAAATGAATGCCTCATTACCAGGCCTTTATCTAAATTGATGGCGGTTATCTAGTCACACATGGATGACAGATTGTTAGGATTAGTGGATACTTGTTGAGGATCCAAGAGATGATTTCTTGCTGTATTTAATGATGAGGTAAAGATCAAGCCATAATACAGGACAGATTGACAAAAAGCATAGGAACCAAAAACTAAAAGACACCAGGGAAGAAACAACGGAAGGAATGAAAAAAATACAGACAAGAGTAAATGCAGACGAGGAGTATATTAGACAAACAGACTGAGGAATTGGGTAATCAACTGATTGGGAGCAGGTGTGGACAGAAGGATCTAGAAGGGAGCTAAGGGAAAGGTTACAAGGGGGCACAGAGAGGAAACAAGAAATATAATAGAGCTTAACGATAAATAGAAACTAAATGGAAATAAAACTGACCTAGAAAACACAAAGTGACAGAAATCAAAGTGTAACTGAAAACCAAAGAAAAGAAAAATTTAAACAGAACTGAAAACTCCAGAAAGGGCAGAATCATGACATAAATATAACCAACAATATATAATTTTTGAAGTAATTATGAGTTTTTATGAATCAAAAGTAGCTTTTTGTACCTTAAAAGGAAAATTATGTAACATTTAGGCCAATGTGTTTAAGAATCTTGAAACACTCTAAGTTTCTAGACTGATCCAAACTTTCT
>NW_015150534.1:553409-556094 GCF_000732505.1 Cyprinodon variegatus
AGAATTCTGACTTTATTCTGAGAATTCTGACTTTTTTCTCAGAATTCTGACTTTAATCTCAGATTTGAAGACGTTTCGCCACCTCCCCAGGAAGCTTTCTCAATTCAAATCATTTGAATTGAGAAAGCTTCCTGGAGAGGTGGCGAAACGTCTTCAAATCTTGAAAACCAAGTCCAGTGGATATTTTTTGAATTTTTACGGAATTTACTCATGTTAGCATTGCCATAGACAAAAGAAGAGCACAGCAGTCATGCATGGAATACATCTATAGCGTTTGTAAATAATGATTTTAAGGTTGCTTTACTTGTCTTTATGTCAACAAAACATTACTTATGAGTCAACTGAATATAATTGATATATGCTCTTGATAACAAGAGCATATATGGTAAAGAACCATATATGCTGGTTTTTCACCAACACACACAGACACACCCCCCACACACATATTTCCAACATGTGTCAGGGCTCCTGTCTTTGTGTTTGTTTTTGTGTTTGTCTCCCTTCCACCAGCAGGAGGCGCCTGGTTCCGGTTCGCCTCCTGACACACCTGCTGACAGTTACCTCATTAACGGAGTGCTCTTAAGCTGCTGATTGCCACAGAGTGTTTGCCAGTTTTTGGTACTCTGGCCAAGCTGAGTTTTCTCTGAGTAAGACTGAGTTCTTGTCTATCTGAGATTTAACTTTGTTTTTGTCTTTGCCTCTCGGCAGGAAGTCATCCTGCAAACTGGACCTTTTCGGACCTCCTCTCCCAGGAGGGATCAACTGAGTCTTAAACTGAGCGACGGATTCAAACAGGAGGTTTGGATCCAGTCTCCTTTGAGAATCGTTGAAATTACTCTCTGAGCAAGGGAATCATCTTCACCAAGACCCGTTCAAGTACAGCAGGAAATCCGAGTGGCAATCAGTGTCTCCGTTCACCTACACCGTCCGAGTTCTGGTTAAACCCTGTTCCGCCCTCTGCCGAATCAGACATACACAGGACAACCAAGACACAGATTGGAGTCAAGGATCCTTCACTTCTCTGGAAACATGAGTCAACAATCAGATCATCTCCTTCAAGATCAATGAATCAAATTTCCCACTGATCCTGAACTAACAGTCTGTCTTCCCCTCGCCTTCCAGTTCCGCCTGAGAAGAGTTCAGAGAAACTCTGCACCGAGCCTTACATCTTCAATAAAATCCGTCAAACTTTTCATCTGTGTCTCTCTGTTTGGTTTCACTGCATGTGGGTCCGAGCCTTAAAGATTATGACAACATGTCTTACAACAAACCTATAATATAGAGTATCCGTTCAGTCAGTAAGCTTTTTCTTAATGGTTGTGCATTTTGTGAAATAATTACCTACAATGTTGGGTCTGTCACAGATCTGCCTATACATTGAATAGGCAGCCAACCACTGGGTGCCCAAACAAACCAACTCTATTGGCCTTCTGCTGCAGGAACTCTCCTACTCAATGGCTCTGGGACATAGTATTAAAATATAGATCTTGTGCAGAAACCAGGATACAAATTTGAACATAAAAACAAACTTTCTGTCTGTTGCATTTTTGTTTTAAACCTTTTTCCATTTGTGAATTTACTCTAGAATAGTCAGACATTTTACCTAAGCAAAAATATTGCTGCTTTTAATAATATAACCCAAGTAAAACTAAATCACATCTTTTTCTTTCTTTTTTTTAAAATAAGGTACTCAAGTAAGTGTAGCTAATTACTACCATCTATTTAGATAATAAAAATACTTATGTTAGCCCTCATTGTAGACATTGGAAACAGAGTTTTTTCTTTATTGTCAAAGATATTTGCTCAACCACCCAAGTCCTTGCATTCAGCTGTCCCAAACCACTCCATGGCCACAGCTTAGGCATTTCATTACTTTTGAATGCCAGTGTGATGGATTGTTTTTAAGAGGTAAGCTGCTTTTATTTTTTGCAAAGTAACAGCTGTACTCTATGTCTAAAATATGAGCTTAACAAAAACAAACAACCCTGGGCAATTAACAATTAATCTGCTTTAAATGATTCATAGTGCTCATGTACAACAACTATTTGTCTGGCAGCTGTGTGGTTCTTGATGATATTGTTGATCCTGATATGTTTTATCAGAGCAGATCTAACTCTCTAAAAGAGAAACACAAAAAAAGCACTTTGCAATTCAGTTTCAATTCAGTTTATTTCATTTTTCATTATTATTATAATTATTTTTATTAGGAAACTTAATTTGGGAAGCAAAGTTTTAGTACTATATTGTCTTTGGATGCAATCTAGTTAAAACATATTGGTCACAGGGCTCGATGTTAACCATCGCCCGATCGCCCGGGGCAAGTAGGTTTTATTGTCGGGAGAGTACAAATTTCATCGCATTTGCCCGCCGGGCAAGTGCAATGATCGCAAAAAAATTATTTATCACTCAAAATTACTTTAAAATCACCGACATTCGCTGAAAACGACCCACACGCGTTCCCGGCGCCATTTTTGTTGTTTTGTACACTCGCGTGATTTGAAAAAGCCGCGTGATTTTCCGCTAGATGGCGTGATTCAGTAACCTGACTCCGCCAGATGGATGGATTTGCTCCGCATATCCATCTGGAAACCTTCCGTTGAAGTAATTTTGGGAAGGGGCGAAAATACTGGTTAGCTGATTGGCCTATGTTGGCGATAGACGGGCCAAATAAACCAATCAGATGAA
>NW_015150534.1:558218-560393 GCF_000732505.1 Cyprinodon variegatus
TAGTTTCATCGGCTGAAGCCACCATGTTCTTTAGACTGAACTGTCGCGCTTCATGTTGCTTCACACCTCAACCCGCCTCAAAGCCAACGCTGATTGGACGTTCGTTTGGTGAACGGCTCCAAATTTTCTTTAACGGAGAGTCTCCAGACTGATCTGCGAGTGAAACCTTGAAAGCTTGCGAGATCAGGATGGTCTCACGAGGCTATACAAACACACAGTGGCTACGTTCACACTGCAATTCTTAATGCAGTTTGGATATTTTTTGTCAGATTAGATATTTTTATGTGACTATTCACATGAACGTAGCCCTGAAGTGACCCGCATTAGCAGAAAAACAATTACAAGTCACTGGGACACCATACCTATTGTGAAACATGGAGGTGGAAACATCATGCTTTGGGGCTGATTTTCTGCAAAGGGGAGAGGACGACTAATTCATATTTAGGAAAGAATGAACAGGGAATGTATGATGAGATTTATAACCAAAATCTCCTTTCAGAGAGAAAGTTGAAGATGGAATGTTGCTGAGTCTTCATCCAGCAATAAAGGAGGGGCTCTGTTAAAAGCAAATCCTGTGTGGAAGTTTTGATTGGTTGTTGCAGAGCAACAGCCCCAAAACATCACTGCTAGAGGAGATCTGCATGTAGAAATGGGACAGAATATCAGCTACAGTGAGCAAACCTAAGGGAGACTTACAGGAAATGTTTGACCTCTGTAATTCACAAAATTTTCAAATAAAGTCTTTAAAAATCTTTAAAATGTTCCCCCTTTTCTTTTCCTCATAGTTGAAGTCTTCTTAAGTAGGAACAACTTGGACAATCAGTGGATAGTTAAATACTTTTTTGACCCATAAATGTGAATGTCTCATGAATTAAATGTGCAATGGAATAAGTAATGTAACATTTGTTTGTTTATCTAATATATAATGTAAATATTAAAAAGAGCATCAAATTACAAAATGCACAACTAGATAATTAAATACATCCTCATTTAATAATTTAAAATTTTAAATCATTAATTGAGTAATTAAATGATATTTGAAGAAAAAAAATGAGTTAAAAATTAATATAATTGCTTCACTTTATACTCATCCATTAATATAAAATAAATTCAGTTTGAATTGTTGATTTTTGGGGTTACAGGATTAAATGTTTGGAGACCACTCTGTAGCAAAACATTCCTCTAAGATGGCTTCTGGTTTTTCTGTCCAATCTAGGTGTCATTTCGTCACAGTGAGGTTGCGAGGCCTGAAGCAAAGTCAGCATGGCAAGCTTTCCTTATGGATCATACAGCAGGTTGGTCATTAAATATATATTTCTATAAGATATTTGAAACATAAATACGTAAACTGCAATAAAATTTCTCTTAGGGTAGCTTGGAAGCTCATTAACCCGTTGTACTAAGCCTTGATATACACTGTAATTTAACTGCATTGCTTAAAAGTGTCATTTTTAATGTTTAGGGTGAAATAATGAAATGCACTGTTTGAAGTTTGCAGCTCTTTTTCATTCCTCCAACAATGAAAAAGAAATCTAAAGGTTTCTCTGTTTTTTTTGTTTGTTTTTTTTTTTGATAAACCTTTAATCATTTAGGCTTCACACAGATTTTCAGAAAAAAACTGGTATGAATCACCCAACCTCGAGGGCCGAAGCTGCTTGCCTGGAAATTTAAAGCAGTAATAAGGCCTTTAAAATCTGATTTTTTAGCAATAGTTTTTGTCCAAACTGTGAATGGTAAATCATACTTTACTCGATCTAATGAGTCTGACTGAACTACTCTGAGCTGTGAGTTTAAATCAGGAGCAGCGGTTCTTCTAGACCAAGGAAGGTTTGGGAAACACTGGTTTAATGTTTGAGCCCCAAAGCCAAAAAGTCACTCTAAGATTTGGGTTGCAGGTTATAAGCTCCAGGGGTCAATTTCACAAACTGGTTTAACAAACTCAGATTCAAATCCTTAACTCTGAATTGATCTAGCTTAATGTTGGAAACTCTGAGTTTTGGGTTTCACAAAAGCTACTGTGAGTTAGCTTAATCAACTCTGAGTAGGTCCACTCAGAAAAAGCAATAATAAGTGGAACCCCGATACGAGTCATCATGATCACAGGCAACCGGAAGTTCCTATTTTACACCACTTAAAATGGAGATGTTAATGCTGATTAAATAAAAAGTAGAATGT
>NW_015150534.1:562087-564456 GCF_000732505.1 Cyprinodon variegatus
TCAGAAAGCTAATAGTCTCAAGCTGCTGTATTAAATATCATGATCCTAAATCATTCCTTTTCCTGATAGATTGATCAAAATGATACTGACATTTTTTATTGATTTATTAATTTGCTTTTCATAAAAGTAATAAGTTGGTGCAAGGTCATCTGGGTTAAAAATCTAACTTATCATGCAAGTGGGAAAAAAAAACAAAAAAATAAGCAGGTAGGAAATCTCTTCTTCTGAAAAATATACCAAAAAGCTCCAGGTGAGGCTAAAAACCAAGATTCTTCCTGCTGTGAGGCAGCAGTAAATACAATGCATCTTCATCACTTACTTTCATCTGTACGCCTCCTTCTGTTCTTTTAAAGAAAATTGTTTACCTAAAATATGATAAATTATGTAACGAAGAATAGCAGAGCAATTTTTGTTTTGTTTTTACATGTTTAATTTATGAAATTAAGGATGACTCAGAACATGTAGGATAAGTCTCCAATCCGCTAATGTTAGATTAAAACAGCTCTGCAAACACCACAAATTGGGTCAAAACTCATTAGTTTGCCTTTAATTAGTTGTACAAATATGGATTCCTTGTTGACCTTCATGATAGTTGAGTCTTGTTTTTAGATTTAAAGCTAAAAACATTGTCTAAATTACCAGTTTCAGCACTTATCAGAACACCTATCTGTCCATCTATCCACTGTCTATATCCTGGACAGACACTGAGAACTATCAACCATCCTCAGACAATCTGCATATTTTTCTGAATGGCTGGACGATGCCAGAGTAAAGTTAAACATCCAGAGAGAAAGAACATACAATCTAAATGCAGAATTATATCACTATGCAGAATTATATCTATTTGCAATGCAAAAAAACAACCTTTAAAATTTACCCAGAAAACAAAGGTAAAATGTTTTCACTCAGTTTGGTTTAGTTCATATACCTAAATTGTATAAGTAAGGTGTAACTAATCTATAAGCTTAAAAATGTCAACTCAGAAAAGCCTTGGACTTGGATTGAACCCATTATCTCTGTGCTGCAAAGAAGCAGTGGCGGAGCTAGACTTTTTTTGTGGGGGGGCAGGGGGGAAAGGCTATCTCAGGGTGGTTCACAGACAAGAGAATTAACTTGTTTCTCAATCATTTACAATTGGAGTATCTAAACATTAAATATAGTAAAGTACATGTTAGGAACTAATTGGATAAGATTCGTTTTTTTTGGTAATTTTAACCTTTAGGGACTCATAAGTAGGTATAATTGGAGTAATTGTTAAAATTAATACATATATATATTTTTCGCACTCAGACCCGAGAGGAAGACATAGCACTGAGCACTACTTATGATCATAGAATGTGCAGATGCAGGAACTTGACCCTGATGAAGCAGCGTATGAGTCTTTAATGTTATTAGCTTGTCACCAGTGATGGGANTGAGTTTTTGCTGAGTCAAGCTGAGTTTTTGCTGAGTCAAGCTGAGTTTTTGCTGAGTCAAGCTGAGTTTTTGCTGAGTCAAGCTGAGTTTTTGTCAACCTGAGTTTAACTTTGTTTTGTCTTTGCCTTTTGGCAAGAAGTCATCCTGCAAACTGGATCTTTGGGCCTTCTCCCCCTGGAAGGATCGTCTTGAGCTTCATACTGAGCAGGGGATGCAAACTGGAGGTTTTGGACCTTGTCCCCCCCCCGAAAGGATTGTTTGAGCTTCACACTGAGCAGGGGATACATCTCCACACTAACCGTTCAAGTACCTCAGGAAATCTAAGTGACAGTCAGCTCCATCGCTCCTCAAGGAACAAACTTTACCTGGGTAAACCCTGTCCGCGCTCCAACGAGTCGACCAATTTCTGGAACAACCCACACTGACTGGATTCTCGGAAGGACACCTTTTCTGGAAAGGAGTCCAGTTGCCATTCAGTTTTTGCTAATCGTAGTCAAATTTCCCACTGAGCCTGAACTAAACACTGAACTTCCCGTTTTCACTTTTCAGTCCCGGTTCACCAGCGTTCAGAGCAACACTGAACCCATCTCTACTGGTTTTCAATAAACCTGTTAAACCATCCCCTGGTTTCTCTGAGTGGTTTCCTGCATGTTGGTCAGAGAGCTGAAAAAGATCATAACAATTTTCAGTTATTTTGTACTGATTTGATGCAGAATAAAAAAAAAAGGTAGATTTATTGAGCTTCCTCATATTTTATGCACAAAAAGGAAGGAGTCTTTTACCCCTGTCAAATAGAGTAATTTTCTATCTGTATCAGTCACAAATATATCTTGAATTTATCAACGTTTCAAAACAAAAAAAGATAAGGAGAGACAGCTTTTCATAGAGACATGATTATCTGAGAGTGATTCATTAGTAAACATGTTAATGAGCTTGTTCATTAGGGAGCAGTT
>NW_015150534.1:567078-568855 GCF_000732505.1 Cyprinodon variegatus
AAATGCAAAGATTTCATTTCGTTGCTCTGTACTTGTGAAAATGCAATGAAAAAAGAAAGAAAAGAGGGCTGCAGGCATAAATACTGAAAACCTTCTTCTTCTTTAAACAATTAGTGACAAGTTTTTCTTTTCAAAGTATCAGCAGCTCTAAATGTTTAACAGTTGACTCTTTTAATAAAACACTACTCCTGCTTTAAATGATTCCCTCTCCAGCTGCGAAATGAGACTTATGTGTATAAAAGAAGACGTTTTGCTTAAACATACTCATTGGATTTCAATACATTCAGATTCACCAAAACTGAATTTCCTGGAGGATTTGTTTTTTTTTCCCATCTGAATCCAATTACTACACTGCAAAACACTGAATTCTAAATTAGGGATTTTTTCTTACAATAAGTGCAGTTTTTCTTGAATTGAGGAGGTTAGTGAGACACTTTGCCAATGGAACAAGGCAATTTAAATTTAAAATAAGAAAAAAAAAACAATTGCCTTGTCTTATTTCAAGTGCATATTATCTAATTATCATATTTTAAGAGTAAAAATACTCATTCCATTGGCAAATCATCTTATTTACCTACTGAAATGAATGTTAAATACACTAAATTGAAGACATTTAGCTTTTTTGTAGTGTATATTCAGCCGATAAGGGTCTGATTTATACCTGTGAAGACCAAGATATTTCTTGAGAGAATGAGAAAACGTATTCCATGCTTTGAGCCATGTACGCGCATATATTTGATTATTCTTTTCCCACACGTGTGTGCGTAAAGTGGAAACCTGAGCGCGCACACAAGCGGAACATCACTGTGGGGACAGCTGTAACCAGACGCGTAGTTCGTAGTAGGATTCCGGGTTATGAACGGAATAAACCCCCCTCTAAATCAGAAACCTGTTTTTATTTTCCTTTTTTTCAGCTTCCATTGGTCCACTTGGTCTCATTCACGACTTCTAAATAATTCCAACTGAAAATGAGAATTTTAGACAAGTGTACGAATTTTTTTTCTTACTTTTGCGTCTCAGCAACTCGAATTAGACCTAATAAGGGTTCATTATCATTGATGTTTCGCTCGAATATGGCTCATCTCTGGGTCCAGTAAGAGAATCCCACAGCGCCAGACGCGTCTGCGGCGGTGAAGACAAGTGGAGGGACTGGGAAACTTGCCTCTCTCCCTCTCTTTAAAGCGGAGCTATAACAGGACAAAAGGAGCACCATGGAGAGCTCCCTCATGCTGCTGCTCTGCTGGACGGTGGTCTCAGGTGTGGCGAGAGCTCAGAATGATACGGAGCCGATCGTCCTGGAGGGGAAATGCCTGGTGGTGTGTGACTCCAACCCGGCTACGGACTGGAGATCCTCATCCTCCCCGCTCGGCATCTCCGTGCGCGCCGCCAACTCCAAGGTTGCTTTCTCTGCAGTCCGAAGCAACAATCATGAACCGTCAGAAATGAGCAACAAAACTAGAATAATCTACTTTGATCAGGTAAATACCTTTATTATTAATAATTAGGTTAAAGGGCAGATTAATGCGTTTTAACGTTACATTTATCAGCGTGTTTTAAAGCAGTTTTACTCTTTTTGCATGCTCTAATAATAAAACTTGTATGCAATGCAAAGAAGAGTATATAAATATCTTAACAGCTTTAAGGAGAAAAATGCAGCCCAGACTTCAGTTTGATGGTGGTCAGAGGCGTGCACAGACATTTTGGGGGGCAGGTGCTCAGGAGGGGGGTTGGTGGTTACTTTTTAGCGCACGTGGAACACTTAATTATAAAAAAAAAT
>NW_015150534.1:569417-570828 GCF_000732505.1 Cyprinodon variegatus
AAAACCGACCTCAGTAAAATATTAATAATAATAATAAAAAACGAGTTTCAAAAGGGCATTTTCGTTGATAAAGGGCAAACTTCCTAGTGCTTTAGCACCACCTAGTGTCTATGTATGCACGCCCCTGATGGTGATGACCGGCAGGCTCTGATGGGGTGC
This sequence comes from Cyprinodon variegatus, assembly GCF_000732505.1. NCBI lineage: Eukaryota > Metazoa > Chordata > Actinopteri > Cyprinodontiformes > Cyprinodontidae > Cyprinodon > Cyprinodon variegatus. The sequence goes on from NW_015150534.1 coordinate 569,577, forward strand.
GTGTGATGCACGCGCATTTCATTCTGAAACTAACTGGATCGTGTGTCCTGCAGGAGTGTGCACGCGCCATCACCACCATGCACGCACCTTAAACACTCACTCATCCAGTGCCGGATAAAAGTTAGAAAAAAAAATGCTTCAAAGTCTAATCTCTCACTCTTAAATCTGAAAATGGATCTCACAGTCTCACCTTTTTTTTTAAATAAGTGACACATTACTCCTGTTTTTTTCTCTCACAATTAACCAGATTTTTTTTTTTACACCAAAACATGATCATAAAAAGCTGTATTCCCTATTTCCTATGTATCTATACACTGCAAAATATCCGGGATTAGCTCATATGATTAGATTTAAGTAGAAGTAAAAAACAAAAACGTGGCCTGTTTGTTTCTGTAACACCCTTACTGAAAAGACTGATAAAAACTCTAATCTTAACCTTAAATATGTCTGTTTTAAATTATTTAGATTGTAACTTTACACATTTGTTCAGAGTAAAACTGTATAAAGCTAATTAATTGAGTTGGTTGCACAGTTCAGACACAGCATCTACAGTGCTGGTGATCAAATTAGCATCCAAATGCCTCCATGAACACTAAGATAAGGATAAGAAGGAGCAGCAGAGAACTTTTCTAGATTTTTTTGAGTCAGTTTAAAAGCTTAAAAACTTATGATGGTTTTCTGTTTTTACTTGGCTCACAAACAAGTGTGTGGGTGTTCTGTCAACTTGGGTTCATCAGGAATATTGCTCTTGCTGCATTGGTGACGTAACAATGCCTTATGAGATCAAACCTTGCTCTATCATTGGCTGACTCGGTGGTTCCCAAACCTTTGTTGTTGTTTTTGGTTTTTGGACCCTCCTTCAAGGAAGCTCCCACTACCACCATCCCGACCAACCAAACAAAGAACAGTCAACTGTATTAAATTACACTCTGCAATATAATGAAATGTTATCTTCTGTAAATAAAGATCAACCACATTTAAAGTGTCATTACAGTATTTATAACTCTTTATTTAATTGTTCAACACATTTCAACCTTACAACAGTTATTGTTTTTAATTATATCTAAAAAAACACACACTTTGGCAACCACTTACTTCTATAACCTTAGGAAATAATGTTAAGTTAAAAAACAAACAAACAAAAAAAAGACCCTGGATCAATTAAAGAGATTCCTGTCATAATTTCTGGCACCAGCTCTCACACCAGTCACTAGGGCCAGATTATTACGAGCCATAGTGAGTTTAGTCCAGC
>NW_015150534.1:571564-573505 GCF_000732505.1 Cyprinodon variegatus
AGGGTTAATTGTATGTTAAATTCTATGTTATTGAATGGTGCGTAAGATGCTCATGCGCAAGGATATCTTGTCTCGAGGCAAGACGTAAAAATACGATGAAATACGACGAAAAAAAAAGTCAAAAACGTACGAAATTACTGTGCCCAACTTTTCGTACGATTTCATACGAACTGATAATGAGAATACACTGGGTAGTTTCATATTTTAATAAACAGTTTTAACGTTTCCTGTTGCATCTAGTCAAGTTCTTGATCTTCTGTTTTCTGATCATCACAGAATAATCTGGCCCAAAATCAGACATCCCAAGTCCCATAAAACTCTTTTCAGGGAGATGCTTATTCTTTCTGTCATGATTTGTTGACATTAAGAACTGAAGACAAGCACCTTTTCCTGGTCAGACCCTGTTAAAGCTGATTTATACTCACAAACCAGGTTGTCTGCGTGTGTCGCAGATATACCCCCCCTTCTGCAGACACTCCGGTGCACCTCTCCAAAATTGTAGGTGACCGCAGACAGTCCCGCAGACAGGAGGCCTCTGATTGGTCAAATCTACATCCGCTCTACACTATGCGTATTTCCTGTTTGGTACCTTACCGACTTGTTTTGGTTGTATGACCGCCATTGTGAAAAATGACTCATGAAGATGGACCAGCTAGAAAAGCGAGGTGCGCGAGAACGCTGAGAATCTTTTTCCACCTATTTTCCCCGCTCTTTTTCGCCCCTCCGTTCTCGCACAAACTTGCCCCTTGTGTTTTTCCACTTACTCACCACCACGGACGTATTTAGACAAATAGCTAGATTGTGATTGTCCCTCTCTCTTTGTGGCATGGAATAACATAGCGCAGACCACACTTAAAAAATTGGATATAAATAAAAAATATCTGCGTCATACCTGCGACAACCAGCCCTATATTCAGTGAAAGAGTGGTATCAGAGTATCAAAATATGCATGCCCAGGAGAGTGGTCACTCCAGCGGTTGGCTGCCATTTGTCTGGCTTTTGACATTGTGATTGGCTGCTACTGTGGTGGAAAAACTACAAATCCTCTTTTGGAAAGTAAACCTGTATGAGCGATGCAGACAGCAACTTTTAAATGGAGTGAGAAATGGGGTTGTGCATGCTCTCGCACGCATTTAATAGGCGTTCCCTCTCAAGAGCGGGTACAGGTTTGTGCATAGGCATTTTTTTAAGTGGAGAGGGCAGGTCTTTTCAAAAATGTGCGAAAATCCTCCATTATACCTTTAAGTACAATAGCCCAGTCTACCACACCACTTCAGCATTTGTCAGCTCACATCGCTGCCCCGGCTGTTCTGCTCACTGGCACCAAAGTGTCTTGGTTGTTGCCACCAGAACGGGTTTGAGGCAATCTGATCAGTGCCAAACTTTTTTGACACAGTGTGATAATCATTTTGAATGGCAGTCCTCAGTTTACCCCACTGACTGAGCTAAGGTGGTTTATGTTATCTCCTTACCTGCAGGCAAGGCAAAATTATGGGGCCCCTCTGAGTGGCAGAACAGGTCACACATTTGTTATTCCTATTTGTAATTTTCTTAGGAGTTGATTGAAGTGTTTGGCCCATCTTTGCCCAGTCTTGAAGCCACCAGAGGGCTTCTGTCTCTAAGACAAAGAGATAGTTTCAGATTATATTAAAATTTCCCAGGGGAAATTCTGGGAAATCCCCATTTTCTATACCATTCTGTTCTCATCTATTCTATTCTATTCTGTTATGAACTTCCACTTGTTGGCAGATGGCAGTCGTTGGAATGAGGAGGTTTTAATGGACGTTTTTCTGAAAGGTTTCAATGATAAAATTAAGGATGAACTGGCGAGTCGAGATTTTATTCTCTCTCTGAAACAATTGGAGGATCTAGTCACCAGAAATGATCTCTGTCTAATAGAATGAAAAAAAAGAAAGCTCTTTTAGACTTTCAACTCTTTTC
>NW_015150534.1:575600-576878 GCF_000732505.1 Cyprinodon variegatus
TCTATACCATTCTGTTCTCATCTATTCTATTCTATTCTGTTATGAACTTCCACTTGTTGGCAGATGGCAGTCGTTGGAATGAGGAGGTTTTAATGGACGTTTTTCTGAAAGGTTTCAATGATAAAATTAAGGATGAACTGGCGAGTCGAGATTTTATTCTCTCTCTGAAACAATTGCAGGATCTAGCCACCAGAAATGATCTCTGTCTAATAGAATGTAAAAAAAGAATAATGTTTTTAGACTTTCAACTCTTTTCAGTCAAGATCCTATTCCTGATCATAAGACACCTATAGGAGGAGAATCCACATCTGAACCCATGCAGCTGGGAAGAACCATATTGTCTAAGGCGGAACAAGCAATGCAGACATCATCTTACTTTATGTCTCCACTGTGGTGTTAAGGGGCACAGCGTCTGTAAGCTTTGGCCAGTTTCCAATCGGCCTCAATCAGATTCCTGCTCACCTGACTATATAACCAACACTCAGACCATTCACTAGGGCCAGACTATTAATAGCCATCTGGGACTTTACTCCAGCATTCCTGTTACCTGTGTACCTGATTCTGAGCTGTTTTCTGTGCTAATAAACTGTTTAAACATCTCTTGCTTTACCTGGTTGAATTCTTGATCTTCCATTTTCTGGTTATTACATTTCCAAGACACAGTCAATGCAATCCTTACATAGTATTCAAATTAATGTCTTTATAATCTTATTGCACTTTGTCCCAATCCATAGAATATGGTTCTTAGATAAGTTTGATAATTTGACCTTGTCATTTTTAATGAGTAGATGATTTATATTTACATCGAAAACTGAAATATAAACGCTAAATATGTGTCTGAGAGGAGAATGGTGATTCAATTCAGTTTATTTATATAACTCCAGTTCACAACACATCATCTTGAGGGACTTTACAGAAACAATCCAACCAGATCATACAGTGAGATTGGTTCAAAGTTTTCTATCTAAGCAAAAACCAACTGACTGCATCGAGTAATTGACTTGACAGTAATCCCTCTAACTAAGCATGCTTGTGGTGACAGTGGAGAGGAAAACTCTCTTTTAACAAAAAGAAACCTCTTAAAAAAGCTCATTATGGTGTAAGTTGTCACACACTCGTTTGGCAACTACTCTTGCAAGAATTTTAGATAAGAAAGGAAGATTGGATACAGGTCTATAATTAACCAAGTCATCTGGGTCAAGAGTTTCTTAAGCAAAGGTGTTATTACATTTACCTTAAAAGCCTGAGGTAGATATCCCTGTAACAGGGATAGATTAA
>NW_015150534.1:578189-583502 GCF_000732505.1 Cyprinodon variegatus
GAAGGAAATGCCGACTGGCATATTCAGGTTAAATAAATTTTAGCATGCAAATTCATAACAAATAATTTATCTACTTTCTTATTTTCAGTCGGTTACTCAGTTTAATGCAATATGACAAAGCCTCCAAGTCATTCCCGGCTTGAGATTGGCACCTTAAAGTGTGATGTTTCCCCGATAGACAAAAGTCAATGCAGTCAAATGTTTACATTTAGCCTTTAATTGACCTTAAAAGAATAGTGTTATGGTGCGTTCAGACTGGACATGGTGTCCGCGACAAGTGCGGTGGATTCGCATAAAATCCTAAGCAAACCACGTGGAAAAGGGTGGTGAAACAGCAGCACCGCATGGAGAGAGTGGAGTGGTGATGGCTGAAGTTGAAGCAAGCTGAACTTTTCTGTGAAATTGCGATGCAGCAACCAATCAGGAACTGGTTGTAGGAGAAGCTTTTTTTAACTTGAGATTGAATGCAGATAAATAATAGACTTAGACTTAGTTTGAGTGTATACAAAACAAAATTTTGATGCATACAGCTTTCCAACTGTAAATGAGCAGCTAAGCACTAAAATTTCCATTTATAAAGTAATCAAAAAATAAACAGTGTGTGAGAAAAGAAAACCAGGACACGGTGCAAAAGGCATTGATATGGAAGGTTCAGAGCAGTGCAAAATAAATAAATATCGTGCAAAATGCAGTACAACATAAAGAGTTGAGTTCTATTTAAAGGGATTTAAAAATTCACCATTTAATGCAAATATGTATACAAGTATGATGCAGAATCTTGATTTGTGACTTGATTAGAGTTTCAACAGTTTAACAGTGTTATGACATTGGTGAAAAGGCTGTTGCACCCGGGGAGCAGTGTGGGGGTTCATGTTGAAGAAAATATGTTTTTTTCTGTTTGCTTCACCCCAAGGTCACATTGTTTTAGGGTACTCTTGGGTACTTAGTACCTTTCATAATCCTCACCGGAGCTGGAAAGACGAGAGAGATGAGTCATGGAGTAACCACTGTCTGTCAAACTGTCGACAGACAGTTGTGTCTCCATTCTTAAATTCTCAAGAACAGGAAACTGCATCAGTCCTGTTCCTGGTTCTGCCTCACCTTGATCTGGTTTTCAGTAATTTCAAGACTCTCTCCTACACCTTAATGGCTATATGACTTTGCTATTGAGCTACTTCCCGGACATCCGCTCCCCTCCACTAGGTTGTATAACCTGTCCAAGACTGAGAGAGAGGGAGTATGGACTACATAAATGAGTCTCTAGCTGCTGGAATTACCCACACCTGCTTTTCCACCTGTTGGAGCAGGTTTTTTTATTTGTCAGGAAAAAGGATGGATCTCTAAAACTTTGCACTGACCAGGGGCCTTCACCAGATTACTGAAAAAATATATATACATGTCCGCTTCTCCCAGCAGCTTTGAACCGTTTCATGGATCACATTTCTTCACAAAGTTGGATCTCATTAATGCCTTCCACCTGGTCAATCAGAGAAGAAGGCAAATGGAAGATTGCATTGCAATGACCCCCATAGAACATTCTGAATATCTGGTAATGCCTTTTGGTCTTACAAATGCACCTTTAATTTTTAAGTCCCTTGTAAATGATAACCTTAAATTTGTATTTGTTTACTTTGATGACATTCTGATTTTCTCAAGGACCTTATCCTAAAATAAGATCTATTTGCATAAAGTCCTGGAGGCTCAGTGCTCCAAACCGGATCCTGGTAGTAGACCTCCGAACTGCGTTTAAGTTCCTGCTTCCATAAAGTCCTGCCTTTATTTTCCTGGCAAAATTCTCCTGTCATTGCAGAATCAACAAACTCTTGCACTCCTTAAAACTTCTGGTAGTCTGCACCATATAAGGATCTTAAAACTTACGTTCTAGCCTGTCCAGTCTTTGCCTGCAACGAAGCTAGTCACCAGTGGTCTTCTTCGACCATATTAGATGCAGAAGACGTCTAATGTGGTGTTTCTGCCTTACCTTGGCCAGTGGAAATTGATGTCNATAGCAGGGGGAATGAACAGTTCAACAGAGCTATGGCTGTGGGAGAGTTTGGCAACTGTATTAAAAAGAAATCTAGGATCATTCTTATTATCCTCTAAAAAGGGGTAAACCATTTTTCCATTCTAGGTAGGATTCATGTAGGTATGTAGAGCACCATTTTCACTCTGAGTTTAATGCAGTGCCCAGCTCTGCATTAAACCAAGGATCCAGCTTCATATTCGTAAAGTTTCTCTTTTTTTCAAAGGGGCTATGTTGTGTAAGGCAGAATGCAGAGAACTAGCAACAAAATTGTCAACCTGTGAAGGGGAATAAACCAAATGTTTAGCCTATGTAGCACAGCTCACCAAACAAGATGAGATAGAAAGTGAAACAATATAAATGTATAACGCTTTGTCTAATAATGATGTGCTAAAGAATGCAGTTACTTTACTATAAGCTTTTCTGTGTTGCTCTCCCAGCTGTAGACACTAAATGAGCTGGTGTAATCTGTGAGTAATTCCTTCATTAATTTTTCAATTTTGAAAAAGGACAATGAAAAAATAGTCTTTAAAAAATAGTTATTCTACAAAAAAAATGTAGAACAATGGCAAGCAATTCCTTTTTCTAATTTCTCACGTCATACTTAAGGAAATATAGAAACATAAAATTTTAATTTGTTTTTTATTTTATTTCAGTTTGGGCACTTAAAGCATCTCTTTATGAGAGTTTTCAAAAATACTTTTCTGCCACACAAACTACTTGCTTTGTTAAATTCTGTACACATACACAGTATCATATCTTTGTTGTTGTGTAAATACACACCAAGGGCTTAATTTACCAACAGAGCTAAATAACAAGTGTAAAACAAAAAAATAACAAATAATACACCAGCAGGTCCTTAAAAAATCTGAATTGCCATGAATACATGTGTGGCATCAGGTGTTACATAGCAGAAAAAGAACGTTCTCATTCTAGTCTCGAACATCATGATCTTTTGGCTTCTCTGCAAATTGATCTTGTTGATGTGATTTTTGTGAATGCCATGAATAGATTTTTAAGGGATACTGATTCCGTCTATATTGGTTATAAGCAGGGTAAGAAACTGCAGCTAGTGGGAAAATTGTTTCCTGCAGCAATTCAACCCCAAAACCTTCCTTTCCTATTTTTTATTTTTTTTAACTTTGTAGGTCCAATGTGACTGTTGTGTACAGAGAAGCCTTTCAGAGACACCCTGAGCTGGCTGTAAATGGTCTGAAGGAAATGCTGACTGGCATATTCAGGTTAAATAAATTTTAGCATGCAAATTCATAACAAATAATTTATTTATCTACTTTCTTATTTTTAGTCGGTTACTCAGTTTAATGCAATATGACAAAGCCTCCAAGTCATTCCCGGCTTGAGATTGGCAGCCTAAAGTGTGATGTTTCTCCGATAGACAAATCTCAATGCAGTCAAATGTTTACATTTAGCCTTTAATTGAGTGTTATGGTGCGTTCAGACCGCACACGGTGTCCGCGACAAGTGCGGTGGATTCGCATAAAATTCCTAAGCAAACCATGTGGAAAAGGGTGGTCAAACAGCAGCAGCGCATGGAGAGAGTGGAGTGGTGATGGCTGAAGTTGAAGCAAGCTGAACTTTTCTGTGAAATTGCGATGTGGCAGCCAATCAGGAACTGGTTGCAGGAGAAGCTTTTTTAACTTGAGATTAGGGCGGAAACAATTAATTGAATTCATTGTGATAAATTTTTTTTGAAATAATCGGCAATTGATTTAGTAATCGATTAATCGTTAACTGGAATATAGAGACTAAAACAGGCCTTTACATTATCACATTACATTTGTGATAATCTGTCATTTGTCAATACGCTCTATCCAGAACTACTCAAGTGGAAAAGTTTTAGATTCACCTGGTTTGATTTCATAAAAAGTGTTCTTTAAGGAACCTTTTGCTATCCGATTATTAATCGATTAATCGAAAAAATAATCAACAGATTAATCGATTTACAAAATAATCGTTAGTTGAAGCCCTACTTGAGATTGAATGCAGATAAATAATAGACTCAGACTTAGTTTGAGTGTATACAAAACAAAATTTTGATGCATACCACTTTCCAACTGTGAATGAGCAGCTTACAGTAGCAGTGAAATTAACATTTCCATTGGTGCAAAAGGCATTGATATGGAAGGTTCAGAGCAGTGCAAAATAATTAAATATCGTGCACAATGCAGTACAACATAAAGTTGAGTTCTATTGAAAGGGATTTAAAAATTCACCATGCAATGCAAATATGTAAAGTATGATGCAGAGTCTTGATTTGTGACTTGATTAGAGATTCAACAGTTCAACAGTGTTATGGCAGTGGGGAAAAGGCTGTTTCAGAACCTACTGGTCCTGCATTGAATGCTGCAAAGTCTCTTCCCAGAGGGAAGCAGGGACAACAGTCCATTGTGGGGATGTGAGGAGTCATTGGTCTTAAAAGTTACGTTCTAGCCTGTCCAGTGTTGGCCTGCAACAAAGCTAGTCACCAGTGGTCTTCTTCGACCATATTAGATGCAGAAGACGTCTAATGTGGTGTTTCTGCCTTACCTTGGCCAGTGGAAATTGATGTCNAAGCTAGTCACCAGTGGTCTTCTTCGACCATATTAGATGCAGAAGACGTCTAATGTGGTGTTTCTGCCTTACCTTGGCCAGTGGAAATTGATGTCTGGCTGATCGGCTTTCTCCCCTAAGACCAACCAGAAAGTTCAACTGACTTTCTGCAGTTTAACCGGTTCCAAATTGTTGTTAAGAAAATGTAAAAAATTCACTGGTTCTCCATGTGATTCTGCATGTGGGTCAAAAACCTATAATCCAACATTATAGGGACCAGGGAGACAATTATGGAGCAGTCCAAGTGATGACTGTTTTGGGACTGAGCGATTTTATGAAGTGGAGGATTTCTCTCCATCGTCTGTTCTTGAGACAGAGGAAATGGGTGGACGAGAGGTCTCAAAGCAGTACTGATTTTAGTTATCGGCTCAGAGATTTTCTTTGGCTGCTCCCTCCTCTGCTATACAGTGGATCACATGGAAACCGTCAATACCCATCTGAACCTTGATAGACAAAAAATAAGAGTGATACCTTGAGTATGTAGAGGGGAGTGGCAGCCTAGTGGTTAGAGCGTTGCGCTTGGAATCAAGAGATTCTGAGTTCGAGCCTCACTCCCACAGACTGCCACTCTGGGTCTCCGAGCAAGACCCTTAATCCCTGATTGCTCCCCGGGCGCCGCACAACTGCTCCCGAAAGGGGATGGGTTAAATGCAGAGAGTTAATTTCTCCATTGTGAGGTC
>NW_015150534.1:588605-591709 GCF_000732505.1 Cyprinodon variegatus
TGATTATGGGGCGTGTTTCGAACGAACCAGGAAAAAAAAATGCCTCTGCACTCAATTGGATAGACCTACAACCAATAAGAGCAATGCCAGACCGAACTTCCCCACCTCAAACCTTGTGGGCGGGACTAAGTTCAGAATGGCACCCAGGCTAAAAAATGTAGATTTTTAAATAAAAAAAAAAAGAAAAATTAAAAATGGCAGTGTCCAAAAATACGCATTTGTGCATTGAGTCACATCAGGTGAGTCACCAAGATCCACACAAAAATGCTGTAAGTTCAAGGAACACTGGTGGTTTAAACATCAATATATAATTGTGGATGCATTACAAAAACTTCTGGGAATCTTGTCTTGTGAAATTGTAAAATTGATGTGCTTATTCCAATCATTATGCGTGGATCATAAACAGTATGTGAGTTTGTTAATTTTGAGATTCTTTTAGCCCCATATAGAGTACAAAACAAAATAGGTACGGTAGTTTTTTTCATCAAGCTTTCAAAATTACATAAACACATTTTTCAGACTTTTATCATAGAGGACTTTTACACATTCATCACATTGTGTTTGAAATCCAAGCAGTTTTAAGTACAACAGAATAAAATGGCAATGGGGAAATTAAATCAGATACTTTTGTCAATCCGACCTTACCTTTATAGTAATTCAGAAAAACAGTGCTGTCACTATCAGACCCAGAGAATGGGCTTTTTTCAAACCCCAACAAAAAATAAATCCACCAGGGCTCCGCAAGGAACAGCTTTGACTGCAGCAGTTTAATAGTGGCAGCAATTCACCTTGGATTTTATTGGATCTCTTGTCAATGCTCCTTTAAAACTCTTTAAATTAGTTTAGTTGTGTAGACCTGTGCTTTGCTTATTTGGAATTGGGACCCTAATGGGGTTTGTGAATCAACTCTGGCGTCCTCTGTCAAACTTTACAGCAAAACCAATAATAATAATAATACATAGAAATGCTACAGATTTTATTGTCAGTAACAGAAACTAGTGTTGAATGTTTGGAAAGGCTTTATCAAGTAATGTTACAAAAACAGGAAACACGAGTAAACAACAAAAGGTATGAAAACAATTGAGCCGTGAAAATATAACCGATGAGTTACAAAAACTTTTTTTTAACAAAAGCAGAGTGTTTATAGCAGCACAAACATTTCAGAGATTTTAGAAACAGGCTGATAAAATCTGAGTTTTATTTGTTTTTTGGCTGATATCAGACTGATATTCGATGTTAATTTTGGATCGTGATATCCCTGATTTGGTTTACCAACCAGTCCTGTCATGATGTTACAAAGTTCTGACCCAAAAATGCAGAAAACCGAACAGAGAGACCAGGGAAAAGGTTTAACGGGTTTTATTGAAGAAGTAAACAGAGGGAGAAGTGTTGCTCTGAACAGTGCTCAACCGGAACTGTAAAGTGAGGGGAAGACACAGCGGTTAGTTCAGGCTCAGTGGGGAATTTGACTCGTGAAACTTGGAGAAGAGGTTTTGGTTGCCTACTCACGTTTTCGGTGAAGTTGTTGAATCCTTGACTCCTGTCTGTGTGCTGAGGTTCCAGTGTTTGTCTGATTCGGTGGAGGGCGGAACATGGTTTACCCAGAATGCGGCTGATATCTGGAGAACGGAGAAACTGACTGCCACCCAGATTTCCTGCGGTACTTGAACGGGTTGTAGTGGAGAATAATCCCTTTCTCAGTGGAAAGCTCAAACAATCTCTTGGGGAAGGTGGATCCAAACCTCCTGTTTGAACCCCAGCCCAGTTTGAAGCTCACTTGATCCTTCCAGGGTGTGAAGGTCCGAGAAATCCAGTTAGCAGGACGACTTCCTGCCAAGAGGCAAAGACAAAACAAAGTTAAACTCAGGTTGACAAAAACTCAGCAAACTCAGCTTGGCTAGAGTAGCCTAAATTGGCAAGCACTCTGGCGTCGAAGTAGTGGCAGTCAGCAGCTTAAGAACACGTCGTTTAACGAGAAAACCATCAGCAGGTGTGTGAGGAGGCGGACCAGAACAAGGCGCCTCCTGGTGGATGAAGGGAGAAAAACACAGAAACACAAACACAAAACAGGAGTCCTGACAAGACCATTATAGTTGTTGGCATAGGGTTCAGCTTGGATCATATGTAAGAAGCTTTATTGAAAATGGTTTAGGGAATAAAATTGTATACAACAGAGATAAGAAGGGAGGTGAGAAGGGTAGAGGGGATAAGAAATGCCAGTAGAAAAAAAAAGAATGAGGCAAGAAAGAGGTAGGAGTGGAACGAAAAGAGAAGACCAATGGGAAGAGAAGGAAAGAAATAATTGAATGCAATGGGTATTCCTTAGATAGTCAGATCCCCAGTCAGTGCATGTGCATGGAAAGCAAAACCTATGGTGATTATGCTATATTATATTAAATACATTTTTGTATTTTATTTTGTATTTTCATGCACATAATTTGCATCAAAATAAATAATCTCATTAATGGTGGCTTGTCTGAGTAGTTATTAAATGTTTCGTTTTGTTTTTTAGTCTTTACATAGTCTTAAATATGGTGGGATTTTGAAGGAAAAAAACTGACTGCCGCTTTTCTTGAAGGTATGCCACACTGACCCTGGCATGTAGATCCTGTTGTTCAGTGATCTCTTCAGAGGTCAATATGGCAAAAACCTTCCTAGCGGTGGAGGAGCCATATTGTTAATAATTGTAAAAAGACAGCTAAACTTCAGGGGGTTTTACTGTAGTCACATTTCAGACTGATGGTACAGTATTCACTATTAATCACCAAACAGAACAAGTGCTGTTAAAGGTATGGTGGAGGATTTTCTCGGATTTTCCCGCCCTTTTCAAAAAATAAATAAATAAATTTTGGGAAGGGGCGAAAATACTGGTTAGCTGATTGGCCTATGTTGGTGATAGGCAGGCCAAATAAACCAATCAGATCAACGAAGCATATGACGTAACAGAGCGACGACGAAGAGGAGCCAATTGATAGATCAAACTCTTGCTGAAACCAGTCGGGAGAAGAGCAAAAACATCTTTTCCTCTGAGAAAAGCCTCCAGAGCAGTGTTTTGCTCCTTTCAGTGAAGAAATACTCATATACTCATCATCGGCTGAAGCCGC
>NW_015150534.1:592826-594174 GCF_000732505.1 Cyprinodon variegatus
CTTCAACGGAGAGTCTCCAGACTGATCTGCGAGTGAAACCTTGAAAGCTCGCGAGATCAGGATGGTCTCATGAGGCTACTGATTTAAACCTTGTTGAATGAATTTGTGAACTACACACGATGTTTACGTGAACCCATTAATGAAGAAAAAATTCAGCTAATTTTGAAATATTTGGTCAAATATCCATCTAGAATTTCAGTCAAACTTCGTTTTGATATTGTTGTTGCTTATATAAAGGACATTTAAATCAAAACTCAGTGAAAGTGATGATGTTATTTGGGTGGTAATAATATTTTTGAGATTTTTAGATACTTTTTTGTTAACTTTTATGAAATCTCTGTAGTGTTTGAGTCAATTAAATAGCAGATAAAAAACAATTTATTTTATCCAATTAAATGCACTAACTTTGACCTTTTTTCTGAATGATTCAGGTGAACTTGATGCTAAATGGAAAACCGGTCATCTCTGCCTTTGCTGGCGACAAAGATGTGACTCGTGAAGCTGCCACCAATGGAGTTCTGCTTTTTCTCGAAAAAGAGGACAAAGTTTACCTTAAGCTGGAAAAAGGAAACCTAGTGGGCGGATGGCAATACTCAACATTCTCTGGCTTTCTGGTTTTCCCTCTGTAAAAAGAAAAAAAAAGGAAAGACTATTGTAAGTCTGCTGACTTATTCATAATGTGTTTTCACAGTATAATCGAAACATTTGCTGCTTCATCTGCTGGATTCAGCCTAATGACTCACAAAAGACAAGAATAAATACATCAATACATAGGAGGGAAGTAAGGCTTTGGAAACTGATCACATTCTGGGGAGGAGTCTAGATCTGATTAAAGAAACCTGAAATGTTTCCAAGCTCTACCATGTTTTCCTGTCACTCAAGCAGCCCCAGAAGAACACTTTCACCAACAAGAAGCACCGTTCAAACTTTGATTTGCTGAATTTTGCCTTGGATGCTGTGACTTTTTTTCCCTACAGATAATTTGCTTTTGTTGTTGTAAACAGTAATTGCCTTTATTAGCTGCATTAACTGTTGTAAACATGTGAAGAACAGGCTCATGTTGAGATCAGTAACACATGATACTCTGTTTTCGTGTTTGTGTGACCAAGAACTTATTTAACACTGGGTCCAAGACATAAATAAACTAAGCTACTTCTTAGGATCCTTAGTGTTTTTTTTTTGTTTTTTTTTTTTAAATAAGCATACACTCAGTTTTTCTAGCACTTTTTTTGCATATCATTGGTTTAACCCCTAGAACCCTACGGACCCACCGGTGGGTCCAGCTGCTACGTGACCTCGTAATTTTAACAAACCCCCAGTATTGATGTAAAAAACACATTTGGCACAG
>NW_015150534.1:596406-600387 GCF_000732505.1 Cyprinodon variegatus
ATGTTGTTGTAACTTTAAATGACTCTAAATGAAACCCTGAAAATGTTTCCCATTTTTCAATGGTTCACCTTTTTTGTCCAAAATGTTCAAATGCTCTGTACAGAAAACTTTTCCAAAACATGAAAAAGTTTAACAAACATTCATACATTCTCTCCTCGGCACATCATAATTCTTTTCAGCTCATTTAAAAATGATTAATATACTTGTTTTCTTACAAATTCACTGTTTTTGTCAAATCCGAAATGTGCAAACATTATGCTGTTAATGTGGATCTGCTTGGTCAGGACTGTAATGAGAACTAGAATTTTTAATTGATTTCTTCATGAGAGCCTATTCACATCTGTGGCATAGACTTGATTTCTTGAGAAAAAGCAAAGAATCTAAAATATTAAAGGAATTAATCAGAAAATGTGTTTAGAAATGTAGGATACAAAAATATGCTAAAAGGCTTTTTTTTTTTTTTTTAGCTCTCTGATTATTTATTTACTGAATCATTAGCAGTTTTTGAGAGTAAGAGTGCTAGTAGCTGGTTAGTGTTTTATTAAAAAAAAATAACTTTTCCCATATTTTTAATACCATTATGTTGCTTACAGTCTAACAGAGAGAATTAATCCAACTCGATCAATCAAAATGACTTTTCATAAGCGCACTCTGTCTGCGGTGGGAAAAGATTTTCATTGCAGGCAGGGAGCTGATGTTTGCAGGGGTGACAGTGATTGGCTGAGGAGCCGTAATGTGTGTGATCAGATCAGACAGGAGAAGAAGCAGAGCCACTGATTTAATGACAGCATTCCAATAAAAGTGCTTCAAGAAGTCAAAGTGTAAATGTTTCTGTGATTTTTCTCATTATGTGCAGAAACAAAGACTCCATATACAACTGTTAGAAGCAGCTCTGATCTAAAGAAGCGCCTTATATCATATCAACACTGACTAAAAGCTACTGCCTTTACTCTCAACTTCCTTAGCGTTAAGCTGGTGAAGATTCCCAGTCATCCAGGTCATAGTCATTCCAAAAAAGTTAAAAAGAAATCCATTGGACTTTTTTTTTCCAAGTTTGAACACTTGAATGGGAAGCGAAATGTCTTCAAACTTGTCCAGTGAATTGTTTTAGTTTTTTTGGAACTAATGTTATACCAATTTCACTTCCACGGTTTCATTTTTTTCACACAGAACTACTGGAATTACACAGTCCTGATTTATTTATTTTTTTTGTTTGTTTCTCTGAAATAGTGTCAACTATCTTTTAATACACTGCAAAAAATCTAAATCTTGATAAGTCATTTTTTCTTAAAATAAGTGCATTTGTTCTTGAATTGAGGGGATAAAAGAGACATTCTGCCAATGGAACAAGAAAAGTTAGATTTAAAATAAGAAAACCCAATTGCATTGTTTATTTTCAAGTGACTATTATCTAATTATATTATTTTAAGAGTAAAAATACTGATTCCATTAGCAAACTATTTCATTTACCTACTCAAATCAAGGGTAAATACACTTAGTTTAAGAAATTTTTAATTATTTCTAGATCGTTTTTCCAGTGTAAGAAAGTATGTTTGTTTTTGTTAAATGGCTTGAAAAACATTATTTTTCAGCTTCATGCCTATTCTTTAGCAAGCAAGCAATTTGTAAAAATATAAACTTCTAAAACATCTAATCGTTCTTCTATTACAAAAGAAAAAAACATAATCACATCTACATAATTATAGTGTAACTCAATTGTCCAACCACACAAACACCAGTGGTGTAGATTTGAAACTAATGTTTTCAGATCTTAAATTATATAAACAATATTTGATTTGATTGAAAAAAACATTTCAGATTTCAAAGTTTAAGCTCCAGTTTTGCATAAAGTTATGATAAAAGGAAAGTGATCTTTATTCTTCCTTTTAGATCATAAAAATTATATAGTTTCTCTGACTAGTCACTAGTTCCTTTGATTGAAGAGTTACTGAATTACAAACTTCTTCTTCTTCCTTTCTATTATGGCGGCCTGCAGGAAACTTTAAGGCGCACAGCGCCACCTACTTTACATGAGTAAAGTAGGTGGCGCAGTTACCTTTTTTGGTGAAGTAACTTTAACTACCACCCATTCAATGACTGAGACAGAGGGAGCTGGGGATTGAACCGGCAACCCTTAGGACGAACTCCAGCATCCGACACTACTGTCAGCCCAGCATGATCAGCCATTTAGGACTCCGTCAGGGTGAGTAAAATTGGTCCCTGCCTCTGAAGTCATGGTGCTGTATCTTTGCAAAGTCCCATTGTCAGGTTAGGTGAAGCATGTAGCAGTTATAGAAAATTTATTCTTTTAGAAGAAAAATGGAAATCTAATGTCATTTTACATGGAGTAAGTTTTCTACCTTTTACCGATTTTGTTATTTAATTTTTCCCCTCTTTTGCTTAAAACATTGTTTTCAGTTATTTTTTACAGAGGCTTTTTTCTGATTTCATTTCATCACCTTTTTTAAAAAAATTTTATATGACTTTTTTTTCATATTGCTGTTTTTCAGATGGAGATTTACAGATGCATTCTTTTCAAATAGTTTCACAGGTCATTCTCTTTACATCAAGCCTCATTAAACTACTCCCTCTGAACATACACATTGACCAATGCAGCATTGTTGCTATCGTCCAAGCAGACCAATAGAAATTAATCTTTGCTCATAACTCATAACCCGCCTCCAGAAAAGAAGAGAATGGCTGTGTCCAAACATCTGCCCTAACCCCTAACCCCAGCCAGAAACCCTGTCTACTTTTAAGGCTAGGCTTAAAAATTTCCTTTTGGATAAAGCTTATAGTTAGAGTGGCTCAGGTTATCCTGAGCTATCTCTATTGTTATGCTGCTATAGGCTTAGACTGTTGGAGGACATAGGGACCCCTTTTTCATCATTCTGCTTCATTCTATCTCTATTCTCCCACTCTGCAGAATCTGTTAGTTTAATCTCTAACGTTCTGCTCTCTGCTTTTTCTTATAGTAGCTACATCTGGTCTGTTCCTGCTTGACTGTGACTCCATCCTGGAGAGAAATATCAGCTGTGCTGCTGTCATCAACATTTTTGTTTATAGATGTTCGAGATCTGTCTGTTTTCCAGTGTAGTCCTGTTTCTCTGACTGTGACTAACTGGATGTGCTCTCTTCATCCTCTGACATGGGAGCTGGCTCGGAGCTCGTCTGCCTGGCTGTGTTTTGTGGACAGGGCCGCCTGTGGAGATGCTATCTATGGAATCTGTGAATCTGTGTGTTTTAAAATAAAATTTAAAAAAATAAAATCAATTACAAAACCAAAGAACCAAACCAAAAAAAAAAGAAGGACAGCAAAGTTATTCTCAGAACCTTTTTTTTTTATCAAAAAGTTTCTCAAACCTCATTTCTAGGTTCCATTTTATTTGCAAATTTCCATTTAGAAAACATGTCCTTTGTTTGCAGCAGCAATTAATTCCATATATTTGGGAGTTAATACAACATTTTTCCAGACATGTACTTTTTAAACCTCTTCTTTCATGAGATTAAGGCTTATTTAGAAATCATCCAGGTGTTCAGTCCCAGAGACCCAAGTTACCTAAACATCTGAATCAGCATTTAAAATGCAGCTGCATGTACAGATCTTTGTGTTGAGTCAAATAGTCCACAGCAAGGTTATCAGTACGTATTTACCTTATTTTGATTCTTCACTCTTTTGTGTAAACCAGTACTAAAACAAAATCTTAGTTTTTTTGTATCCTTTTCTTTTTTTTCTTAAAGATATTGTGGTATTTTTAACAAAGACTTGCCCTCTCCACTTTAAAATAAAAAATATACGTGCAAAAGCGGCACAAGCCCATTTCTCCTTGTGCATGCCCTGTTTAATGTAGTGGACTTTATAGCAAACACAGTTAACTGACCGGTCGGACAGATGATCACTGCTTTTTGCTCCGCTGATCACGTAACTCCTTCTTCTCAGTGCAGTGCCTGCGCCATCTTTAGTATTAGTTGCCGCTGTCA
>NW_015150534.1:601391-606450 GCF_000732505.1 Cyprinodon variegatus
TATATATATATATCATTATATGAATATTTTATAATTTTTCTGACAAATAAAAAAAAGGAAATAAGCAAATGACTTATTAAAGATATTTATGTAGATCAGTATAAACGTATATCATTGAGGCCTTATGTTGACTGCATCATATTTTAATTGGGGCCTTAAACCTGGCAACCCCCCTGTTGATTATGCCTTTGGCTAACATCCATTTTTGTTTTAAATTGAGTGCTTTATTAATAAAAATTTTACATATCGAAACTATAAAATGATTAGCTCATGGGAAAATAAACATTGGATAATGGCAGAAAAACAGAAAATGTAAAACCAGCATTAATCTCTTCCTCCCTGTCTATCCATCTGCTGCTTATTCTATAATATAGGTCATATAGGTGCTGTGTGATCCATTTGGCAAGCGGGGATGCCGTCTATGTTTTAAGATTCCTGGCATCATAATCTGTCTTCAGGGAGGATATAAATTCAAGTGAAACTTGGTAATAATGGTTTTAAGTGCCTAAAAAGCACAATTTTTTTAAGAACATATACTTGTGGTTCATGAGGCTTAAAGTTGAAAAGGCTTATAAGGATATTTATATGTGAACTTACTTTTAACATGTGGATTTTTGCAACAGCTGGTGTATAACAAATTGTCTGTTGAGGGTAATCAGCTAACAGATAAATAACTGTACCGTAGCTACTTTGCTCACCATGTATCGGCTTTTCTGCAAACGTTAGGTCAGATTTACTTCTTTCTGTTAACCATGGAACTCATATTTAGAACATTGCTTTAACCTTAAACAAATTAAAGCAATGCTTCTTATTTCTTTTGCAGTGCTCTTTTACTTTTATTTTATTACTAATAAATATTTATAATTATCATTGTTAAAGAAGAAAAAAAAAAGTATGAAACAGCAGGCGTTGGACTTTCAGGTAGGATTTAAAGGTAGGATTCATCATAGTCGATGTGCTGAGATCACAATATCACACATTAGAAGCTTTGCATGTATAGAAGCAATTTTATGAATGGAAATTTAAAAAGAACAATGTTAGTAAACTGACTTTAAGAAAATGCAGCCCAGAAATTTAACTTTGTAAAATGTTTTAAACAAAACAGCTCTGCTGTTTTCCCAGATTTTCCCAAACCTCTCTTGACCACATTAATAATGTGTTTTCTCACACTGATGGGGTCCAATATTTGCTGACAATTAAAAAAGCGTTACAGAGTTTTCAAATTATACTGCCACATGTGGCCAAAACACAGAACTGCAGCACTCTTCAGCTCATTCCTGTAGCTCTAGCTGGTACTAAACTAAAATTTTGGGCAACTCAAGGTAAGGTTTTTTTTTTTCCCCTTACCTTGAGTTGCCATTAGTGGGTGAGTTGAGCCGGACGCCGGTCGCTTCTGAGTATTAATAAAATCCGTCTTGGATAAAACACTTTGACTTTTTGCTAGGTTTGACCCATTCAACCTGGATGCCTTTGACCTCACATCCGCCGAACACCACAGTAACTTTCGACCCAAAGTAAATTCAGAAGAAGAGGAAACAGGCAGAATCGGCGCCTAACTATTCAGGCGTCAGTCTGCTCATCAAATGATGATTTAGTCATAAAACATTAAATAAAAAGGCTATTTTAAATATATTTTTCAGTAAAACTTACATATGTCTGTTTAAGACCACTGCTATAATGTGTATTGCTTCAAGGTATAGAGGACAATGTCTTATTTCTGGGTGGATCATCTAAATAAGTGGTCCTCCTAAATGTCAATCATTCTGGTGATTTCTTTACGTAGGGCCGTCCTATGAGCTCGTCCCGTTAGCTATCTTTTTTTGATCATGCGCACTTTCAGGCGTATATCAGTGGTGAGCTACGGTTTCAGACAGTCATTGAAGCTCACATTTCTCACGTCGGTTCTTCGAAAATGGACGAAGGTCGTAAGAGAATAAGTGTCTACGAAGTGTATGAGAAGAAAAGAAAGGGCCTTAGAAGAAGCAGATATATCCCAGAATGCTTTGTGCAGAGAGCTGTCCTCGCAAAGAATTATGGGATTTGCTGTCAAAGCCGCCCGCTTTCGCCATAGGCTGTTGCTACCCGACAGCAGCGTCTAGTAACAAAGATGGCGCAGGCACCGTGCAGTTCCTGGTTCAGAAGCCGGTAGAATCCAGAACCAGATACGACAAACAGAGCAGACAGGGACAAGGCAAAACTCGACATCCTCAAGGCAGAAACTGGTCACAATCGGGAAAACAGACAGACTAAAGATTGACAGGAAACGTCTCACCAAAACACACGAATAACCTGGCGCTGATGGGAGGCAAACAGACAACCTCAATAGTAGAGGAACCAGGCGGAAATGATCGGCGATAATCAGCCGCAGAACCAATTAGACAGGGGAGCAAGGAGCAAAGGAAAAAACCAAACCATCAGCGCCAAGATCATGACAGAAAGGGGCTCGTGCACGCTCTCGCACGCATTTAATAGGCGTTCCCTTTCGGGAACGGGTACAGATTTGTGCATGTGCATTTTTGTTAAAGTTGACGGCACGAAAATCCTCCACAATACCTTTAAATAAGTATTTAATACTTATTTAATTACTTTAAATATATCTGTTTAGTTGTATATACAAGTGTGTTTTTATTTGAAATTCTCAAATTAATCAAAGAATCAACAGCTTTTAAAAGATTTAGAAAGATTCTTTTTGAAAGGTTTTATCCAGTAATGAGTTTGTGTTATTTAGTTCTCCCCTTAAACCTTTGAAAGGGATGAACTTGTTCTCATTCTGTAACAAGTTCAAACCTGGCAATTATGCTGCTTAGTTAGTTAGTAAATTAACACCTCAAATGAAGATTTTCTCAGCTTGCAATAAATTTTTCCTGAACAGTTTGCTTTTATTTTTCCCATAAAGGTGTTAAAAAGTAGCAACATCCTGCTTCATATCAGTCAACGGCTCTTTGTTTTCCTTATTAATATGTGAATTCTATTACACTTTGAATTAAACAGTTCAAACAACACTAAGATAATTATGTTTAAAAGGTAGTATTTCATTTAGAGGTGAATATTCTACACTTGTGCTGCACAGGTGGCTGCATGGTGCAGTAGCTCTTCTGGCTTTACTTTGATGTCTTTTTTTAAGAAAACCACTTTTTCAATATTTTTTTTTTGCCTATTGTTTTGGATCCTGTGCAAAATGAAGGATTGGTGTTGGTATATTTTTATTTTTGGATATTTGTTATAATGCGTAACCATAGTTACGCATTATAACATAATGCGCAAACATACCAGGTTAGTTTTTTACACCCGTGAGCAGCTCATTCACATCTTCGAAGCTGAAATAATACTTAAACTACTTCTGCCAGTACCAGCTAATTTCAAAAGGAGGATCTGACAATGCAGTGCAGGAGAAAGGAAAAGAAAGAGGGCAGGAAATTGAAGCCATCTCTTGTTTCGACCAATTCTTCTTTCCCAAAGAGACATTGTTGGGTTCAGAAAATGTAGGTTGTTGTAAAAGGAAGAACTGAAATACACAGTAAGGGATTTTTCATATGGCTTCTGCAGAAGGAGAGACAGTTGAACCCCAGACTCAAACACACTGTCTCACACTGGACTTCCTCCGCAGAGCGTTTTATTAACAGAACATGACACATGGTTACAAACAGAGTATTGTTCTGACAGAACAATTGATCAGTTCATAAAGACAGGACGCTCCACTAGAATGACAAGGCAGGATGTGTTGGGATCTGGAGGCCTTGTCCACTTTCTCCACCAAAGGGCGCACAAGATCTCCTGGGGGCATGAGCTGACTGCAACACCTGTCTTCCATCTGCTCATCAGGAGGCTCCATTTAAGGAGGAGGAGGCTAACACTTCCCTGCCAGAGTGTTTGCCAGTAATGGTAGAGCTAGACCTGAGCCAAACAACCTAATCTGAATTTCTGACTTTTTAAACCTGCCTGACCCTGTTTCTCTCTGCCTCACAGATAGAGTCCAGCCTGAAGATCTGAAATCTTGGAGAGTGATCTCTGTTTGAAATCTGCCTGCCTGCACTCAGTGATATCCTGGAGAGTTTCTCTGTCTGAAACCTGCCTGCCTGCACTCAGTGATATCCTGGAGAGTTTCTCTGTCTGAAACCTGCCTGCCTGCACTCAGTGATATCCTGGAGAGTTTCTCTGTCTGAAACCTGCCTGCCTGCACTCAGTGATATCCTGGAGAGTTTCTCTGTCTGAAACCTGCCTGCCTGCACTCAGTGATATCCTGGAGAGTTTCTCTGTCTGAAACCTGCCTGCCTGCACTCAGTGATATCCTGGAGAGTTTCTCTGTCTGTAATCTGCCTGCCTGCACTCAGTTAAGCCTCTGCCTCTGCCCTCCGCCCTCTGCTTGCCGACTAGCCTCTGGACCCTCAAGGTTCCCCCCTCTGCAGCTCCGTTCCACCCTTGAGCAGGTATATACTCCTACATCAGAAAACCTGCATTTAACCTGGATCAAACTCTAACCTCTCTGTCCTCCTCAGTGGTGATTCCCTCGTGACCAGTCTGCCAAACCAAGGACCAGTTTACATTTCATTTGTTCATTTTGTAAATAAACCTTTGAACTTTTTCCTCTGCCTCCTGAGTGTTTTCTTCATGTGGGTTAGACGCCTTTAACCCAACATGACAGGATGGTCTCCTGACTGAATCTCAAGACACAGTGGAGTATCCCCTTGCACAAATGTTTCATAAGCACACATTCATTTTATAATCATCATTGAATAAACCTAACAGACATCCTTAACAAGAAGAACTCCAAGCCCTACCAAGAGCCCAGCTAGGATATCAGCCATGAAGTATTATGTGCTTGTGAAATGTGGCTGTAGGATCATATCCCTTACTCCTGCGTGTCTCTGCGAGGCTATCTGACTTTAAAAGCAGACAGAGATTTAGAAAAGGTTAAAAAACTCATGGAAGCAACTTCTCAAGAACCTGAGAGATTATATTCCAAGGTATAATTCTTCATTACCCTTTTCACCTCTGACTTCAGCTATTGCTCTGAGTCCTGCCACCTACAGAAGTTTTCTGATGACTCAGCAATTGTTGG
>NW_015150534.1:607880-610009 GCF_000732505.1 Cyprinodon variegatus
TAAAGTATTTCTGATTCTGATTCTGATTCTGATACATGAAGGGCAGTATGGACAACAGCAAGAATCCTCTTCATCAAACTTTTAATCAACAACAGTGTCTTTAGTCAGAGGCTCCAACAGAATCGGTGTAGCACAGACCACTACAGAAGATCTTTCCTTACTAAAGAGGTCAACATCTACTAGAACTTAATTTAAAAAGAGCTAATTTAGTTTCAAAACTTATTTAAATTTTGTGATTAATAAAGTTTTTTTTTTATTTGACTCTATATTCTACTCTTTTGCATTATGCCTTTACTGCAGTAGACTTTTCTGTGTGAGGAGGGGTGTCTGCAAACTGTCTTGTAAATCAACAGGTGAAACAGTTTTATCTAAGTCAGTCAACAGTGGGAATATTATCAACAGAGAACTCAATTAGTATACCTGCATGGTATAATCGCAAGTATTCAAAATAATTTGCACAGTTTGTCATGTATAACTTGCTCGCATGATTGCAGTATTTCATTGAGATTTTATATAATACAGCATAAAAAGTAATCCCCAAGTGTGAAATGGATGGAATGCTTTCAGAAATATTAATGAAATTTTCCAAAAGGTGTGGCATAGCTATATTCACTCTCCTAACAAGGTTCAGTGCAGCATTTTCCCTTCATGAGTAAACTAAATAGCATATCCTATATGGCATATATCTGCTGACTGCAATTAGACTGCTGAATGTTGAACAATATGGGGAAAAAAGTGCCTAATATTGGAAAAACTGTAAATCATATCTCAGTATTATGTTTATATTTGATCACCCTGTTTACATTTTATCACTACTGCACTTTAAAAGCTTGAAATGTTATTTTGTGTGTACAAAATGACAATAAAGTTTGTCTAAGTCTAAGTTATATCAAGCCCAAATAAATTCAACCAGTCTGTGAAAAGCTCAGATGATTGTTAGAGAATAAGCATTATTATGAAGACCAAGTGTTTTTTTGGTTTTTTGATGTTTTGACAGTTAATTGATGATAAATTGACAAGTAGGAAGGGGGCAGGACATTATAAGATGTATCTTCTACCTGCTCCTTTTCGTAGAGAAAATATAAAATTTGCATGTCACATGGGCAAAATAATTTGTTTTATGTTTTCATTCTTGAGTTTGTTTCATTCAAATTTTTTTCTTTCTTGATTGTTTTTAGTATCTGTTCGAAATAAATAAATAAATATTAAGCACAGCAGGAAGGTTTGGGATAAGATTGATAAAAATCAATCTTTTAATGGAGTGCTTTTCAATTTCCAGTGCATTTCATTAATCAAAACAGCATTGAAGATTGGTCAGGAGAAAGCCACTCTATAAGGAGAGCTGTGAGTGGCGCTGCCTGCAGTCTCCCTAAATCCACACAGCAAACATGGAATTAAGTACTCTGCAGTGGCAGATCCAAAAAGACAGCCTGTTCACTTTTAAGGCTAGTCTTAAAATGTTCCTTTTTGATAAAGCTTGGTTAGAGTGGCTCAGGTTATCCTGGACTGTCTCTTTAGCTATGCTGCTATAGGCTTAGGCTGCTAGAGGACATAGGGAACACCATGATCATTCTGCTTCATTCAATCTCTACAGTAGTGGTCAGTTTAGCGCCTAAATTTGTTCTCTCAACTTTTTCTCACTATAATAGCCTTATCTGGATTTGTTCCTGTTTAGCTGTGACTTGTTGACCTGCTAAGTTACGTCTTGGTTAAGGTTTGGAGGACCCAAATGCAGAGGCAAATACTTGTAGTTTTAATGAAAATGGTAAACAAAGGCAGTCCAAAAATCCAACTAAAAATGTAACAGACCAGAACCATGGAGACATCAAAGGAAAACACTAGTGATGTTATGAGATGAGCCGAGGCTTCGAGGCGTGTATTGAGTAATGGAGGGGGCGTTTCCCCGAAGCGCGTGTCGAGGCGTGATTCATTTAGAGGAGGGGCCAAAATTGATGACGTCCGAGGCCTCGTTACCGTGATACCACGTGACCACTTCGGAAAGTGGTTCAGAATGCGCAAGAATTTTGACAGGCATCTAAACAGCCTCAGTGTTCAGTCAAGATGTGGGAGTTTGGAGGAGAGCTGCTCTCAGCTGCATAAAGTTTGGATAGATTCTAATAATAGATGTA
>NW_015150534.1:610897-614680 GCF_000732505.1 Cyprinodon variegatus
TTCACACCTGCGGCTGATTAACTCATCAGGAGACCAGCTTATAAGCAGCGGCTGAACTTCCCTTCTGTGCCAGAGTGTTAGACCAGTTATGGTTAGCAAGCCTGAGCCAACCTGCATGTCTGAATCTCTGACTGCTCCAAAGAGTAAGCTGATTCTAACCAGTCCTTGTCCTCTGCTTCTTAGTAAGACCTGACCGAAGCCTGGAGCTCTGGAGGAGCTCATTGTCTGAAACCTGCCTGCCTGCTCTCTTGAAGCCAACCCTGAAGATCCACTGTCTGAATCTGCCTGCCTGCTCTCAAGGAGAAAACTCAAGGTCTGAACCTCACTAGTCTGAAGCCAAGCGCTGCCGCTGCTAAAGCCCTCAGCTGATCCCTCAGTCTCTGGTCCCTTCTGGTTCCCTCCCTCTACCGCTCAGTCTGAACCACATCAGGTATCGATCAGTTACAAGCTAAGTCAAGACTCTCCTGCTTCCTGGCTAACCAAACTGTCCCTCTCTACAGAGAATCCTGTGATACCGGTCCCGGACCCGTTCCAGCATCAGTCCAGAATAACTTTATTGTGTTTTGCTTCAATAAACAGTTGAACTTTTACTCATTCTCCGTGGTGTTCTGCATTTGGGTTTAGCTCCTTAGACCCAACATGACAAAGTTGACCTCAGCAGAAACACGCTTACACCAAGCCTGGTTCTGCTTGAGGTTTCTTCCTGTTAAAAGGGTTTATTTCTCTTTTTTTTCCACTGTCACAACATGCATGCTAAGTATTAGGGATTGTTGCAGAGTCAACAACCCTGCAAGAGAATATCTAGTTTGTCAATGACTTGATGCAAACAGCTGATTTTGATTAGATAGAAATCTTTACTAATATGACTGTATTACTAAATTGAATTGTCACTGTCACTCAAGATGACATGTTTTATTTTGCTTTTTTATAAAAAAAAAACTGAACCGAAACTGAGGTGAATTCTGACCCCATAAAAACAGCTTCTGACAATGTTATTACTGCTTTATTGTGAAAAGACTTTATGCTCCAAACTAAATTCCCTTCACTCCCATAAATGCATGATAATGATAAATAAAACCTCTAATCAAATCCAGTTGTCAAAGGTTTAAAGTTGTTTTCACTTCATTTGTTTTAGTGTTTGGACTTCTCAGTTTCTTGGGTGTCACTTGAATAAATAAAGCTCTACATTTGCACCACTGGTTTGATTTGTCTTAATTATCTATTAGACTAAAGAAAAAAATGAAATAAATATATGATTTGGTTGTACAAATAAAAAAATTAAATGTCATTTCTTTGCTTTCTGTCTGTTAATCTCCCATTAAAAGAGGCAGGCGGAATTCTGGGAAATATTTTGAATCAAAGTAAATTAATTAGTATGCAAGCTCAGGCTCCATGAAAGCTGACGCTCTGTCCTCAGAGTGTGATTATGCAGAAAAGTTATTTCAACATGAAGGATCTCATTGTTTTGTCATTATTTTCATGCTTAAAAATACTTAAGGTTGTTCAAGTGCTCATAACAGTGAAAGTGGTGATGAAGAGTTTTTACTGTGCAAAAGCAAATTCAATAGACTTTAATTTGTGTAGGAAGACACTTCTAACATTAATATCATTCATTTATACAAATTTGACATGATGAGAACTTATTTTAAGAACCAGTGAAGTGCAATCAGACAGAGCTGTTGGTCATGTTGCTGCTTCTCCAAGAAATTGTATTGCCACTTGTCTTTAAAACAATCATGACGTTAGCATCACTCTGAGTGAGTCATTCTGCATCCATTAACCTGAGAGACAAACTGTTTGGTGCAATGCTGTAATGCTCCAATGCTGTTAAAGCTAAACTGTTTTAAGTTGCAGGATTTATTTTGTTCAAACATGTTATTCATGCTCCTATTTCTACTCATGCATACAGTAGGGGTGTAAATCACACCCATCATGGCGATTCGATTCAGTATCGATTTCCTGACCCAACGATTCCATTATTTTCGATACTCAATAATACACCACGAAACGATTCGATTTGATTAATCGATTCATTTTTTTTATTTTTAGGACCTTACAGGCTAAACAAAGTTTCAAGTTTGAAATAAATCAATGAAAGCTGTAATATCGTTATGCATTTTTTTTTTTTTAGAAACAACAGAAAATAACAGAAGGAGAAAAGTTGCTTCACAAAATACTGCAGAAAATCAGTGCAATGAGTGCAATGCAATACCTCGGCTCCAGACGTCCCCGCCCCTTTGAGAGACGCTCCGCTGCTCCTCTCCCAAATTGTAGCTCACCGCAGACAGGAGGCTGGCTTGTTTTGTCTCACGACCCCCTACTTCAGAGGTCACGGATTAGCGGACCGCGCTCCCAATCTGGACCCACCTGCTGGCTAATCCAGGCCCAACCTGATTTAAAACATTTATAAATTACTAAATGTTTTCCTACGGCAGTGTCTAATTTTACTTGCGCCGCTTCTCCTGTTTTTACGGTAAAGCCCTCCAGAGCATCCAGCTCCAGGCTGCACGTGATCCAAATCAGCCAATGAGCTGTCAGTCTGGGTTGCTGCTGCTGCTACTTTTAGACCCAGCAGGCAAACCTGTGGCAAGCCGGGCGATGGGAAAGAAGGAGAAGACGATGAGAAAAAGAGAGCAGAGAAAGTGTGGACTGCTGGAAGAACTGCGGTGAACTGGTGAAAGAAAAGTGAAATGGCGTGCTCAAAGATGACCCTGCACATTTAGAGGATGTTTGGCTCAACCTGCTGCTGTGAAGCAGGATTCTCCACCATGAACAGAATCAACAATAAATCTGGATCCAGGCTCAAAATCAGCACCTTGATATGTGCTTGAGAATGGCTTAGTCTCCATTTAAACCCAGGTTTAAAGCCTAAAGCCCACTGCGAACATTAAGACAGAAAAAAGAAAAACAAAGAAATAACAAATGGTCAGTTCAGGTCTTTTATAAAATATGTGAACCACTTAAAAAAGACACTTTAGATTTTAAAATGGAAACATTTTCTATTTTTTATTCTTATACATTTTTTTAAAAGTCAATGTATAACATGGATGCATAAAAACCTCATTTTATTTCAGTGTTAAATTCTGTTTAAAATAACAGATTATAATTGAAAATGTCTCCGGAACTTTACTGGTTGATGGTTTTCTCTATTTAGACCCCGCTGATTTTTAATCGGATACCCCTGCCCTACTTGTTGTTGTGTAACTCTGCAGGCGGCCTGTGCTCCACTTTGGGAATCGCTGCTCTATATTTATTTAAACAGTTCAAGCTGTAGAGAATCACATGGAGAAAAGGTGCAATCAGAAAAGTTTTATTCAATTCAATTTATTTTCAAGTAACTTAATCAGATTAATTAAAATGTACTATAAAAGGAAAATGATTGCATGGATTTTTTTTTTATTTTCTATAATTTTTTTTTTTTTACTAATGTTTGCTGTTTTCTCAGATTTATTTTTTTCTATTTTGTTTTTCTGATTTTGTTATATTGATTTTTATTTACAGATTTAACATATTCAAACTTTACATTTTTACTAAGTTTTAAGAATTGCACTCTTTTAAATGTGGTTTTACTTATCACATCCTCTCACTTCAAGCCCAATACATCCATCCATCCATTGTCTGACACGCTTAATCCCAAGTAGGGTCGCGAGGGGTGCTGATGCCCATCTCCAGCTGTCTACAGGCAGAAGCCCAATACAGATGTTACTAATGTCCATGCAAACCAATAGAAATGCATTTTTAACAATATTTTGTGTTAATTTTTTAATCTTTATCCTTGACACA
>NW_015150534.1:615748-617239 GCF_000732505.1 Cyprinodon variegatus
AATATTATAGAAAATAAAAACAAAACAACTGATAAGAGAAAACTCAGTCAGAACAAATGAGAACCATAACACTAATGCTGTAATTTGCCCTTAAACTTAAAAAATATTTACTCAAAAGGATAAGTAGAAAAAACTATTTAGCTTCCTTCTCCTCGCTCCAACTGTGGAACGTTAAATATATAACATACAATATTTAAAATGTGCTTAAACAATAACATGAATCTGCTTTCTTTTCAGCCGACACTATTTGCTGCAGTGAAATAATAAAACGGACAATCCAATTAGTATCATTTTAATTTTAAAAGGTGTTTCTTTCCCTATAATCCTCTATGTTACTGGAGGCAGCAGTCATCTCTACTCGGTAAACAAGCGTGGAGATAAGGTGGCTCCGTGCTTCAGGTAGCAAAAGATGAAGATGAGACTTACATGATTCATGAGATCAGAATCAGCCTGTTGCCACTAGTGTATATCTTGCGTGTATTTATGTATGTGTGTGTGTGTGGTTAGGATGCTCATATACAGCAGAATGGCACTGATAAGACAATTTAATACAAAAGCTCTGCAATACGCATTTCCTTCATAAAGCCATTGTTTATGGTTTTGCTGACGTCTGCTGTAAATATTAAGTATGCAGAATTAGATCTGATACCTGAGGCTGTTCTTGATTGAAGGCTTTATATATTTTCAGAGGTTTGATTATGAATGGAGCCCCG
Organism: Cyprinodon variegatus; assembly: GCF_000732505.1. NCBI lineage: Eukaryota > Metazoa > Chordata > Actinopteri > Cyprinodontiformes > Cyprinodontidae > Cyprinodon > Cyprinodon variegatus. The sequence continues at coordinate 616,462 of NW_015150534.1, forward strand.
AAGCCTGAATTTATCCTGCAAGTCTCTCAGTCAATTTCAAACCCTCTGAGCACATTTGCTCAGATTATTACCAAACATAAAAACAGCAGTTTTTCTCTGAGATAAACATTACGCTTGTGGCACATTCTTCCAGCATGAGTTTTTTTGGAAAAGTTACCATCTGAATTGTGAAATCTAATTTGATTTCCTTATAGTTAAATGGCAACCCGTCATCTCAAGGGGACTTCTGCAGCCTTAATATGTAGAATAACCAAATAAGTGACAGTTAAGACAGTGAATTAGGAACTAACTTCTCAGTCATTTCCTACATCACAAAAATTTCTACAAAAGCTGTAGTACTGATTATGACAATGATGCATAAACTTTAGTGACTTTTCAGGCTTCAATTTCTTATTGTTAGGTTAGAATTAATATTAAAACAATAAACCTAAGGTGTCATAGTAACATGTTACATGTAAAACAGTTACATTATGATGGCTTACTTCATGAAAATTAATCTAGCCAAAACTTTATTACATTTAGTACATTTGTTTTTACTTTAGTAAGTAAAAACAAAAACCTTGTCATATTACAGTTCTGTAAATTCTGATTTAACATGTCCCCTTGGCCAAGTTATTCTTTTTCAGGGATACCATCAATTTTATTCCATGAGTTTATTTATTTATTTATTTTATTTATTGATTTTTTTAATTATTTATGTATTCATTCATTTTGAAGCATGGTTGAAAAGCAATATCTGACCTTCATTTTTTTTCTATCACCGTTTGGCTTTTTTTTT
>NW_015150534.1:619228-620947 GCF_000732505.1 Cyprinodon variegatus
CTGCTCTCTAGTAGTATCATCTCAGTTGCAAAAACAGCTGAGATAACGGCTCCAGGAGGGATATAGTGCATACAGCTGAAGCTCCTCCCACTGAAACATGCTCTGAAGAGCCACAAAACATCCATCCTGATCAGATGTTAGGTCCAATTGAATCTCTCTCTGGGTAACGAAGCCCCTCAGTATGTTCTGCTCAACAACCAGGGAAAAACCACACTGCTCCTCCTGAACCCAATGCCAGACTCTTTCATTTCCAACTGCAGGATTTTTTAAGCGGTGCAGCATCATCTCCACAAACTATTTCTCTTCAGCATGATTTCTTTTACCTGTCACTTTTCAAGGACTGGCCCTATTGCATTTGTTGACTCATTCTCATTAGCTCAGCTAAATAATATGATTAACACCAGTACATACTGTAATGCAACAGGAGGATCAAACTTTTGGTCAATAAATAATGATGTGTTTTTATCCAAAGACACGATATGAAAGCCAGAAAGAGAAAGCCGTTTTTCAGAGTCATTTAAAACTGAGTTCCAAACAAATTTATGCATGAAACAACAAGGTTGCTGTGAAATTTGTACTTTTGCGTCGTGCTGAATATATGAGTGCTGTATGCAAATAGGTTTGGAACAGAACATTTGATTGTTAGGCTTAGAAGCTCCGTTTGCATACAGAACAATCTCTCAGAGCACCTCTGTGCTAACAGCAGGCCTGGTTCTGATTTCTTAATACCCACGGAAAAATCTCATCTGGTTAGGCTCAGAGGCTGCAGGTTAAGGTCAGAGGGCTGCTCTGAGTAAATGAAAGACACTCCATGTAATAAGATTTGAACTGGATCATTACACACATTTCTACCTTCGCAGTTCAGGTAGCTGTCAGGTTCCGGTGGGAGTAAGAGCTGCAGACAGAATGAGAGATATTTTAGGCAAACCACTTCACAGAAAGAAGTAATGCACGTCAATTTTCATCTGGTTGGATTTCCTACATCTAAATTGACATATTAATTAATACATGAAGTCCCTGTACATGTAGAGCAGTGAACTATGGCTGCTGCATAAGAAAATAATCGGAATAGAAGTCTATTATAAGCCAACAGTGAACGTGCTCCGCAAATGTAGTCAAAGCCCATGAATACTACTATATTTTCTCTAATTCCTCTTTAATTTTATACTTTTTTAAAGGATGGATACAAAAAGTATCCCCTAAAAATAAAAAACATAAAGGTTTCTGGAAAATATACAATTTTTATGGTGATTTCTAAATGTAAGTTTGGAAAAGTATGAAGTTTGGCAACGAAAGAAAGAAACATTTTGCGAATATAAATGAAAAAAAAAAACATGTTTTGATAAATTAAAATAAATTAATAAAGTATGTGTTGTAAATGGAAATTTAAAAAAGTATGTTTTGTAAATAGATATTGTAAAGAAAAAAAAAACAAGAATGCTTTTTAAATTGGAATGAAAAAGAAATGCAATCCAGAAGTGAAATTGTGAAAAGTTTTTTAATCAAAAAAGGTTTTGATTAAGAAAAAAAATAAGCATAATCCTCAGGAAATGTCTGTAAATTTTCTGATAAATACATAAATGCAATGTTTTTTTATTTAATGGGTAAATCCAACTTATGTATTCAATTTTATATTGTGTATGCAATATATATGTGTCATGAAACGCAGACAGATGGACCCAGTATTCAAGGAGAGACAGCCAGTAGGAAAGTTCAAAA
>NW_015150534.1:622613-627709 GCF_000732505.1 Cyprinodon variegatus
TGTATGTATAAAAATATATCTGCAAAATCTCTAATATTCATTAACAAAAAATACTTAGTTAAGCATATTGTGCAAAACAACAATAAAAAAATGTAACTCCTATCAGATTTATAGCTCACACTCTGCAGATATATTAGAATCTGTCCTTAAATTACAGCCAAACCCATTTACACAGTAACAGATAAAAACCTTTAGATAAATCAAACATTACCGCCACATATCTGACTCAATAACCATTAAAACAACGATTTTCATTCATCTCAGACGGAACTATTCACAGACTTGATTATATTAAACTGAACTTCCAATTTTCACCACTGTTCGGCGCCAAGTAATGTTTCCTCTGATCACAGCTTGCTTGGTCTTGCAATGAATCCTGGGTAAACCAAGGATGCCGAGGATACATCGGACCCGTCCTTCAAATCGGGCAAAAAGAAAGACGCATTTTAAGGCCGCGTAACGAGGACTCTTGGAATCCGACCAGACCTCGGCGCCGCGCAATGACGTAATTGGCCTTCGAATCCGGTCTTCCAAGGATGCGTCCTAGGTTTTCGAACAGAGGAAATATGTGAACATATTGTGAATGTAAAAAGAAACATCTTACAATCCCCTGAGTTCGTGTCTTGTGACCCCTCATGAAGGGTCCCGACCGCCATTTTGACAACCATGCCTTTTATTGGCCGATTTTGATTAATTGGAAATAAATAAATAATTTTTTTTCCAATCTAGATATGTAGGCAGCTTAATATGTTAAAGCTTTATTCTGAATATTTTGACAAATATTCATCTCAGTCATCGCTCATGCTGCTCTTCCATGATGACTTAGTGATAATAACTGTGAATGACAAGCTCATCTCTCAGGATATTGTACTTTTCCTTTGACTGCATTCTTGAGGGAGATGAGATGCATTATGTACGGAAAAGAACATTAATGGTAATGTGGATGCCACAATGAAGATGAATTGCTTTTGCCTTGTCAACTGTCTTCTGTGAAACCTCAGAACTGAGGAGGGGAAGAAGGCATGGGTACTTACTGGCAAGGCAGTTTAGGAATGACTCAAATAAAAGATGCATTAGTGGCTTTGATTGACAATAGGAATGTAAGCTATCAACAATTTGTATCTAACAGCCAGATAGGAGCAATTTTGAGACACTTTAGATCTGAATATTCAGGATGACAACAGCATAAAAGCACCGATCAATCAACAAAAGACGTATAAAATCTGAGGCGAGGTGAAGTCTGATCGCTGTTCTCTGAGGGAGAATCCTTCTCTTTCTGCTTGATATGTGGGGTCTGATATCAGTTTGTCTGTTGCTGACTCATTCGGCTGATGCAGTTATATTGGTATTTGTTTGATTTAACTTTTAGAAACCTTTTATTCAAAATAAACAGATCACTGTGAAAGCTCTGATTGCTCTGTTTTATCACTGTTTGGACAGAGGTGTTGCAGATCTAATTGCAGGGCTTCTACAGCAGGTCATCCACATGATGAGCTTGGATTAGGCTGACACAGTCCCGATAATGGCGGCACTTGAAGCTGATTGCAGGGATTAAATCTCCAGTGTTATTTACAAACAGATTGCATACCTGCGTGTGATTATGAATAATTTGTAGATGGGATTTAAGGCTTTTGGTACAACCTGGTCATTTAGACTCATTATGTTCGGGTGGATTTTTGTTGCATTTATGTGGTTCATAATATAGAGACAAAAAGATGTAGCCATAGTGACTGAAAACAGCTTAATGTGTGTGGAGGTTCCAAAAATTGCAATTAATAAGGGAAGCATAACTTTCCATGCACTGCAAAAAATGTAAATCTAAATAAGTAATTTTTTCTTAAAATAAATGATTTTTTTCTTGAATTGAGGAGGTAAGTGAGACACTTTGCCAATGGAACAAGAAAATTTACATTTAAAATAAGAAAAAATAACTGCATTGTCTTATTTCAAATACATATTATCTAATTATCTTGTTCTAAGAGTTAAAATACTCATTCCATTGGCAAACGATCATATTTACCTGCTCAAATTAAGAGTAAATTCCTTAATTTAAGAATTTTTGTACTTATTTCTAGATCGTTTTTGCAGTGTGGTTACTACAAGCCCATCCGGGATGAATGAATAACTCAAAGCAACCTGTTGATTTTCTGTTAAATAGAAAACAGTTTGAAAACTAAACTGAACTTGACCTAATTGGTGAAATAACCATTCCATCCAAGAGTGACAGTCATTTCTTTCCAGGTAAATTTCCACAATCTACTGATAGTGATATACTGATATGTTGTGGCATCAGCCATGTTCTATGCCGCTGTCTATTGAAGCAGTGGCTTATCTGTAGGTGTGACAAAGTGGCTGGATCAGCTGATCAGGAAGGCCAGCTCTGTGATTGGATGCCCTCTGGACTCAGTGCAGGAGGTGGGAAACAAAATAATTCCAACTAAATGATCATCTCTATTGGATAATGTCTCCCACCCCATGCATGAAGCTGCTGCAGAACTGGAGAGCTCCTTCAGTGACAGACTGCTGCACCTTAAATGCACCAGGGAGCGTTATCACAGATCCTTCCTCCCAGCAGATGGAAGACTCTAGAACCATCACAGTTCCCAACAAACTCAATAACTTGTTAAATTCATGCTGATTTTGCAGTTTCTACCTTAGTCAGTTAAATAACTGCTGCTGTCATTTTGTACATCTCTGATGTTGCTGCTATTTTCAAATATCCATTACAGTAAAAATGTGCACAGTTTTATATTGTAAACATTTTACAGTTCAGTATTTTATTGTTTATTTTTTAACTCTTTTTCCATTTTTTTCCATTTTCCTAAGTTCCACCGTTTTGTGACAATTTTTTTCTATAATCTTTTTGCTGCTGTAAACACCAGAATTTCCCCCAATAAAGGGATTTTCTACTCTATTCTATTCTATATTTATGGACTAAAGTTAGAGGATGTCTCTAGATGTTTATATTTAACCCTCTCGAGTGGGAGGGTTTGCATTTACAAAAAACTTTTTTTTTTTTTACAATTTCCATTTATAAAACCATTTATTTGCTTAAAATTATTAGGGAGCAAAATCCTCACCATACATGTCTAAGACTATCCTGCCTGCAAAAAGTTGGCATTGGGTGTTTCTTACCCACACAGTTGTTGAAGAATAATCAATGACATTTTGAAATGTTATAGAAAATTTCTTCTTAAATATTAACACATGTAGTTTTATTTCATCATTCAATAAATAGTGAGTCTGTCTTTACCTTCAATTGTCATAGTTCACACAATTGGACCCAGAATTCAGGCAGACAGAACAGGTAAGTTTAAAGAAAAGTTGCGTTACTGAAAAGCTCTGGATTTGCAAGGCATCAGCTGGAACCGGCTGACTGGATTCTCTGCAGAAACAGACACTCAGGTTAGTGATCACTATGTTCAGATGGGTAACTATAATGAGCATGTCAATCACTAAACTGGTTATGAGTTCAGATCGTGTCCAGAGGAAGTTGTAGGAGCCAGTCTGGTTACTTCTTCACAACATGCGGCTTGAGCCACCCAGAGAGTTCCAGGAGCGGAGCAGAACAGCCAGCAGATGCTGAAGAGCAGAGGGTCCAGAGGCAGAATCCAGAGCAGGTAACAAAGCCAGGGTCCAGACCAGAAGACCAGAGAGATGCAGAGCTACCAAGGGGAGTCAGGAGTCAGATCCAAGGTCAATTAACAGGCACTAGACAAGACAAGAGACGGGCAGAAACATACCAAAGCAGGGACAGACCCAAAACTCAGGAATCTAGGGGCAAAAACAGGTAAGGACCGGCTAGTCAAAACAACAATACTAGGTATGCTAGATATTTCTCACACTAGGCTCGAATAATCTGGCACAGATGGCTGGAAAACAGGCAGCATAAATGGGAGCTGGAAACAGGTGGATCACATAAGTGGTAAAGAGCAACCAGGCAGAGATAGACAGGTGAATGGAATGAGAAATTAAGCCAGCCATCAGTGCCAAGATTAAAATACATTTCAAAGTCCAAATTTAAACATACTACATATCAAGCCTATGCAAAATCTCAGGCATCCATTTCAGGCAAAGGAAACCAGACATTCACTCATTTCTTTTTAATTGAAAATGTTGTAACACCTATTAATGAGTCTGTTAATCCAGAAATGAAAGATCTGAAATATATCCCTCTACATCCACGTATCACGACAATAAAAATACAATATAAATATATAAAAAAAGGTACCAATAGTTGTTCTTGTGCACACTGATTCAAAATGAGGATACCTTTTTAATTACATGTTTTATTTTTCATCATTTCACTGTCTGTGCTTAGAAAGTGATGAACAGGTGTGCATTTTCAATACCACAGTTCAGTATTCAGCAAAGGAGGCAAAGGCAGAAAAAGCTTCGATACATAAAGAATGAAAATGAAGCCAAAGCTATTGGAGGGAGGTGGCGATATGGCTGAAGGGAAGGACATGAGGCCAAAATGGACAAAAACTGAAGTTTCTTGCTGTTGTGTTATTTTTGTTTTTTTTTAATTCATGAGACACATTTTGTTTAAAAAAAGCTCTTGCTTTGTATATAATGCTATTGAGATCACATCATTAGAATTTTATCATGGTAAAGCCTTATAGTTTAAAAGTTTATCTTTGTTTTGTTGGGCCATAAACCATGATAATCATTTTGGACATTGGGAACCATGCTTCATATTAACAATATTCATTAGAATAGAGGTGCAGTTTTGCTCTACATTTGGATGCTGTGGACTCTACTCTCCTACAACCCTCTTTCTCCCAAAATAGTGCCACAAGGTAGTCCTACAGGGAGAAATGCAGTCACAATCTTTAAAGACAAAACACAAAACTCACAGAAACACTTTCCTCTTTGGGAAGTTTTATTTTTAGAAAATGTTATTTGCAGATATATATAATTAATTTTCAAATATCCATTTACAAATATCATTTTATCATCATCATCTTTCTTTATATAGCGCATTAATACAGTGTGGAGGTTCCTCCATCTTTTCTTCAGTGTTAGTATTTCTTTAAAGGTCTTCACACAGTACATTTACAATTTCACTATTGTGGTTTGTTTTTTGCCTTAGG
>NW_015150534.1:628559-636189 GCF_000732505.1 Cyprinodon variegatus
CTTCACTTTTAAGCCTCGATACCTGGAGGATTTACACAGATTTTTCACATAAATTTACACATATTTTTCTTCAAATTTCTATTTACAAAATGTGTTCTTTGCTTATAACAATAAATGAACAAAATTTACACTATAAAGGTTGACCTACATGCTTTTACAGTATGCTTAATCATTACTGTTCTTGCATTATTGAATACATAACAAAAGAATGCACCCAATTTGTTGCATAATCATTCCACCTACAGTAAGGAAAGCAAACATAAATCTCCAAATTTATAAGCTATTCATGCCTAAGATGAGTGGATGAAAACTTCTGATTGGAACCGAACGTTTTAATTTATAAGGTATTTAATTAATAATTCAGCTGAGCTAAAAACCCAGCTTGATTCTTACTCTTCCTATTCTAACAACAAACACTCTTAACATCAGCACTATTACACAGTTCAGCAAAGTTGTGCCACTTAGGAACAGCATAAAACATAACCATCAGTCATGCAGCAATCCAAGCAAATTTAAGATGCAGCCATGATTAGGCCTGTGTGGTTTGTGTGTTTGACCCCGAGGAGGTGATGTGACTGATGAGGCCCCTCACATGCTGGTTATTCTAGTCTCATCAGCTCCTTCCCTTCCCATGAATCAGACGCCAGGATGAGAATACAGCACAGGAACCCTGGTGAGTAGCTGCAACAAAAGCTGCAAATGATGGAAACTTTGTGGCAACTTGGCAGAAATTCACTGACAGTTTCAACAATTAAATCTCCAGAGATGGAAGCGGATGGATGTGCTTATTTAGGGTGTCTTTGTCAGGCGAGGGTACATATTAAGAGACTAACATCAGACATCTCCGTTTCCAAGCAGCAAACAGAATTAGTAAAAAAAGACCATCTGTCAAGCGTTCCTTTGCAGCTAATGTCCAGGGTTCTGGACTCTAACATGTGTTCTCTGGGTATTAGTGGTATTGCCAATAAACCTTAAAGCAGGTAGCCTGGAGATGTAGCTTGGTCGTAGTTAGCAATGTTAGTGGGGCTGGTCATGCCTACAGTGGGACCCAGACAGAATTGGTGCCAGCCAATGAAGGATGAAGGTTCGCCTGGATATCTGTGTTTGTGTGCATGGCAAAGTGATGTGTGTCTGTCAGAGGACGGATCAGTTGGAAAGGAAGACTTATTACTGTGGTTTAGAGACACTATATACAATCTAAGATTACTTCCCAGGCAAAAACTATAGAGCCGGTTTCTGTATCTTTTTAGTCTTGCTGGATCATGTCAGAAAATTGATATTTTCAGAGATAGTGTGGTGATAGAAGCTATCAAAAACAGATTTTCTCTGCAGATCTTTGTTCCTTGCTAAATGCTGTGGGGATATTACTCTCATGGAATAAGCCTGCAAACATATTTTGTCTAAAATGGGGATTTACAGATGTGATAAAAAAAATATCACACTTATGCAATGGATGTCATTCATTTGAAACTGAATTGTTCCTTTTCAGGAATAAATGGGTTTACTTAAGCTACTTCAATGAATTATAAAAAAAGCAAAAATTGTGCAATAACTGATGCTAAACCCTTCTTTATTTTCTTAGGGTATTTTAAATAGATGTAAAAGAGATGAAGTTGGTCAGTCTTTAGACTTCAGGTTAGCGAGACGGTCTGCTTGAGCCGTATGGAGAGATCCAGTGGACTGTGTGAGCTGATACTAGAGCTTTACTCAGAGACCTAGGAGATGGAAGTCCAGCTTGGATAACACAGGTTGAGAGAACCTGTCCATGATGAGCAAGCATGAGGCGACAGTGGAGAGAAAAACTCCCCATTGGGTAGAAACCTCTGGCAGAACCAGGCTCAACATGGCGGTCTTCTGCCGGACCGGTTGAGATGAGACAGGGAATGCAGTAAGAGTCCGGGAGGAATGACGCTCTGATGAAGCGTTAGCTACGATTGTGGAGAAGGAGCTGGACTTGGCTTGAATCGGGGTCATCAGAATAGAAGTCAGATATAGCGCAACCACTGCCTGAGCTTTGGGTTGCAGATGGAGTTGTGGACTGGAGACATTTTAAGATGAAATCTGGATGCTGATTGGGCTTTAATGGAGGTCTGGTTCAAAGCTGATTAGCTTCTTTCGGAGGCGGATGAGCCTGAGTAATCAGTTTATTCAGTTGTACTTCCGCCTAGGCTCCATTAAAAAAAAAAAAAAAAACTAGAGCTAATAGTACAGAAATCAGCTCTGAGATTCTTACAGATTGATCCTGTAAAACACAGACGGACCAAAATCCAATAAAGCCCCAATCTCTAAGGTGTTCCAGCTTGTAAGCTAAACTGGAATCACATCCTGTCAGATGGTGATTTCTTCCTTATTGAATCAGTGAAACAAAACTATGCATGTGTCATCTGTTAACAATAGATGTCATAATTAATTGTACCCTATTGATAAGTGGCTTGTATGTGTTCCAACTCTGCACCCCACCCAGTTTCCATTGATTGAAGAAGCTAATACCATGTCAGCAAAATAGTTAATTATGAGCTCATGGTATTCTATCTTCATAAACCAAGGCTAGACTAAAATATGATGTCTAACATTACCCACATCATTTTACCAGAAATTCTATATGTTTTAGAAATTCTTACATCATTTTTTTTTATTTTTGTATTTCGAGTAAACAATTTCATAAACTCTTATAATTAAAATTTTAACTGTCACCCGTTTTGCTGTTAAAGAAGCTAGAAATGGCTTTGGTGGTGCGTCTTGTGTTTTATTTTCATTTTTCTAAAAAGTAGCAACCCTATTTTCTATACCTTTAACTTGCATAAATTACTCTGGCTACAGTCTATTTTTACTTAACAAAGTTTGTGTGCAAATGTGTGAATGAAAGAGTCTCTCTAAAAAACATTGCAGAAGAATTAAAGAATTAAAAAGGTCAGACTGGTTCTGATTCACAGAAGTAAGTTTATAGACCCTTAAGGCATTCTTGCTGACATCCAAGAACCGGGAGCTGTTTTTTTTTTTTTATTACCCCCTGGAGTAAAAGAAGAAAAAAATTTGATACTGTGGACAAATTTTTCACAGGATGATGAAGGTGTTCCTTCTATCTTTTTGTGAGATATCTCTGAAACACAGAGGTGACACAAAATTCAAATGTTAATGCCTCAACATGTCAAATATTACTTAAAGTGATTTTAATTTCTAGTTTTAATAGTTGCAGTTTTGCTAAAACTTTCAGTTCTTCCATTTGTAATAGTGACAGGGGAAAAAAATAAAATCTTCAAAATGATCCCAAAAAATTGTAGTGGGGAAATGAAATATTAACCTTCCTGAATTCATTAGAAAATAAATGAGACACATTTGCTCCAAATTGCAAACATTTTATGTTTCCTCTCATCTCTTTCCAAGCAGCATCTGTTTCAGACTACCTTGCTGGTTGCACAAAGACCAGATGGCGTATTTCTAATTTTGCAGCGTGACAGAGGGAGGAATAAAGAGCGTTCTCATTGGTCAGATAATTGTTTATAAAAACTCTTCCTCACCCATCGCGGACGGTCTTCCCCCCTTTTCCTCCAAGCTTGAGGGTTCTGCGCAGTATCTTTGCTGTTCCAAGAACTGAACTCTTCTGGACCGAGATGTCTGATGTATTTCCAGGGATAGATATATATATATAGATATATATATATATCTATATATATATATGTATTTCTCCTGAATTTCCGGCATTAAGCTAATGTTTTTATGCTTTTGAAAATGTACACTGAGTTTCTAAAATGTGATTTCTAACATTCATTTCTATAAATGCTTGTAGCAAAAACATATTTTGAGAAATAAATAAAAAAAGACCTAAAAATAGCATCTCTTGCCGGTGAAGATTCTCAGTCATCCAGGTCATAGTTATTCCAAAAGAGTTAAAAAACAATCCACTGGACTTTGTTTCCAATTTTAAGACGTTTCGCTTCCCATCCAGGAAGCTTTTTCAATTCAAAATGTCAGAAATAGCTTTGAGTTCGAGGTTTTATACAGTTGCCCAACCAAGCCTTGTTTTTGATTAGAAACATGCAAATTGAAACGGACGAACGGGTTCACCCCTTTCGATTGGGGTTCATTTGGCATCTCTTTATGCAACGCTTAATAAAATAATACATTTCTTCCAAGACAGAAAACTTAATGTCTTTGGTTTTGGTGTTGTAAATACTATAAATAACTTTAGGAGATATTCTATTTTATTATTAAGGTTTGAGAACAAGCCTGATTAGTGAACTGGAGGACCACAACTTTTGATCTGAGAGGTACGCTACTGCAGGAGTCCACCATTTACCACCATTATAATATGCTCGAAGTGAACAAAAGAAGTTGGTTAATTAGGTCTACTTTTTAAAAGTCTTATTGTTAAAATCTTTTATTTAAAGCATTAAGACAGTTCAAAGGATCAATTTACTCTAATTTGATCCTTTACTTCCATAAAGGACTCCACCCACCAACAGTAGGGGAAGCCCAGAGTAGAACCAGCCCCAGAACCAGATCTTTCTATAAACTTATAGCCAAGAAAACCTTTCTTTTTTTTTCACAAAACGTGCTTGTGAAGAATTACATAAGCTTGATATTTAAGTTAAATAAATTTCATTATTGTTATTATTTTCTTCTTTAAAATTTGCCTCCGGGGTATTGGGTAATTTGTTAGCTGCTCCATGTTATCATAATTTACACGACGACCTGGATTTAAACTATGATCTGCAGCAGACTTTTATTATAAGATTTAGCATAAAAAGCCTAAAAGTTTATTTAAAAATTAACATTTTTAGTTATGATTTTACCAAATATTTAATCCAAATTTTTATTTGTGTCTTCATTACTTCATTGATCAGCGAAATATGAATGTCATGGATTGGGGTCCATATTTAACTATTTTATCCAGGGCCCTGCCAAGGCTGTACAAGGCTTTTAATCCTCCCTCTGTGTCTGTGAGTCTGCATATGGGCTAGTAAAACCATCGCATCATGACACAGAGGATGAAGAGAGCACATCCAGTCAGTCAGAGAAACAGGACTACACTGGAAAACAGGCCGATCTCCAGCATCTATAAACAAGGGTGTTGATGGAAGCAACACAGCTGATATTTCTCTCCAGGATGGCGTTTAGTACAGTACTGTTGTATAATCCTGGTGAAAATCCAAGACGCTAGCTGGGATTAATTAAGTGGAACATTATGCTACTGAAATCAAGGATGATTTTTTGTTAATGCTTTTTAAATGTTTTGGGTGGCATATGGCAACAAAAAAGCTGGTATTGAATTATTTCAAAATATGAGGATAAATAAGTTGGTTCCAAATACATTAACCTGTGTTTGTATGACATAGAAGAACCAATATGGAATCCATAAGGGCTTAAGATGTATTAATTTACCAAGATCCATTTTAAACAGGCAATCTGTGTAGTCCACAATGTCTATTCAGATAGGTGTGTGTTTCAGTTAGAAAAAGATCCATTTGGTGAGAAAGAATCCATCCCAAAAGGATCCTCAGAGATGCATGAACCTCAGCAAGCACAACACATCGTTTAGAAATATTGGTCAGCCTCTCCAAGCATTAACACTCCAGAGAAAGTTTCATGAAAAATGTACATTGTTTGTCTGTCTGCACCTATTAAAAGGCAGAAGGTAGCACCTTCTGAACCATTTGTTTTCCCTCAGAGCTTACCTTTCACTTTGTACATTCTTCATTCACACTCTGTTCTGACTCTGGGCTCAGCACTGACAGTCCTAAAGATTTCCAGGTACAAATGGTACAGGTGTAAAAGATCTTTTTCACATATCGCTATACTATCTGAAAACCCTGTTTAACAGATTCTTGTAAACTCATAAATCTAAAACCAGACATTTGCACACACCTTATCATTGTTTCAGAAAGTCTAAGTTTTTATCTTAACTGTTTTCCTGCTTGATGTTAGGATCCCCAACATAAAGCAAAACAAATCTTTAGCAAAATTTACTATTATAATAACATTTTCTTACTGTCTTATTTGAATAATGGTAAGCCTGTATTCTTATCTATTTTAATTGCAAACCATGAAAGGTGCAAAATAAATAACTTATATTCACTCAATTACTATCTGTCAAAAAGCAGACAAATACCAAAGAACACTACTGCCACCTACTGGTTTGTGACGTCACGGTGCGGTATCGGCTGTTGATCAAGTCCCAGTGCTGTATCTGGTGTTTGTCACAACGCGCTATTATCCAAGTCATCTTGAAAACATTCTTCTTCCAAATGTTGGCTATTACGTGTTTTTTCTCTGGCCAGAAGTTCGATGGCAAATCCTCCCTCTTTAAGTTCGCAATCCAACCATGAACCCGTCCGTGGACGATCAGGAATCAGAAACGTGAAATAACAAATTTTTATAAAAACTTTTACTCGTTGTATTGCAACATCCACCTGCCATGCACGTAGCATTGTCAGTTTAACTATAACTCCATGATCGCGACAAAAATTATTATTTGTTTATTACTGATTAACACTAAATTAATTAAATCACATAGAACTTATTTGTTTTAAGTATAGATAATGATCCATTGATTATTCCTTGCTGACCGGACTTCTTTTAAACATTAGGATTAAAGATTTCTATGACTTGTTCAATGCTACACCTGTGTAATTTATCGGAAGAATGTATACAAATAAAGGACATATAGTAGGTTAAAATATTAGTAGTAGGTAGTAGTAGCTGTAAGAAGGCTGTTGCACGTAAATGTGCAAAAGAAGACCCCCGTACGCTGGACAAATGAAGACAGATAGTAGAAGGAATCCAAATTATGGAACAGATGACATGCAGACTCAGGGTACAGCCTGCTCACATGATAACAAAATGGATAAAAAGGAAAATATTTAGAACAGCGAGGGTGGGATCAGATGGGGGCGTAGTTATTTCCCCACATGATGTTGGAAAATAAACAAATGACCAACAACACAAAATGACATAAAGAACTCAAAATAAACTTAAACAAAAGTCCAAAAATTGAAGAATCATGACAGTTTGTTTTCATGTAGATCTCTATGATGGGCACAATATTGTGATTAATCAAAAAATTATATTAATGATAAAGTCAGAATTCTGTCAAAATTTCACACACATATTAAATAATAATATGAGCAGTTTTAATTTAAACACATATACCTAAACTACTCACCACACATATCTTGAACATTTTAGACTTAGACCTCTTTATTTGTCATTTTGTATGCACAGAGTGCATACAAAATGTGGATAAAAACAGTGTGCAAATTGCAATGGTTCAGTGCAAATAGGCAATTCTGCAAACGTTAGTCAGTTGAGAATAGAAATGAGATGAACTGAAAAAGCTAAAAGTTAAATGTTCAGCAGCATTTGATGCCCGATAATGTGCAATAGGTGCAGAGTTTGGTTTGTGGATCAAAGGTTCAACAGCTTGATGGCAGTGGGGAAGAAGCTGTTGCAGACCTGGTGGATCAGCAGCGGATGCTGCGGAACTTCTTTCCAGAGGGCGCACTTTCATCTGGTTTGGTCTGCCACGGTTTCCGTAGACTCGTGAACGCGCTTTCAGGAAATCCTATACACTACTGTTTATGCTCTAAAAACATTCTAAATGACTTCGTTTCGAGTAAATTCTGGACGCTAC
>NW_015150534.1:637007-643807 GCF_000732505.1 Cyprinodon variegatus
TTTTTTTTTAATGACAAGACACAGATCTGTACTTGCTCCAGTTTTGTTGGTGACTTTGGTGACAGCATGCTAGCAGCAGCTGCTCTACGTTTACTTTCTTCAGCAAGCAGTGAGTGAGCAAGCCCCTGCAGCTCACAGATTCGAAAATGTAACTGCTGGTTGATCTAATGAGGACTAGGACAACTGTAGCTCCTGTTTCAGGGGGGTGAATCTGGGAGCGCCAATGATTACAAATATCTTGGGGTGCAAATTTCTAATAAACTGGAGTGAGGAGAGACTCTTAAAAGGAGAGGGGGAAGTAATTTATTTAAACAGACTGTGCTGGTCTTCCAATGTCTGTCAAATGAAGCTCAGGATTAAAATATGAGTTTGTGGTCACCAGAGCTCTTCCTGGAGCAGCAGAATGTGGATGCCAGCAGGCTGCATAAACTGATCTGAAAGGCCGGTAATGTTGTTGGGCTTGACTTTTTTTTCTCAGAGACAGATGAGATCAACTTAAAAGACACATTGGATACTACTTCAATTCCACTGCATGCTGGTGAGTTACACATTTAGTGACATTCACCACTGAAAAACCTCACTAGATTCTACATTGTTGTGCTACACCCGTCTTTGGAATAGTTTCCTCATATATTGTTTTTTTGTTTACAATTTGCTTTTTTAAATTTCCTACAGAAATTAAATATGAGTGAATCAGAAATAGCTCACAGTCTGTTTATTTTTTTGTTCATTAGATTCTTCTTTGTAAAACAGACATTAGACAAATATTAAAAAAGAAAAAAAAAGCGGAATATTTGATTTTGGTATTTGAGGTTTGAGGGATTTCATTATTTTTTACCTAAAAAATGTATTGTTCTAATGTTGTTTATCCCGTTTAGAAACCAGAAAAGAAAAAAACTTTGAATTTCAATTGTATTTTTCTATATAAAAAAAGAAATATAACAATTATACCCTTGTTTAAAAGGAAAAACCAAAAGATACATGAACTGACCATTTAATTATAGTTTTTTTTTCCCCCCCAGCTTTTATTGTCATTACAGTGTCACAAGTAATGATTTCTCTGCATTTAACCCATCCCCTTGGGGAGCAGTGGGCTGCCATTGCGCAGCGCCCAGGGAGCAGTGTGGGGTTAAGGGTCTTTGCTCAAGGACCAGAGTGGCAGTCTGTGGGAGTGGGGCTTGAACTCAGAACTCACTAGGCTGCCACTCACCTATTATTTATCAGATAAGTTATCATTAGGAAAATAATCCTAGTTTTATTGGATGTGTTACTAAGTTTGTGTGTTTGGCCTGAAGGTTTTTTTGATTGTTAAAAGAATATAGCAGCAGTGTAGTTCTTTTTGACTGACAAATGTCTGTCATTAAGGAAATGGTTAAGTCTGAATTCCCCTCTGTCAAATTCCACAAAATCCTTATTTTTTCTAAAGCAGACAAAAACAAACCCTATTGTTCTGCTTTTCGCATATTTAGGTTAATTACATCACAAGAGGTCCAAGAATTTAGTTAATCAGCTAGCTTTACGAAACACTAGAGCAGCAGATTGTCTTATGAGATTTCAACAGAGGCTAAATGTGAAGTTTCATTCCAGTTCACTCTGTTCCTATGGAGCTAAAGTGGAGCCTTAAGGTTTGTTTAAAAGTATTTTTTATTATAAACTGAAAATAAAAAAAGATTTGATATGGAAAATTATTTTGGAAACTGGAAATGATTTTAAACTTAAACATATTTTCCAAGGTGAAAGCAAACACCTTGTTTTTGTTGTTCATATGACTGTTAGGCTTAATTTACACTGCAGGCAAATGCGACCCAAATCCAATCCTCTATGACTCTGAAATCAGACTTTTTCACAGCAGTTTTAAAGCATGGAGCCTAGGAGGAAGTTGAACTGAAGAAACTGATTGCTCTACTACATCCACCTGCGATGCAGCCAATCAGC
Source organism: Cyprinodon variegatus (assembly GCF_000732505.1). Lineage (NCBI taxonomy): Eukaryota > Metazoa > Chordata > Actinopteri > Cyprinodontiformes > Cyprinodontidae > Cyprinodon > Cyprinodon variegatus. Next base: position 638,943 of record NW_015150534.1, read on the forward strand.
TTTGAACCACGCCTCCACGAAAGCCAATCGGCATCCAAAGTCCATCTTAAAAGGCCTCCAATCTGCAACCTATCTGCTACCCAGTGCGTAGGCGGTGGTTGCACTGTGTGGCTTCATTCAGATGACCCCGTTTCAACCCACCTCCAGCCCCTCCTTCACCATCGTAGCTAAAACTTTAGCAGAGTTTCATTCCTCCCGGACTCTTACGGCGTTCCGCGTCTCATTTCAACCGGTCTGGCAGAAAACCGCCATGTTGAGCCTGGTTCTGCCAGAGGTTTGTCATAATCAGTTTAAGGAATCTGAGCCACATGCAGAGACACCACTCAGAGAACATGGAGAAAAGTTTAACAGGTTTATTTGTAGCAATGTGAACGGCGGTTGGATATGGAACTCAGAGAACTGGTGAACCGGAACTGGAAAGTCTGAAGGGGAGATCACAGAGATCAGTTCAGGGACCGTGGGAAATGAGACTGTGGCTTGAATTATGCTGGTATGGGACTCACGTTTGAGGGGGCTCTTGTCAATCCTTGAATCCAGTCTGTGTGAGTTTATCCAGAGAAGAGGGAACTCGTTGGAGAGCGGACAGGTAAACACACGTTGTTCCCGGAGGAGTAATGGAGCGGACTGTCACTTGGATTTCCAATGGGAACTTGAATGGATCATGTGGAGGTTTTCCCCTGTTTAGTGTGTACTCAGTAAATCCTTCCAGGGGGAGAAGGTCCAGGTATCCAGTTACACAGAAAGACTTCCTGCTGAAGAGCAAAGACAAAAACAACATAAGACTCAGAGAAACAAGACTCAGGTTAGACTCAGCTAATCTCAGCTTGGCTAGAGTACCCAAAACTAGCAACGACTCTGGCCTCGAGGTAGTGACAGCCCACTGCTCAAGTACTCCTCCAGTAATAAACCAACGAGCCGCAGGTGTGCAGGGAGGACAGGGAACCACCTGGTGGTGGAGAGAGAAGAGACACACAAACAACCCACGCAAACTGAATTCCTAAAAAGGTTTCTGCCCAACGGGGAGATTTTCCTCTCCGCTGTCGCTTCATGCTTGCTCATCATGGACAGGTTCTCTCAACCTGTGTTATCCAAACTGGACTTCCATCTTCCAGGTCCCTGAGTGAAGCTCTAGTATCAGCTCACACAGTCCACTGGATCTAGCTAGCCAGCAGTCTACAGACTGGGCAACTTCATCTCCACTCCACCACCACTTTCAGGCCTGGGGGGGAAACAGTCTTATTCTTTGCTCCTGTTCATGCATATCTATTAAAGGCATACTATGCAACATTTTTCAGTTAATTAATGTGTTCCATAACATTTTGGATGATTAAATTAGTAATTTCAGGTCAACCAAAGGTTTTCTCGGCCGCCCTGGTGGTCTGTAGGGGAAATACCGCACTTGCAATTGCAGGAGCCCTCGGCCCGCACCCACAGGCTCAGAAGTCTCGTGCATCGCGAGAGTCAGTCTTGCTTTACGGTGAGAATTTGGCTAACTACAATCTTTGTTATTTAGACACATGCATAACAAATAATGTATGAAAACAAAACAACAAAATAGTCACTTTCCGCAGTAGACATGGTGATTTGTTGCTAAGCTCAAAACAACCGCGCCTGGCTTGACGGAGAAACCAGGAGAACAGCTGAGCATATTTACGACAGTGCACTTTTACTTTCGCCCTCTGGGGGGAGCCTCGCTGGAAAATCAACACTGGTTGCATAGTATACCTTTAAATTAAGTGCTATACTTCCTGCCGAGGTCTGAGAGCCAAAGACAAAGTAATTGTATCACTAGATTTCTTCTAATTGTCTTTTCTCTTCGTTTGAGTTTTTAAATTGAAATTATTTTTATCTTTTTACATTACAAAAAATATTCCATTAATGCAAGGTAATTAATATTTCTGAAAGCAGTTGTTGTTTGAACAGTCATGCTGCATTTTATAGAACTTTTAAGTGATTGTCAGAGCTCCAACATCCAGTTTCTTTCCCCAACACTGCAAAGGCAAGGCAACTTTAAAGTACATTTCAGTGCCAAGAAAATTCAAAAAATGTCCATGAGAGGAAAAAAAGAACAGTACATTGCAATCAGTTTGCAGCTGTTTAAAGTCTATTTTTTCCTTCTGAGCATATGTTTGGATTTCCAAACCAATCACACCTATGTATGATAGCAACATTTAATTATTAATATAATAGCCCCTCCAAAAAGATTAGATTTTTAATCAAACACACAGAATTGTGCGCCTATAGCCTTATGGTACGTTTATATCTAACACGTTCTTAGGAGTCCTTCATAATGATAATAAATGATTATGTATTTCACTTTTTTTATTTTCTGTAAGATTATATTAAAGACACATAAAAACACAAAGACTAATAAATAAAAAACATGAAATAAAACAAAGAGTGCAGTAAGAAATAAAAGAAAATGTAAGTGGCTAAATGAAATTACTTCTTTAAATGTTTGATAAAGAATGGTATTTGTAATCGGAACCATGAATTGTGGATTTTAAATCTTGATTTTGAAATAGGATTTGAAAATTGCAGTATTCAATAACAGATTAATCAATTAATTTCCTCATTATGAACTTTAACTAAGCAATTACAAAAAAAACTTTCCAAATTGGATTTCTTATTGTATAATTTGCCTGTTAAATATGAAAGGGTTCGATTTGTTTTTTAGTGACACTCCCGTTCTTCCATATTCGAAGTCCCTTGACACAATCCACCACAGACTTTAAATTTAAAGCAGACACACTTTTTCTATGTAAACTCACCTTTAGGTACTATGTACATTAAAATGACCTTGGCCAGATTTTAAATGTTCCTGGCGTACGTAAGTGTTCATGTATCAATGCTATTTCGTTCACAGTGGCATAACAGTCACTTGTCTTAGCAGGCATCTATAAAGAGCAATAAAATGTTTATTTCAGCTTCAATCCACAGATATTTGAAGTAAGTTGTTTTGAAATGCTGTTGTGCAGTCACTGCTGCGATTGAGATGTTACTGAGATCTGAGTCCCTTGGTTCATTAGCTCAAAAAATATACAGCAAAATGTTTTAAAGCACAGGAGGATCACTCCTGAACTTTTTACACCTCACTATATCAAATATGTAATAAAAATTGATTGTCCCATATTTCTTGTAATTACAGCAGCTGCAATCAATTTTGCAGTTGCTATTGTGTCCAATTACTCCCTTGAACAAATCCCCACAGTCCCTTTTTGCTCTAAAGCTGCAGCTCAGCAAACAAAGCAGAGCCTCGTATTGTCTGCAACATTTATCCATCCTGCAGGAAAAGCCACAAAAGCAGGACACTTGTTGGGTTTGTATAAGTATAAACCTGGTTTTTATTAATCTCGGCTTTAAAGGGAAATAAAATGTGCCCTTTCCTGCATGTCATCCTCCCTTTATCTGCCTCCCCATGTCGTGTCTCAGAAACATATTCAAAAAAAAATAACATCATCCATTTATTAAATAGCAGAAAATGATGCTTAAAGCTAAATATGACAGAACATCTAATGCATATATAGAGGAAATCAAAACTAATAGTAAGCTCCATTATGTCTTACTTGCATTACAAACTGTTTTTGTGATGCTGTCATGCCATATCTTTTAGGGTTAAAGTAATTTCTTATTAAACTAAAAGTCTTCACTTAGCATATTCAATTTATTTCAAAACTACTTTATTAATCTCAAAAGAAAATTCAATGTTACAGTGAATAAATCTCATTCAAATTTATTGAGTATGATGAGAACTTCAGTCATGGATGCTTGATTTTTCTTCCATGTTTTCAATATTATTAAACAGAATCATAATAAAATTTTACCCTTTTTTCAAAATATTAATTTGGGTATGCATTTTTTTTTGGTATACATTTATTTTAATCTTTTAAAATAACAACATACCAGACTGTCAGACAGCTCTGGATACATAGTGTTAAAGGTGCTGGAGGAGGAGATCTTTTTTGACGCATTTTATACCATGGGGCTTAAAGATCTCCCCACAGCCACTTAGCAAGCAGTGAAATAGAAGGTCTGGAAGTGGGACTACAATAAATGGTCCCTGCTACAGTGAGAAATCAATAAATAACCCCAAACAATCAGAAAAGATGGTTCGTTGTACACGATTGGTTGACACGTCAATCATGGTCGTCTACTTGTCCCTCCCCCCTGTGCGCCTACCCTGACAGATGAACGAATCGACCCTCCAATGCTTGTGCAGGACACCATGGCTGGAAGCTAACCACTGTTAAGCATTGTTCACACCTAAAGCAGCAAGAGCAGCAAAAATGCGCCTGCTGCTTCATTTTTTATGGTTGTACAAGTTTAGTTCTGATGCACAGTGGAAAAAATGGGTCTGATGCGTTGTGGGGCAGAGCTACTCTATCCTTTCTTTGCCTGTAACAGTGGCGGCTATATTTGCTGTGATCAGTGGGTAAAAAGTAGTTTGTATCTATTTTGAAGTGAGAAAGTAGGGTTGTCACGATACTAATCTTTTCAACTCGATACCGATACTAAGTAAAATATTCGATACTCGATACCATTTTCGATACAACAAGGATAAAAAACAAAGACTCTAAAATTCAACAGAAATATTTTTATTACTAAAAAAATACAATAAATAAATAAAAAAACAATAAGAATAATATTTTGAGGTTGCATGCTGTGCACAATATTAAGCAAGCTTGATAAAAAAAACTTATAAAATTAAGTATTCCTTCCTTGGCTATGCTTTGCAGACATAACAATGACACTAGCCAAACCAGTTAAACAAAAATAATTCTCAGCAGCTGCACCTGTTACAAAAAAAGGCTGAAACTGAAAAATGCACAGAATTATTCAATCACACAGTGTTCAGAAAGTGCATT
>NW_015150534.1:643826-650881 GCF_000732505.1 Cyprinodon variegatus
CGGGCGGGTAGTTGGTGATTTTTTTCTATGCGTGTGTGTTGTTATGGACATCAGAAATGTTATATTAATCAGGCAATTGGGGTCACCCTTGTTGTAGCTTAAAGCCCTGCCGGCAGTGTGGGCTTCCCTCCAAAAAGGCCACAGTCAGTGCATACACGTCTGCTGCAGTGTTAATGGCGCTGCTCTGCAGCGCAGCGTATTATAGCCTATTACTCGACATGTTAACGGGTCGGGTTGCGGGTTAAATATTAACGCGTCCGGTCGGGTTCGGATTTGAATTGAAGATATCCACGGGTGACGGGTCGGGTTCGGTAGTCATCCTAACAGGTTCGGGCGGGTTGGTAAAACTCGACCCGTGCAGGACTCTAGCGCTGTCACTAGGAAACCCATTCAACAGCAGCCTATGGCCCTGTAGAACAGCATGCTAACAAATGGTACTGCATAGGGGTCATGAAAGTTTGATTGATTGGACTTTTTTTATTTTTTATTCCCCCATTTAGTTTTTTCCACTAATTGAAATGTCTTTAAATCCACATTAACATAAATTCAACACACTGTAGAAGATGTCTTTCAGTCATCAATGCTCACATTGAGTGACACACAGGAGCTCGTTCATGCTGGACACCGTTTCATTCACAACACCTGTCCCATCAACCAGGAAACAGAAATACTTTAATAATCCCAGGGAGAAATTACTTTCGTTAGATTACTCCATCTGTAATAGAGAGACTATAGGACCAGATTGATAGAACACAATTTCATACAGTATATATAAAATTAGTGGGTCCCCGCTCCATCTCTCCATCAATTTGGGGGGTCCTTAATATATGGAATAAAAATGAGGATTACAAGGAGGCAGGCCAGGACACAACAGGTAAGCAACAAACACAGTTTCCTCGTGCAAAGGAGGTTTAAACCACATGCAGTTGTGCACAATGAGCTACGCATCTGGGAGCAAAAAGAGCAGTACACCCACACTGATGCTCTGACTGCTGGGGCCAAAATGTCACAACAATGTTTCTATAACCTGCCTGTCAGAGTACTGCTATGTTACAAAAAGGCCAAGAAAAATGACATGTCGGAATGTTTGGACATATTTGAAAAAATAAAAAATAATAGAAATATTGTCCTCAACAATAGAGTCTGAAGATCACTGTCTCAATAGGAAATGTATGGCTCTGAATGTGCAGAACTGGTGGCAACAAACCATGAAAGATAGAAGTTTAAAAAGTAAATACACATCTGACTTTGATTATTTTCCTTTTTCTGACAGTTTTGTTCTGCTTCATACTGGTGTAGTAAAAATAAAAACAAAAAGCACCATTAACATACAGTATGTTGAGGTTTAGTGGTTATAATGAAACAATGTTTCCCTGTGTAAAAATGCTATTCCAAAACACTGTACATTAAAATTCTACTTTCATCTAAAATGTATTTTTGATTCATGCATATTCATGAGAATAATTTCTCACACCGCTTACCGCTTTGTGAGCTAGGATTCATATGACCTATTTAACAAACTTCTACAGAATCCACTGTGTGACTTAACCTTCTGCTCTTAGAGTGTATCTTTCTGAGCTTTACAGCAGATTATTTCTAATCATTCATAGAGAGGGTGAGCAGATTTTGCATATTTTGCAAATATAAATGTAGAAGGCAAATCTATGCATTTCTTCTTATTATTTTTAGGATTCTTTTTTAACAGCAAAGTTAGGGAGAACAGACCAAAAGTAACTTCCTGTGGTGCCACAATGAAGATGAAATGCGATTATTCAAGGCGGTGGTGAATGAAAAATTATGATGAATGATCCAAACAAATCTACAGTTGACTCTAATACAGCAACACAACATGAGCTGGTTTTGTTGCTATCTTCAAGCAATTAATCACCATAATGTTTGCCTGTTCAATAAGGAAAGTACCGTAGGAAAAGAAGCAGACCTGTTTACACACAGGTGGTGCTTGTAATGTTGATTACTTGCTTTGCTATTGTCATCAAAAGTTTCCCTAAAAGGATATATGAACTTGTTCTATCATGAGCAAAAAATAATTAGATGAAGATAGGAGTCTAAGATAAGCGAAAAAAATACTTTATTGCAAGAATGCTGGAAGCCAATGTAATCTCTCGTAACACTGAACCTCTTCCCTCCCAAACAACCCCCCCACACACACACCACTGCCACCATATTTTCTCTTCAAGCAGAAAAAAGAAATTTCAAATTGGATTTTTGATCTCTTCCTTTAAAGGTGCCTATTTTCACATCTCACATGGGGAATCCTCAATCCTGTAATGAAAAACAGATTGAAAAGTCTCTCAAATCAATCCAAAATAAATTCTCAAAAAAAAAAACTGAACTCAAGGTGCAAATAAATACAGATTGTAAGAAATATTTTCAAACCATAGTAATCAATCCATCCATCTATCTTTCCACCATCTCCAGCTTATTCTACCAGGGTGCCTTACCTCCTGCAGGCTATGGGTGAGAGGCGGGGTCTGTCGCTGAACCAAAGTCAAGCTTTTTCAAGTAAAATAAAGGAAGAAAAGCATATTAATATTGCAAAATATGACATTATTTACAAAGATATAATAACAAATAACTGTGACCTGAAATGGGTGCATTCCTTTGATAAAATCTGACAGTCGAAAGTTGACCAGAAATGATGATAAAAGGGATATCCGGGGTCATGAACGTCAATTACTAACATTTCAGGTAGATGGCAGGTTGTGTAAAAATAACGATAACATACGTACATATAACATAATAGATTTGCAAAATAATTGTTAGTTACAGCCCTAGATTACTTTTACTCTTCAATTCATAAATGTCCATGTTTTGCCACTGGAAAAACGATCTAGAAATAAGTAAAAAGGTCCTAAATGAAGTTTATTTACCCTTAATTTGAGTAGGAAAATGAGATGATTTGCCAATGGAATGAGTATTTGAGAAGTAAGACAATACAATTGTGTTTTCTTATTATAAGTGTAAATTTTGTTGTTCAATTGGCAAAATGTCTCTTTTACCTCCACAATTCAAGAACAAATCCACTTATTTTAAGAAAAAATGACTTATCTAGATTTTGATTTTTTTCCTGTGTGCTAAGTTATTGGAAAAGTACAGCGGCCATTTTTATGAGCAGAGCTCAAAATCATCCTTAGGAAGGAGATAACCAAATATATTTTAGGGTTTAAAACTGCACAACATTTTCAACGGAAACAATTTGTGAAACTGGGAGATGTGGAATCTGACTGGCAGGAGACTGTCTGTGGAGTAACACAAGGATCAATATTAGGACCAGTCTTATTTAATCTCTATAAAAATGATATCAGTAGATTGTCCAAATGTATTAAAATTTACCTTATTCGCGGATGACACAAATATTCTAGTCTCTGGCGACAATTTAGAACATCTTCTCTCAACAGTCACCTCAGAGATTAATAAGTTAAAGATATGGTTTGACAATAATAAATTATCATTAAATTTGGACAAGACAAAAATCATGGTTTTTGGGAACTGTTACAAAGATACTGAAATCCAAGTTCAAATAGAGGACGTAACTCTAGAAAGGGTATTTGCTAATAAGTTTCTCGGCGTAATAATAGATGACAAAATTAGTTGGAAGCCTCATATTAAACATTTACAGGGTAAACTCAGTAGAAGCATATCTATATTGGCTAGAGCTAGACATGTATTGAATGCTGAATCACTTCATATCCTATATAACTCTCTGATTTTACCATATCTATCATATTGCTGTGAAGTGTGGGGAGTTAATTACAAGAGCTCTTTACATCCGGTAACCATCCTACAGAAACGAGCCATTAGAATCATCCATAATGTCGGTTATTATGAGCATACAAACCCACTCTTCAAAAAATCCAGAATTCTCCAATTTGACGAGCTTGTAGAATTTAAAATGGCTCAATTCATGTTGAAAGTATCTAAAAAGTTGTTACCTGAGCACATACAGAGCATGTTTTCTGAAAGAGAAGTGGGGTATAATTTAAGGGGTTACTCAAACTTAAAGGAATAGTACACCCAAAACATGATTAGCCTTCATTTTCTACTCACCCCCATGCTGAACAACACTCTGGAGTACTTTTTTGATATCTCAAATGCATCTGGAGATCTGGGAGGATTCTTGCTGTCTGCTGACATTCAAATAATGGAGGTCTACGGTGCCCGAGGCAGAAAGGTCCATAAAAGTCCACAAAAAACGTGTCAATATTCCTCCATACTGCTCGTCCAATGTATTCCAAGTGTCCTGAGTGGGTAGCATCCATAATTTACTCGAAACGAAGTCATTTAGAATGTTTTTAGAGCATAAACAGTAGTGTATAGGATTTCCTAAAAGCGCGCGCCTGCGAGTTCACGAGTCTACGGAAACTGCGGCAGACCAAACCAGATGAAAGTGCGCATTCAGCGTCTGCTCTGCCGATAATGCAAGCGTAGAAGAAGAAATGTGCTGTTTACCTGTGCAAAGAAAGAAACAACGAAAGAAAAATGTCTGAGGACTTCAGTGTTGAGGAAGAGCATGAGTTCTTTGCCGAGCTGAATGCGCACTTTCATCTGGTTTGGTCTGCCGCGGTTTCCGTAGACTCGTGAACTCGCAGGCGCGCGCTTTTAGGAAATCCTATACACTACTGTTTATGCTCTAAAAACATTCTAAATGACTTCGTTTCGAGTAAATTCTGGATGCTACCCACTCAGGACACTTGGAATACATTGGACGAGCAGTATGGAGGAATATTGACACGTTTTTTGTGGACTTTTATGGACCTTTCTGCCTCGGGCGCCATAGACCTCCATTATTTGAATGTCAGCAGACAGCAAGAAGCCTCCCAGATCTCCAGATGCATTTGAGATATCAAAAAAGTACTCCAGAGTGTTGTTCAGCATGGGGGTGAGTAGAAAATGAAGGCTAATCATGTTTTGGGTGTACTATTCCTTTAAAGATGCGCAAGTTGAGAACAACAAGAAAAAGCTTCTGTATTTCAATTAAAGGTGTAAAGTTATGGAACAACTTAAATGAAGATTTAAAACAAAGCAATAGTTTAATAAAATTCAAAAGAAAATATAAGAAGGTCATTTTCAATAGAGATAGACATATGAGTGAGAGAAAGCAAAAATGTGTGTATTGAAGATAACAACTTGGTGTAAGGGTTTGGAAAGACAAACCAGCATAAAAAGGGAAATGTTTTGGTAAATATTACAGTAACTGCTAACTGCCACTTTAACTTTCACTTGACTTTGATTTTTTTAATAACAGTAGGACTGTAAGCTTTCAAGTGTTTAGGGGGTAGGAGTTAATAAGTTTTCACTTCTTCCTACCCCATTTTGAGCATGATATGTTAATTGAAACAAATATCTGTATTTTTTCTCTTCTTTTTTATGCACTTCTTGTTACTGTGCACTATTTTATTTTTATATTTGTGTATCATGTTCGAATAAATTTCATTTCATTTCTTTTCAACCTTTGTAAATCGTTATACTAGAAATAACAAAATATCAATAGAAATTAAATATCTAATCATAAATGATGAATAAATATTTAAAGAAAAATATTGTAAGTAAAGCATAAAATATGGGGAGTTGGGTGTTCACTTTTATTAAATACAGTGCACATAGAGTAGGCAGTTCACTTTGAACCATAGCCAAGGTAATCAAGGTAATAAAAGTATTTGCGATGCATCTTGATCTAACCTTGTCATCAGACCCCATGACAACAAACTGCAGTGCTGTATGGAAGTGAGTGGAATTACAATTAAGCTGTCATTACCTTAAAGCCAGTTGTGCTGGTAATTGTGGGAGGATGACAACAGGTTGGCCAGCATTAACTCTCATCCTCCTTTGGCGGGTTCAGCACCTGCCTGCTGGCCACGGGCCGAACGTTTTCCTGACAGGCTCAGCAGGAATGATTGATGCCTGAAGGTCTCTGATGGTGAGTGCGTCTCACTGCCAAGCTCCCCCATCCATCCAGCGTTCTCTCTTGAAACTCATTTAGGTCACACCTGTCCTTACACGCTTTGATTTTCTATGTTTATTTTTTCTTTTTTTTTTGCTTGTAGGCTTACTGCTCGGTGGTGTAAACACTTCCAGCATAAGCCAGTATTGCAGCACTAATAATTTACTGGAAATGTAATCACCTTTGGGGGATTCATGGTGGGGCTTAGGCAAAAAAAAAAATCTGTACATCTACGTTATTCAACTAATGTTGCTTCAGGGCTGTTCAGAACCATTTAAGAAAATCTTAAAAAGCTGTTAATTCTCATGTTCCTTTATCCTGCTCAGAACAGTAACTCAACCTCAAGGCATTTACCCTTTTTTCCCCCGATATCAATAAATTCTGTATGTCTTTGTGTATTTGACTGGAATGCTCTGCAGTATTAAGGTCTTTATCGTCTTTCTATGCTGCACACATACACACACTTCACACCTTGGCTCTAAAGAATTTTAAACCTTCTGATACTGCTGCATTTCATTGGTATTTTCAGCAAAGAGTTGTGAGGTCTTAGAAGTCAGCTGGCATTAATTCCTCTGAGGCTGGAAGGAGGCTTAAGAAAAAAAGTTCTCCCACTTCCAAATGACTCTTTCTTCTTCCTTACAAACACTTCACTCCATTTGATGGACAGGTAAACAATAGCTAATTAATTGTGATTATATTTGATGTTCAGTAATCACTTGAAAGGTGCTACATAGAGGTTTATTTTCTCTCCATTTGAAAATACTATGTTAATGTGAATAAATTCAGGGGTTAAAACTCATTCTCTCATCGTTCTCAAGGATTCCGGGCAAAGGAATAATGAGCGCAGCTTTATCCTTAATATATAATTTCCACACTGTAGTAGCCATTCAAGATTTCCCCACTTTCCTAGATTGGTCCGTGGCTGGTTGTTGGCTGGTCCCCTACCTTTTTAAACATTAATCTTTGTACTAACAGATTCTTTCTGTCATGATTTTTGAATACTAATATCTATTGAGAATAGGGATGCACGATATTGGGATTTTGGCCGATATCCGATATGCCGATATTTTAAAACTCATGTAGCCGATAACCG
>NW_015150534.1:652265-658843 GCF_000732505.1 Cyprinodon variegatus
CCGCTGCCTTACTGCATTGCAGCATTAAAAAAAAAATGTGCCAAAATTTTATTTAAATGTATAAAATCGAAACAGATTACAGTGCTTGTATTTGGGGGAGTGGTGCCCTAGTAGTTAGGACATTGCGCTTGGATCCCAGACGTTGTGAGTTCAAGACCCACTCCAACAGAATGCCCCTCTGGGTCCCTGAGCAAGACCCTTAACCCCCACACTATTCCCGGGGTGCCGCACAATGGCAGCCCGCTGCTGCCCCAGGGGATGGGTTAAATGCAGACAGTGAATTTTGCTGCTATGTACTAAGTTGTGACGACAGTAAAGTTGACTTGTATTCTACTCTATTCTTATTTTATTGTATTGTATTTACATAAAACTAAATATCGCTCAAATAAAGGCTGCTGCTACAACCAATTTTGGATCCCTTTATTGTATATTTTTATTTTATTTATTTATTGTTTATTATTATGTTTGTGCTTGTGTAGGTGCACTTCAATTTTAAGGACCTTAGGGGTTTATTTTTGAGTTTTTTTTATATGTTTTATTGTCTGTATCTTGAAATGTTTCTTACAGTGTAATCAGTCTTAAATGAATGGCATTGCATGTTATCTTCTTTAGCCTTGAGCTAACACCATGTCTGTTCATTAAAATATATTATTCCATTTAAGTAAAAGGAAATACAATAAGAAAAGAAAAACAAAATTGTAAATAGGAACAAACTGGGGTAGCTGCTTTATGCAGAAAAAAAAGGACATTTATTTTTCCCACCAAAACTTTGATGCTAGTTGGTGCATTTACCAAGCACACACTTCTTTGAATTAAACATGTCAAATGCCATATTTTCCTGGCTTTGCTAAACAATTTCCTCAGTCTTCAGGTATTAATTTAAACATAGTGTCCTTTTTTTAAATTGACCTCTCCATTCGTTTTACAGTTATTCTCGCAAGTTTGTAGAACCAGCGATTGGCATGGGTGTTACAGAGGGAACCCGTTTGGACAAAACCAAGTTTTTGACACATGGAAATAGCTGCAGTCTGTGGCGAGCTAACGTCCATAATGAGACGGGAAAAGCCTCGTTCCTTGCAGAAATCCAAAGCCCTCCGTGTGAGCCGTGAGCCCAGATTTTTGCGGCGCCATGAAAACGCCACAATTATGTGAGACATTTGGGCATAACTTCTGTTGACGGCATCTTGAGCGAACTCTGTGCCGCTCACTGCTCCGTTCAAGTCGTCAAACCTTTCACCGTCGTCTTCCTCCCTTTTGCCCATCACCGCCACCATCCCCACCACCTTGGCCTGCCCGTTGACATCTACTTCTGCCACCCAGAAGCCATTATCTGGATTTTCCAGGTAGCTTGCTTGAATGTAGGCCATATCAGCACTTAGCCTCCCCATCATGTAGCGATCGTAGATGTCATGGCAGCAGTAATAAACAAAGCCAGCCCAAATACTGCCAAAGAGCAGAGCTTGAAAGTAGGAGCTACCTCCAAGGACATAGCCAGCCATGGAAATGCTCAAAGCAATGCCGACATGGTCTGGGTTGCTTATGGCCTTGAAAAATGCTGGATAAATATGTTCAAATATTCCATCGTGAAAGAGAGACATGACCACATGTTGATCTGATGGTCTGTATTCCCTGATGGAGAACTGAACTGAAAAGAAAAAGAGGGGAAGGGAAAAGAGACTCCGTGAGACTAATCTGCCTGTTTCTGTAACCACAAATTCCTGATGGATTTCACAATAAGCTCAACAACCTTAAATACTTTTAAAAAATCCTTAAATGTGCCTCTTTTTGCAAATAAGAATTTTCATTGTAATTAAAGTCTTTGCATTAATATAAAACATACATTTGCATGACAACCTGAGGTGAAATTCACAATTGAAATCATTAGACCCATTATTTCATTTTCAGATTCCAAGCAATGAGTCATTGCCTGTTGAAATACAATTATGTTTCAAATGTGCTGCTGATAAAAATCCAATAAAGGTGAGATCTTGAGGCAGCAAACAAAGGGTCTGAAGTTGCACCGAACAGTATGACATGTCATCTGCACATTTAAATGTAATATCCCCCTCTGGTGTTAGTAATCTTGATTATAATGAACTCCTCTAGCATGAAAAATAAATGAATTAAATAGCAGAAAAGAGTCAAACTTACGGTCGCTTTTGTTGGCCATGTTGACTCTTTCTTCTCGCTTTCTGCTCACACTAAAGGACTTAACACTGCTGCTACTGTGCCTGGATTTGTGCTACAGATTGTGATAATCAGCTGTGCATGAAAAAGACTGAACATATTCTGAGCATGCTCAACATGCACACACACACAGAAGGCCTTAGCCGACTTACGACCACTGATTATAAAAAGCATTGAAAAATGTGTGTACTAACCCACAGTTATACTGAGATGATATTGATTTGTGGAAGTGTGTTAAAAGTTTGATTGAAATTATTCACAGCAATGATTTGATTATAAAACATAGACTTTTTTTTTAAACCTAATTAGCTTAGTCAACAGAGTAAAGAACTCAATCATTGGGATTGTTTGGGAGAATGAGCACAGATCCTGAATAAATTAAGTTGCAAAACTGAGTAGAATGTAAATCCGACTCGGCTGAGGTTTTAATCCCTAGCCAGAAATGTTCCCAATGCACACGCTTCTCAGTGAAATAGAACATTATTCAAAAGATCAGAAAGTGCAACTGATATTATTCATTTTACACAGAAGAATGATTTAAAATATAAATTAAAAGCCTCTATTTCGGATAGTTTTGATGATTGTATTAAATCATCAGTTGATAAAAACTCAAAATGTTACGGTTAAGGTTTCATAAAATGAGTCAGAAATACAGATTACCTCATATAAAAATGGCAGCCTGCTCAAAAGTACTATATGTCCATTTTCTCTATAGTATATGCTCTAAGTAAACAGTTGTAGCTCATTTTCCATGATTTTCTGCATAAGGTGAGGTGGGGTGTAAGACAGAGGTATCAAGTAACAAAGTACAAATAATTTGTTACCTTACTTAAGTAGGAATTTTGGCTATCCATACTTTACTCGAGTAATTCTTTGCATCGGTGAGGTCACACCCCAATGTTTGATGAGAAGGTCTGACTAAGTCTCCACTCTATTTCATCCTAAATGTGTTCTACCAGGTTTAGGCCAGTCAAGTGAATCTACACCAGACTCTGCCATCCATGTCTTTATGGACCTTGCTTTTTTTTGCAGGTCCACAGTCATGTTAGAAGAGGAGGTCCCCCTCAAAACTGTTCAGCCAAAGTTGGGAGCATGGAATGATCCTTGTGTTCCTTTGACTGGAACTAAGGGGCCAAGCCTAGCTCTTGAAAAGCAACCCCATAATCTGATTTCCTGATGGAGAAACCCAATTATTGGGCTGTTCAGTGGGGCAGTGGGTAGCACTGCTGCCTTGCAGCAAGGAGGTTCTGGGTTTGATTCCCGGCTCAGGGTCTTTCTGAGCCGGGAATCGAGTTTGCATGTTCTCCCTGAGCATGTGTGGGTTCTCTCCGGGTACTCCGGCTTCCTCCTACAGTCCAAAAACATGACTGTTAGGTTAATTGGCTTCTCTAAATTGTCCTTAGGTGTGACTGTGTGTATGAATGGTTGTTTGTCTGTGTGTCTTTGTGTTGCCCTGCAATGGACTGGTGACCTGTCCAGGGTGTACCCCGCCTCTCGCCCATTCACTGCTGGAGATAGGCACCAGCACCCCTTGTGACTCCAATTGGGACAAGTGTGTCAGATAATGGATGGATGTAATCAATCTCCACCTTTCTGGAGTTAAGTGGATGGGTGCTTTACACCACTCCATCTGACAATTTGCATTGGACTTGAATTTAGGTGCTATGAGGTGATTGACTCTGCAAAAAGTTGTTGACTTTGCACTATGCTCTTCAGCATCCACTGACCCATCTCTATCAGTTTGGTACAGTTTGTACTTGTTGTTCCCAAGCACTTCCATTTTCTTATAATACCACTTACAGTTGACTTTGGAATATTTAGAAACGAAGAAATTTCATGAGTGGATTCAATGCACAGGTGGCATCCTATTCCAGTTCCAGACTGGAACTCCCTGAGCTCCTTAGAGTGACCCATTCTTTCAGAAATATCTATAAAAACAGCCTGCATGCCTGGGTGCTGTATTTCATACATGAGGGGCCACTGAAGCGTTTAAACAAAACAGATTCCAGACCTTTAGATGGATGAGTAAATACTTTTGATCTTATTGTGTAGCTGTAAGCAGGAAGTGTCATGTTGGGGTTTAATCGTCTAACCCACATGCAGAAACACTCAGAGACAGGGAAAAAGTTAGAAGATTTATTGACAATGTTTTCAGAGAAATATGAACGTCGTCTTGGTTAGTCAGGCTGGTCACGGGAGGGAAGCAACTAGAGGAGGACAGATTGGTTAGAGAGGATCCAAGAAACTTGCTGCTCAAACGGCGGCTTGGACTTATACCTGCTCAGAGGGTATTCTGATCAGCAGGGGGGGAACCTTGTGGGTCCAGAGGCTGGTCGGCAGGCTGAGGGCAGAGGGCAGAGGCGGAGACAGAGGCTGAGGCGGAGGGCAGATAGGCAGGTTCCAGGCGGCGAGTTTTCTCCAGGAATCGACTGGTTTCCAGGTTTGTCAGGTTCTGAGAGGCAGAAGAAAACAGAGTCAGAGGGTTCTCAAAAAATCAGGAAAAACAGATCAGATTAGGCTGGCTCAGGTTTGCTGGTACCATTACTGGCAAACACTCTGGCAGGGAAGTGTCAGCCTCCTCCTCCTTAAGTAGGCCTCTAGATGAGCAGATGGGAAACAGGTGTGCAGAAGTCAGCTCACGCCCTCAGGAGGAAGATCTCAGGCGCCCTCTAGTGGAGAAAGGTAGACAAGCCTCCAGATCCCAACAGGAAGGTTCTTCTAAAGAGGTTTATCTTGCACTGGATTTGGAGAAGCCTTTGACTAAAGACACTGTATTGTTTTTTTAGCAGGCTAATGAAGAGGATGCTAAAGGTTTCCCATAATGATTTCATTACATTGAATTCCTTGGAGTAAAATGATCTACAGAGGTTTAATTTTTCTATCCCTCTTTAGATTTATTTCTGTGTTATTAATGTCGGTGGTGTGATCCTGCAGCCATGTTTCAGTTAAACACATAATATTGAATTCCCAATATTCTGGCTCGGTCCTTGCCAGGGCTCGGAGTTCTAAAAATATGACTGAAGGAAGTGACTTTTAACAAACAGTTTCTTTACCAATGACCTTTTGTCAGTGATTCTCATTTTTAATGAATGTCTGCTGGAAACCAGATAAGTCAGGAATCTTGGTTATGGTTCTATAGACCATAACCTGGCCATTTCCAATTTAAGAATTCTTTTTGTAAGTTTCTTAAAAACGTTAAGTATTTCTTTGTACTTGAGTCTGTAATCAGCCTTTATAACATATAAATGTTAATGAATAAGATTCTCTGAATATGCTAAAGAGCTTGTACAAGCCTTTATGAGTAGGTACATTTTGGGGGCCTTTCTGGTGATTTTGTTACTACAGTTGAGGGTGGGCATAACATTACTACTGCCTGTCTCTCTGATGTAAAGATGTCCTATGCTGATCGTGACTTTTGCAATAATCTGGTGGCCCTCTGACTTGACTCAACTTTCCTCTGCAGAATAGGGGTTTTTACACTGACTTTAATCAATAGCTTTGCTTCATGCATCTGTGGGGGCCAGATGGTCATGCTCTGCAAGAAGCCTCTGGAAATTTTAAACAACCATTATGCAAATCCTGATCCCCTGAACCTCCAAACTCACTCACTAAAAGTAAGTCCATTATGTGTGAACAAATCCTTTCAAAAATCTAACTTTTCTCTTGTTTTCATCTTAATCTTAATGAAATCCCAATGGATCATTCTAACACTTCGGTAATAATAAATACAGTGAAATAAATTAAAAGCACATGATCATTGGCCTCATTAAGCTTAATGTGATACATTTCTCATGGAGTAATTATTTCCCATCTTATGTTGAAAATTTAATTTTGCTTAATAGATTAGTTTAATCAAATGTAAAACCCTGGAAATGTGCTGATTTTTAGTTTTCTTAGAGATAGTATTGACACAAAAGCCTTGGCGCTGTTAAAAAAAACTACTTTGACAATTATCATGATTTTTCATGCCTGAATGTTTCATTTTGTCAAAACATAAACTCTGTTATTCTTATTATCTGATTTGACAAAAATCAATGTGAAGACGCGGCGGACTGGAGTCGTAACAGGAAGCCCGGGCCACATGCGGCTACGCTCTACCCCTTCTATTCATTCGGCTAGCTAATGTGAATCGTTCAATTCCATTTCGAGAAAACGAGATCATCTGTGGTAGTAGCACTAGACATCTTCCATGCATGTGAGTAAAACTAGCAGCAGTTCTGCGGACAAGATGTATGAATGGTAGCCGGCGTGCTCGGATGACGTCATACAGGCGCCATTTTGTTTAAAAAATATATAAATATAAAATATATAACAGCAGATGTCTGGGGGACAGTGATTCGCCTACATGTTATGAATAGGGACGCACGATATAATCGGCCCCCTATCGGTAT
>NW_015150534.1:660616-663140 GCF_000732505.1 Cyprinodon variegatus
TTGAATTGAATTGAATTGAATTACTTGTGAAGATGAATCCCCTGCTCAGAGAGACGCCCAAATAATCCTTGGGGGGGAAGTAGATCCAAACCAAAAGCTAAAATTCTCAGCTCAGCTTGGTGCTTAGAGAATCCTTCCAGGGGGGAGAAGGCCCAAAACATCCAGTTTGCAGGTTGACTTCCTGCTGAGAGGCAAAGACAAAACAACAAGGTTAAACTTAGGTTTACAAAAACACAGTTTTACTCAGCAAAACTCAGCTTGGCTAGAGTACCCAAAACTGGCAAACACTCTGGCAACGAGGCAGTGGCAGTCAGCAGCTTAACAGTCCTCCGACACTGAGGTAACCATCCGCAGGTGTTTGAGAAGGCCAACGAGAACCAGGCGTCGCCTGGTGGTGGAGGGAAGACAAACAAAAGCACAACCCACACAAACTGGATTCCTAACAATTACAAACTGATCAATGAGACTGCAGAGGGCCTCACTAAAACTTACGAGAGTTCTTGTTTTCTCATCTCACAAAAACCTGCAGCTCCATTATTAGGAATGACAGAGGCCTTTTTTATTACTCAATTATAGAACTCAAACACATGATATACTGTAGACTAATTAAGCACAGGCTCATGTTTTAAAGCCTTTATTGATGTTAATTATAACAATTTCCTGCTTTAAGTCTTTCTAAACAGAATTTAATTTCCTGGGAGATTAGATGGTTAAACAAGACCCAACAAAGAAACGTTTTAAAGCAGAAATGGGGGGTTAAATAAAATGCACATGTAATACCTGCTTTAAAGATACTATTTTAAAAGGTGCTATTAATGTGGCAAAAACTTAGTTTTGTTCACTGGAATCCTCAGGTAATATACTTTTAATATTCTTTCACAACAAAATTTTGATGGAAGAAAATCCAGAAGTGGACCAGTAGTTTTTTTGTGGAGGGTTTCCCACGACTATAGCGTTGACTGGTTAGACAAGGTTACTTAAAGTCATACCCAAAAAAAAATCTCTAGAGTTGGATGATCTGAAATGAAACAGTTAATGGAAAATCATGTTTGGCATCATATCAGAGTATAAGCAAGCAGGTTTTTGGCTAAATAGAATAAGACTTTTTCCTGGCGGTAACGATTCCACTGAGGTCAACAAAACAATGTTACAGGAAAACAAGACTAAGGCAAACAAAAATACATCTAATGGGGTGTAATGAGTATATGCTCCCCAATACCTTTTGCCTCCTAAAGAGATGCTGAGATGACTCTGCAGCTGTTGGTTGCAGCAGGGAGCTTGTGAGCCGTTTAGTGACATCCTGAATGTGAAAAATACAACCAGAACAAAAAAAGGACCAACATTTTAACGTAGCTGTGCTGCCAGTCAGAAATATTTGAGTTGCCTAGGTAATGAAAACTGAACATCTGCAGTTAGTGTAGCATAGGGACATGGGTGCTACTAAAAAGTATTTTTTATTCATGGCTGTGCTCTAACATAAAAAAGCTGAAAGTGAAAGACACTGTTCAATATGCCTGTCATAAAGCTTTGAGATTAAGGGATTTCAAACTATAAAATTATTTAGATCCCCTTCATATCCAGTGGCAACACATAATTTAATCAAAACCCGAGCAAACTTTTTCCCCATCACATCACCTGTCCAAAAACTCAAAAACAATTTCAGTTTATGGGCACTCAGGTAACCCAAACTAATACTTTCCCTTTTCTGTTTGTTTATCTGATATGATAAAAACAATCTAAAAATACAAACATACTTTTTTTATACTTTCACTGTGTGAAATTAGCAAAAGCATCTAATGCTGAAGAAATTATTTACTGTAGCTTTGTGAAAACATAATAGTGACATGTGTAAACTTTATTTATCAGTGCTTTTGTCATGGTTTCGGTTCTGTTGTGCTTTACTTTGCTCCATGTTTCCTAGTTTCATTGGTTTATTTCCTATTCTGTTGTAGTTTCTAGATTTATGTTAGTTCTCAGGTTTTTTTTGTTGTTTTCCTCTGTTGCCCTCTTGTGTGTGTTCCTTTCCCCTTGGCTCCCTTGTTGTCTCCTCTCACACCTGCTCCTTGTCAGCTCGTTAGCCCTGCCTTTGTCTCTGTCAGCTACATATACTGTACTCTCCCTCTGCTCTCACTCCTTGTTGGTTCCTTTTTGTAGCTGGTCCTGTCTTCGCTGTTCTCTGCTCACCTCGTCTCTCCCTGGCTCCTTGTGCGTGTTTCCCCCTGATGTCTCCATGGTTCTGGTCTGTGTTACATTTTTAGTTGGATTCCTGCCTTTATTAACTGCTTTCATCAGTAATACTACAAGAAATCACCTCAGCCTTTCTGCCTCTGCATTTGGGTCCTCATCATTCTGCTTCATTCTATCTCTATTCTCCTATTCTGCAGAATCTGTTAGTTCAATCTCTAACGTTCTGCTCTCTCTGCTTTTCCTCAGAGTAGCTTCGCCTCGTCTGTTCCTGTTTGGCTGTGACGTCATCCTGGAAAGAAACATCAGCTGTGCTGCTTCCATCAACACCTTTGTTTAT
>NW_015150534.1:664756-668513 GCF_000732505.1 Cyprinodon variegatus
GCTTTCCGGATTGTGACCAGTTTCTGCCCTGTGGATCCTGAGTTTCGCCTTGCCCCTGTCTGCTCTGTTTGTCTGATCTGTTTCCTGGATTTTACCTGCTTCTGAACCTGGACCTGTCTTCTGACTCTGGCTTTGGATTTCGCCTTTGGACTTGGTTGCTGCTCGGCGTCGGTTGGCACCCGCTCCGCTCACTCTCTAGGAACTCTCGGGGCGATGCCCGCCGCAACTGCGGTCTAACCTCTCATCTAGATTCAGTTCTCAGTGAACGGACAGAACTTTGAATCAGCCAGTGACTTTGCTCCAAGTCGTATTCAGCTGCACATCCAGTCACTGACCTGTATTCTCCGCTTTAAACGCTTTAAACTTCCCCACTGCCTTTCTCACCTCGAATTATTGGTGCAACATTCTGAGATCGTTACAACTCTGAACTCTGTGAGCGCTAACCTGAAAGCTGCTGCTGCCGCACTGCATGCTGGGACAACTGTCAGTCTCAAGAATGGACAAGTCTGCTCTGATGCATACTCCATAAATAGGGAGGATTGAGAAAAACATCCGGGGACTTTGTCCTTTCTCAGTCTGCTGTTCTTGTGAATTGGAACAGTACTAGGGCTGATTGTGATGACGTTTCACGAGCACACGAGAATGCGCAAGTACACAGATTTAGAAACGGCAACAAAGTCTGGACTATCGGATTGCAGTTAGTGTGAGAGAATGCCTGTTCGGATGGTTTAATTATAATTTATTACTGCATACAGCAGCACATGCCATCCTTTGCCAAGCCCTAGTGCAGCTATTAGCATTAATAGCTCTTTAAAATCTGACTGTAGTCAGGACTCACACACACAGAACCCTGTTTTACTCTAATCATTACAAATTTATTATGCTGAAGAACTGAAACCTTTTATCCCCTCCTTTTACTGCTTTTCCTCCTATTCATCACTTATTATGATACCAGGGTTTTTTTGTGTTCCAAAAGCAGTTTTTATTTGTGAGAACAATCTAAATGCACTTTGGGATGTCTGAGCTTTTTCACATATGAAAAAAGTATTCTGTCATGACTTTATCTAAAGCTCGGACCCACATGCAGTGAAACCAATTCAGAGAGACACAGATGAAAACTTTAACAGGTTTATTGAAGAGTTTAGGCGAGGCACAAAGATGCTCAGAACTGAGCTCGACCAGAACTGGAAGGTGAAGGGAAGACAAACGATTAGTTCAGGCTCAGTGGGAAATTTCATCCGTGGAGATGGAGAAGAGGCTCTAGTGGTTGACTCATGTTTCCAGAGAAGTTGTAGGATGTTTGACTCCAATCTGTGTGCTGTTTTCCAGAGTTATACTGATTTGATGGAGGGCGGAACAGGGTTTACCCAGAACTCGGATGGTTGTTGGTGAACGGAGAAACTGACTGCCACTCAGATTTCCTGCTGTACTTGAATGGGTCGTAATGGAGATGATTCCCTTGCTCAGAGAGTTTACTCAACGTCCTCTTCAAGGAACAAGGATCCAAACCCCCTGTTTGAATCCCCAGCTCGGTTTGAGGCTCAGTTGATTCCTTCAGGGAGAGAAGGTCCGAAAAGATCCAGTTTGCGGGAAGACTTCCTGCCGAGAGGCAAAGACAAAAAGTTAAAACTCAGGTAGACAAAAACTCAGGTTACTCAGCAAAAACTCAACTTGGTTAGAGTATCCAAAACTGGCAAACACTCTGGCGTCAAGGTAGTGGCAATCAGCAGCTTAAGAGCACTCCGCTAACGAGGCAACAATCATCAGGTGTGTGAGGAGGCGGACCAGAACCAGGCGCCTCCTGCTGGTGGATTGGAGAACAACACCAAAAGACAAACACAAACTGGAGTCCTGACATATTCAACACACTGGAAAAACGATCTAGAAATAAGAAAAATGTCTTAAATTAAGTGTATTTACCCTTAATTTGAGTGGGTAAATTAGATAGTTTGCCAATGGAATGAGTATTTGACCCCTAAAATAAGATATTTAGATAAAATGCACTTGAAATAAAGTGATGCAATTGTGTTTTCTTATTTTGACTGCAAATCGTCTTGTTCCACTGGCAAAATGTCTCTTTTACCTTCTCAATTCAAGGACAAATGCACTTATTTTAAGAAAAAAAGAACTAACCAAAAGGAAAATTTTTTCCAGTGCAGGGAGCTGACTCAAAGCTACCTGTCGAAGCTGGTGGTGCTGGTGATTTTACTAAATACTTCTTGGTTTTTCTCGACCGAAACTACTACTGTAGTTTAAGATCAGAGCTGCTCACCTACTATAAATCATTAGTCTCAATACTCCTAAACTGGTCTTGATCAGGAGTTACTGAATAATAGTCACCTCTTCACCTTGCTCTACATGCAAATCTCGGAGTTTATATTTTGTTTTTTAATGATCGACTGCAGAGTAAATGAACTAAAGAACCATGGGAGCTCGTTATGCTTTGTTAGTCCTATAACTCTCATTCTGATTTTTCCAAGATAAGAAGCATAATCAAAGTGTGAAACAAAACTGCCCCATGAGGGGGGTTAAAAGATCTCTCCTTTCAAACCTTGGTTTATTGTCTTCCTTCATGCAACCCAGGTCATGCTTTTGTTCCCCTAAACGTGTTAAAACCTTGTCACAGTGCTTCACAAAAGTTTCTGTCTCACCTTACGTGAGAGTTCTGTGTAATTTTAATACTTTCAGAGAAACACTTCAGCGAAGGTGCTACAGTCTGCAGTATTTATAGCTTATGGTGTCAAGGGGCTTGATAGAAACAGCAAACAGCTGAATAAATTATGGTCAAACCAGAACATCTGGATTTCTTCGGCCGAATGTGGGTGATGTGTTTTCATGCTGAGTAGTCTTAAAAACACAAGGTATTCACTGTCTGTGAAGTAAAAAAAGAAGAAAAAAAATGGCCTCAGGGCTTTGCTAGAGGAAGGCCACTACAGAGTTTCCTTTTTGTCTAAAACAGACATTTTATTGTTCTTTTTTTCCAGTATAAGGGAAATCAATGTTTACAAAGTATGTTCTTGCTGGGGAATGTGTGGTCAGACTTGTGATGCGTCTGAATGCTTTTTTTTTTTCTTTTTTATAATTTTGCAAATTTCTTTAAAACAAACAAAAAACAAACAAACAAAAACAGAGTAACCTTTTTACTCTGACCTGAGGTAGACATCCCAGGTCTCCAGGAAGTTCCGGGAGTCTCCTTGATATAGATAGTTGTTCATGGATGCCTGCGAGTCGGATAAAATATCCCAGATTTTAGACAATGCGAGGTGGTGTTTTTTTAATGTGAGTGAGAGCGAGCAGGCAATACAATAAATCGTGCATCATGTGTGGATTAGAACTATTGCGATTGCGCAGGCACAACAAGAGAAATGGGATGTGGGGAGCAGGTTGTTTGTGAAACCTGTGTGTATCTATCCAAAGCAATGCTCTGTTCAACAAGCGTTCCAGGCGAGTGGTTGTCAGAGAGCGCGCTGATTGGATTAGTCAGAAAAATAATGCTACGTTCACACCGGACGCAGCAGGCACAGCAGAAGCAGCGAGTTTACATGCAAAGTCAATGGTTGACGAGCGTCAAGGCGCAGCAAAAGGTCCCGCAGCGCGTTTTGAGCAGCAGGCGCAGGGCGTCTGAGCAGCTGAAGCAGCACTTCAGGAACGTTTAAGCATCTGACGCACCGCAAATGCGCTGCTGCTCGAGATGGAAAAAATGAAACATACCATAAAACAATCTTGTTATTTAATCAGTCTTGTTATACTCTGACTG
>NW_015150534.1:669176-675916 GCF_000732505.1 Cyprinodon variegatus
TGTCAGAACTAAACTGGTACAAGCAGCTAAAATGAAGCAGCAGACGCGATTTTGCTGCTTTTGCTGCGTCCGGTGTGAACGCAGCATAAGTCAATAAGTTTCGATTTACTCTCTGACAGTCACCTAGTTATCACTCAAAGCTGTGCATCCTGTGAAATAGCAGAGGTTGAATCCTCGAGTAAAAAACAAAAATAAGACTCATCTCAAGGCAGAATATACTAAAGTATTAGTACTTTTAATGGGCCTTCACTTAAAACATCAGCGCTCCAACTACGTATTGCATAAGTGGGAGCCATCAAAACTGACTAAGATAGGTGTAGAAATGTCTTTGAGAAAACATCTTCCTTTGATAAATGATGTTTTAAAGAAGAAAATGCTCTAGTCTGAGGCTGGTAGCAGTGTTGTTTGCATTAATGAAATAACTTTGTTGGTGCTCTTTCTTTTTATGAAGTCAATGTGACGAGCTATACATGGATCTTTGATGACGAAAACATGACGAGTCGTGGGTGTAAGTTTTCATTGACGGGACGAGGCCGGATGCAAAGGTTAGGGTGGGTTGTCTGTGAGGCGTTTAAAATACATCACATTTCTATCTATTGTGCTGTAATCTTTTTGTCAAAAGCTGAGAAGTATCAGCTTTTTTTTCCCTCAACAGATGCTTTACGCAAATAGACGCCTTTGGAAAAAAATACAAACCTTGAAGGAGTCGCTTTGCATCACTAAACAATAGGCAGTTTGCATTGTTGTTTTTACAAACAACCTCCACAATAAAGACAAATAACCCAAAAGTTTCCCTGGGCCATAATATCAATCCCATGTGAATAATAAATGGTTTATAACACTTTGCCCTTTAGCAAATTCTGAGGAAGCCACAATTGCCAATGTAAGAATGCTTTTGTTATTTGATTTTTTGGGTTAAGGAAGATTGATTGATCTGTCTGTTATGCATAATTCATAGTAGATCAGGAAGTATTTGATTTAGGATGGAAACCTGGTATGTCTAAAACTATTCCTTTATTATTGCAATTTTTGTTAGCTATAAATAACAACTTTCAGTGGACAAAAATAATGAAAATTGCAATTCTATTGCAATCTAAGTAAATGTCAGTGACCACTATCCATAAGCACTTGGAAAACGCATAATAGAAACTAACTGATAGTAGACATTAGACACTGCTGTTGTGTGACAAGAATAAACATGATTTAATATGCTCTATGTATATAAAACTGGTCCACTCCAGGACCATCAACATTAATAAACCACACATTGGCTCCTCCTCTTCAATGATTTCCTAGATTTATTGGATTTTCAGGGTGCTTCTTTATCCATGAATCCACTTTCTTCCCCCCTCAAAGACACTGTGCCAAATCTTACAATTTTTTTCACAGGGGATCAAATACTTATTTGCAGCTAGATCATACAAATAAATATTTAAAAATCATAAATTGTTATCTCTGGAGTTTATTGTATTTCTTAGATTATGTTTCTCTCACTGGACATGCATCTACGATGACAATTTCAGACCCCTCCAGGATTTCTAAGTGGGAGAACTTGCAAAATAACAGGATGTTCAAATACTTATTTTCCTCAATGCATGTCTTTATTTGCCATTTCTTAGATTTTGGCCTTGAGGTTTATTAAATCCGATAAATAGCTTAGATAGCATTTTTTTTAGATCCCCTTTCTGGAATGTCCCAAGGTCATGTCCTCCTTCATCTTACATATTTGTACATTGAACTTAAATCTAAGCACAAATAAACTTACTTAGTGAAAAACAAATGAACCAAATAAAGATCAGGGAAGGCCAATTTGTTGAATAATCTTTTGAAAAGAGATTTAATGACAAGAAAGGCAACTGTACTGCGGCTCAGACTCATCACAGTCTCCGGGGGTATGATTGGAAAAGCAACCTCCAGCTAAACTCCATCTATCTCACTTAAAAAGCTTCCCACCTGCACCCAGCCAGCAATATGCCACGAGATGTCAGGGGAATCATGGAGGAATTTTGCAGACATAAGAAACTGTGAATAACTAGCCACCTGTTTCTTCATAAGGAGAAATTGATATTGTTTAAGGTTAATTATTATCTTAGTCATGGTTGTGGACTAAATTAAACAATTGATTTGTTTCAGACAAGGAGGATTTTGAACTGCAGCATCTTGGTAAAATTCTGATTACAGAGCAGATACTGTGAGGGTAACAGAAATTCAACTAATCATCTGAATAGAAAACAAATGCTTTATTCCATCCACATTCATTTTGACAGAAAGCAGTGGAATAAATTGACAAAGTTTGTCAATTTATTCCACTGCTTTCTGTCAAAATGAATGTGGACTCTACCCCAGAATTTAAACTAGGAATTCCTTTGAAGTAGTTAAAATGAAAAACTGATTACCATCAAAGCAATTTCTTTACATCTTTCTTCTCTTTTGTATCTAGTTGTTGTTTTTTTCAGTGCAGATAAGCTTCTATATGGATGCTTTACTAGATTATAAATGCTGTAATCACAGAAAGATTATCAGAGACATTAGAAATGGAAACAAAACACATTAACTCTATTTTATAGATGTTGCAGAGAAGGTGTTTATATTCAGCCACAGTGTCCTTATACTATGTGAAAAAGCTGAGAGAAATAACAAATATTGCAAAGTGGGAGAATAGAGATAGAATGAAGCAGAATGATGAAAAAGGTCCCCATGTCCTCCAGCAGTCTAAGCCTATAGCAGCATAACTATAGAGATAGATCAGGATAACCTGAGCCACTCTAACTAGAAGCTTTACCAAAAAAGAAAGTTTTAAGCCTAGCCTTAAAGTAGACAGGGTGTCTGCCTCACGGACTAAAACTGGTGGTTGGTTCCACAGAAGAGGAGCCTGATAACTAAAAGATCTGCCTCCCATTCTACTTTTAGAAATTCTAGGACCCACTAGTAAACCTGCAGATTGAGAGCAAAGTGCTCTGTTAGGACTTAGATAACATTAATTGTGATTTATACACAAAGTGTATACAAACCAAAATTTCGTTTAGCACAGATTTCATGACATTTCCATTCCATAAAGTGCAGCAGTGATCAGATGTAAACAGTGTGGGAGAAGAAAACATGGTGCAAAAAACAAATTGATTGAAGTTCAGAGCGTTAATATATATGGTGCAAATATGCAGTATTTTTGGTTTGGTGTTATCAGTTTGATGCAGAGTTTGTGACATGATTTAGAGGTTTTTCAACAGTTCAGCAGTCTGATGTTAGTGGGGAACAAACTGTTGCAGAATCTACTGGACCAGCAATGAATTCTATGAAGCCTCTTCCCAAAGGGCAGCAGGGAGAAAAGACCATGGTTGGGGGGTGAGGGGTCATTGATGATGATACGGACTCGGGACCTGCAGCGCTGGGATGAAATGTCTTTTATGGAGGGAAGAGGAGCCCCGATGATCTTCTCTGCTGTTATCACCACTCTTCTCACTTTCTTCTCGTCTGAGGAACTGCAGCCTCCACACCACACAGTGAGACAGCTGGTCAGAACGCTCTCTGTGGTGCTTCTGTAGAAGGTTTTGAGGATGGGTGGGGGCAGATGGGCTCTCCTCATCCTCCGCAGGAAGTACAAGCTCTGCAGACCACCTCTACAGCTGAGCTGTTGATGACCAGTGGAGCGTGGTTAGGCCAGTTCTTCCTGAAGTCAACATTGATCTTCTTCATCTTCTCCACATTCAGGATCAGGCTGTTATCTCTGCACCAGTCCACCAGCTGCTCCACTTCCTCCCCGTAGTCCTGATCGTTGTCGTCTCTGATGAGGCCCACAACCGTGGTGTTGTCTGCAAACTTCACAATGTGATTGTTAGTGAACCTGGGGGCGCAGTCGTGTGTCATCAGAGTGAAAAGCAAGGGGCTCAGGACTCAGCCCTGAGGAGAGCTTGTGCTTAGGGTGATGACATCAGAGTTGTCTGTCTGACCCAGACTGAATGAGGTCTGTTTGTAAGGAAGTCTAGCAGCCAATTGCGGATGGGTTTATCAAAGCCCAGCTGTTCCAATTAGTCTATCAAATGCTGTGGGGGTGATCTGGCTGGAAGCAGTCTTTAAGCGCATTGGATGATGGATTACAGTCTGGAAGCAGGCTTAAAGACTAGATCAGGGACAGGCTGGGTATAGGCTCAGAGCAGACTGTATGACGGCCCAAAGGCTCAAAGCAGACTTGAAGCAGATTAGAAGATGGCTGACAGATTGGAAGCAGGATCAAAGGAGAATAGATTACGGCTGACAGGCTGCAAGTAGGCTTAAAGCACACTAAATGATGGCTGACAGGCTGGAGGAAGTCTTAGAGCAGAATATATAATGGCTGAGAGGCTTGATGCATATTTTGAACATACTGGACGATGGTTTTTAAGGGCTTGGAGGAGGGTTTGAGCAGACTAGATGATGGGTTACAGTCTGGGGAAAAAAGCATAGAGCAGACTGGATGCTGGTAGAACAAACTGGTGAGTCCAGAAGGTGACCAGGCACAGACACAGGAGTGATCCTTATATAGGTAATTTTGGTAGCGAAAATTGAGAGAGGCGGATATAAATTGGAAGGTTAAGAACTGGGAGGAGTAAGGGTGACTGGGAGAGCAGCAGGTGCTTATATTTACCCTATTTAGCACAGTTTACCCTATTTAGCACAGTTGAGCACAGCAAAATAGCAAACAGACAGCAAACCCATGAAACTTTTCCTGGTTAAATAAAGGAATAAAAAATAAAACAATCCAACAAGAATTCATAACACAGGTTTCAGGGGAACTGCTGCCTTGTGAAAGCGGTGTGGACTTCAGAGAAATGCCACAAATCCATGTTACACTGGTGAATATGCTAAAAACATAATTGTAATTGTAAGTAATCTGTCACTTTATCCTCAAAACAGACATTTAGTAGGAAGAGACAAAGACAAGATTTAAAGCTCAGTCACTTTAGCAGAACAACACTATCAGCAAATAAGTCAGTACAACAGTATGGTTTGTGATTTTAAGAACAAGAATCATTCAGCTTTTTCACTAAAGGCCCAAAAAGACAAGTCCATAAGTGTATATAAACATCTGTTAGGAACTGCTCGGCCATATTTTACCATTTTTTTTCATAATTTATAAACACTACAGCATATACATCTAATTTAATGCAAATGTAAATTTCACAACTCTGTTTCAAGAAAGGGGCAATCTCTGTTTCTGTACAGTCTGTTATTTACATTCAATTACCTGGTTATGCTTGGTGTGAATTTAAAACAAAATGCCTACTTAAAAAACGTTGTTTTTATGGATTC
Source organism: Cyprinodon variegatus (assembly GCF_000732505.1). Classification (NCBI taxonomy): domain Eukaryota; kingdom Metazoa; phylum Chordata; class Actinopteri; order Cyprinodontiformes; family Cyprinodontidae; genus Cyprinodon; species Cyprinodon variegatus. The sequence goes on from NW_015150534.1 coordinate 674,463, forward strand.
TGCATAGATGAGTTCCTAAATTGGATTAGATGGAAGCAAGTATTCAAATGTAAAAATCTATCCATGCTAGAAATAATTTTAAGGGATCACAGTTGTGCATCCCATAATGCAAAATGAATAAAAACCTGGCACTTTGTCCTTGTGACTTTTTCTTTTGATAAGGCAGAAACTCTGTTTAAAAATGCATTGACTGATAAATAATGAACAATGCAAAAAAATGTGGAGACAACAAAAATGAGTCATGACTAACAGCTGATACTCTTCCATGTTTTACATAAAAAATTACCCATCTGACCTCTACTCCAGCCAATTTCAACATCGCCACCTCAGAGTGGAACAATAATTACTGAAACCAATGCAACAGCAACTGTTGCATCAAGCTGTCAGATGGCTTCACACATCCAAAATTACTGGGTCATATTTCATTTAATGGAGAGTAAACAAACTGAAAAAAGAAATGTGCCTCTATAATGGCAATTTGAATCTTACATAAACAATAAACCAAAAAACTGCAGCAACATGGTACACCATATGCAATGCGATCCAAATTGCATTACAGTAATGAAAAATAACAAAAGGTAAGAAGAAAATAACTACAAATAATAAACACCATTTCATACAACCTTTATTGATAAAGCACATGACCAGAGTCAACAAAATGCTGTGGATACAAATACAGAGTTCGTACACCTTTTCCAAAGTCAAAATCAAGCACTTTTCAAGCACTTTCAAGATCCATTTTAAAACTTTTTCCAGCACCTTACGGAACCAGTTTTGCGTGGATGACGGCACACGAGGCAGATATTTATCTTCTATTATCAGTTTTAACTACTTAGCTTTCCACATATAGTTCACCGTTGATGAAGACGACGAACACGTTTCTCCCCCCACACATCTCCTCGGATGATCAAAGAAAATTACTCTTCTGCCATGGCGTAGTAATATAACCAATCAGAGGGTGTCGCAATTCAGTATTATCAGCTGTAGAGTTATCAATGCTGTTTTATACGGAGCCCCCTAGGGGACATGGGAATTTTTTTTTTTTTTTTTGCGTTCCCTCGCAAAAGTATTGCGCTATCTCGCAATTATTTGCGTTACCTCGCAAAACCTTTTGCGAAAGTTTTGCGTTCCCACGTGAATTTTTCCAAACCAGCTGTTGTAGTGCGATCACCAAGAGCCCCTTAGTGTGTGTGGTGATTTTAAAGTCTCTGCACTTTATGGCAGTGGAGTTATTGATTTTATTTGCAACGTTTTGCTGTTGTTTTACCATTTGCAGACGGTCCCTAACCACTCGCCTGGCCGCTGCCTGTGCATAGAGATCAATGTAATACATCCAGCTCAGAGAACGGCTCGTTTTTCTCGAAAATAATGCTTTTTGATTCTTGTAATACGTAGTCTGTGCTATCAGGACATGAAAGAGGCGCTATTTGTGTTTCAACAACGTTAGTTATTGA
>NW_015150534.1:677058-678899 GCF_000732505.1 Cyprinodon variegatus
TCATAAATGGTAAATATAATCTATATTTATGTTATAGTCTCAATATATGTTTGCCTTGCCTTAGAAGTTGCTATGTCTAAGAGTAATTATAAATATATAACTTATTTAATTATAAATGTGCTCCTCAGCTCTAAAATAATAATTTTAGTGCATATGTCTACTGCTATCAGAACACATTCAGAATTATGCTAAATTAACTCATTTATTGATCACTTCATATCATTAATTTTTAACTCTTTAAGATAACAGTTATTACCCTGAAGATACGTTGCTAATGTTACTGACCAAAGCCAGGATTAAAAACAGCACTGTTTCAAATTTACTGAAAAGTAGCCAACCGTACGCAGTTTAATTTCTCAGGCTGGTTCCACCCTCAGAGTGACAAAAGTTGAGATGGGGACACAGAAACAGATCCGCACTCAAGTAGGAGATGATCCACTTACACATAGGAAGCCAGAGAGCGCAGAGAAGGAACACGAACCCTAATATATTTAGGGGCTAATGGTATTAAAACTAGATGTATAAATGTTAAAAATGTCTGTGGAGAGTTATTTACATGCATCTATTCCAAAAAAAAAAAAAAAAAAGCTGCCCATATGATTATTTGTTATGTGCACTCACTAGAGGATTTTTGCCTTCATACACCTGTGGCAGACTCTGCACCTTCTGCATCATTCTCTGCAGACGTTATCTTCATATACTGATGTTCATGTTCTGAACAGGCAAATTTATGGTAATATGTTTAAGATATTTAGTGGTTCACATGGTTCAACAGATGTATGCATCACACCATCCCCCTGCATAGACATTCACACTCTCCATGCAATGTGTTTTAGAGATGTACTGTTAAAATATTGAGATAGATGTCACACTAAAAGAAGATAGGAATCCAGGGTTGACGTCATTTATAATCCTCTTATAACCAAAAAGGTAGAAAATGGTTTTAAATTGGGTCACCCTGCTAATATAGTGTGACAGTTGCAGAGCATCAGTAATATCTTTAGATCTGTAGAGTCATAAGGGGTTCATTTTAAGACTAAGCCCCTCCAAAGAGATCTACATTTATTTAGATAATACAGGGCTTTAATCACTTCTGGTATGCTTTTCGTCTTACATAAAAAATCTGGAGAAAATACACTAGATATATAAATGTATATTCTTTTTTTGCAAATTAGCTGTTATGATAAAAATATCTTGTATTTAAAAAGACATGCACTGATGATTGGAGTTAGTAGCTGTCAACAATGGGGGTGACGTAGCTTGAGGACCCAAATGCAGAGATGAACCCAAGAACCAAAAAACATCAGGGAAAAACTAACGTGGGGAGCCAGAGAGGAAGAAGCAACTAACAACAAGAAGGAACCACCCCTGGATGACTGCAGAGTTGGAGTATATAAGGGGAACAGAACAAAGGATGGGCTAATTAGCTGAATACGGAGCAGGTGTGAGTGGAACTAACTAGAATGAAGCCAAGAGGAAAGGGAAAAAAACACAAGGGGGCAACAGAAAGTAACTAAAGACTGCTTGAAGACAATAGAAAATAAACCAAAGATCAACAAAACAGAACAACTGAAAACTAGAAACTCAGAGTCCCAAAAGGGGAGAACCATAACAGTAACAGCTGAAAGAATGCGCCTAATGCCAGGATAAGTATGATGTGTAACGATCTTGGTTCTGTTGTTTTTCTCTAAGTTTTCAGTTTTACGTTTAGCCAGTTTTTTCCTTGTTTTCTAGCTTTATTGGTGTGTCTGGATTCATTTAAGTTGCTTAGGTTTTTCTGTCTGTCCTCTGTTGCCCACTTGTGTTCTTTTCCCTTGGCTTCCTCATCTGCTCTAGTCACA
>NW_015150534.1:680576-686603 GCF_000732505.1 Cyprinodon variegatus
CCAAAGAAAACAGCAAGGAGTAAAGCAAGACTGAATACTATAACAGAAACCTAACAGAATTATTGTGTTACTGGAATTTGCTATAAATAAACTTGCTTTGTCTTCCTCTTTACCATGTTATTGGTCACTAAGCTTGTAACTGTTGTACTCCTTTTAATTTATTGTTATCTAAATGAATGGGTTGTTTTATTTAAGTCATACAAAATGTATGTAATGTTTTTTTTAAGTAAAACTGAACCAAAAGTACAGCTTGATTTAGAAAGACTAATAAAAGGGGGGTAAAAAACAACAATTTGAATAACAAACTAGATTTGAGAAGCAATTATGCCTTACATTGTTCTGACAAAAGAAATAAAAACCACATAGAGACAGGGAAAATAACATGAACTAAAATGGCTTCTGCTGTGTTGAGGCAAAGTGCTTTTTGATAACTGGATCCTTCAAACCTTGCCATTATGACTCAGGTGAAATCAGAACAATCAGTGCCCTTTACTTTTCCAAATGTTTTTACTGATTTTTTTTCATCCTACCAAACCAGTCATCGCTGAATTGTAATGCGGTAATAAATTAAAGATAAGAGCAGAGCCCTGCTCTAACCTCCACTCACATCACAGAGGTCTCTTGTGTTTTGTATTCTGCTGAACATTAATATAACATAATTATCTTTAACATTCAGAAATGGGGCTTGCCATCCTGATAATTTACACAGAGTTTAAAAAAGGACAGCTCCCACAATAACACCCCTTTATTTAAAATAAAATGGATATAAGCTGGTTGAGTTTCACCGTTTAAAATCTTCACAGAAAGTTTGACTTTTTTTGCATCAATGCTCAATGCTCCTTTACCATTAATTACAGCTATAATTGGAGTTTTAATACAATAGCAATCTCTGAAAAGGGCAGCTTTGATATTGCTTCAGATACATAAATGCCAAACTGAAAGGGATCAAAATACAAAAAGGGACAACAACATATCGAAGGATTGACCAGCCTCTTCTTAAAAGCCAAAATTTAGAAAAATAATCAAAAACAAAGAAGAAAGTCACATTTATCTTCCCTTTGTGTTGCCAGATGTGTACAACACATTTTACACTGATTGAAAAAGTTTGACAGACAGCAAACAGATTTTTTTGTTCTATTCAAAGCACTCCGTGACGTCTGGCCTTCTTGTCTGTGATGCTTTCGGTTTGTGACAAAGGAAGAACAGGTTTTTTTGTCTGTAAATTTTAATTTGGTTGGTCTGAAAAGCAGGTGGGAATGCTGTTAAAACTATTTTCTCCCCCTTTTTTTTATAGATTGTGACAAAGTAGTAAATAATTGTAAAGTGCAAGAACAAGGATGTATAGTTTGATCTGGATCATTGTAACATATGCATACTATATTTAGTGAAACAGATGTGAGTGAAGATAAATATGTTAGCATAAGTGGTGAAGAAGAGAAGACATACAGTTAGAGAGAAAGAGAAAGAATACAGTGCTGAGGAACCTGAGAAAGAGAAGAAAAGCACAGGATCACATAAACCAGCATATCTAACTGGACCACCTGGTATATATTTATTCTCTGTATAAATTCCAAAGTGTGAAATATTAGATCTGGTTGTCTTTAAGACTCAAATTGTTGCCCAACACAATTTCCCTAATGGAAATGGCTGAAATTAGTATTTATAGAACTATATGGTAATGGTAATATTGGTTATTTCTCTGAATTTGTCTTCTCTATGTATTTATTTATTTAATGGAACGTTTTTCTTTTTTCTGGGTTAGCCAACACCTTAAGGTTCTCTTTGTTTCATAGAAGAGAAAATTACACAAGAAAAAGCTTTGACTGTTAGAATCTGAGAACCTTGCTCTGCATATCCATCTGGAAACCTTCCGTTGAAATAATTTTGGGAAGGGGTGAAAATACTGGTTAGCTGATTGGCCTATGTTGGTGATAGACGGGCCAAATAAACCAATCAGATCAACAAAGCATATGAGATACTAACAGAGCGACGACAAAAACACAACCACAAGCCAGGCTACTCTTGCCGAAACCAGTCAGGAGAAGAGCAAAAACATCTTTTCCTCTGAGAAAAGCCTCCAGAGCAGTGTTTTGCTCTTCTTTCAGTGAAGAAATACTCTGTAATTCTGATAAAACTTGCTCGATAGCCACGCTAACGCTAGTTTCATCGGCTGAAGCCGCCATGTTCTTTAGACTGAACTGTCGCGCTTCTCGTTGCGTCACACCTCAACCCGCCTCAAAGCCAACGCTGATTGGACGTTCGTTTGGTGAACGGCTCCAAATTTTCTTTAACGGAAAGTAGCCAAACTGATCTGCGAGTGAAACCTTGAAAGCTCACGAGATCAGGATGATCTCACGAGGCTAATAGAAACTCAGGTTAGTGACTCAAATTAAAGGGCTGATAACGACTAATACTCACTGACTTGGTTCAGAGTACAATCCTATCCTAGTGGAAGAATTTGAATCCAAGAGGGAGACTGTGCTCAGCTTGCAGCAGGTGCCGCCCCCAGAGCTCAGCGTGGTGAGCAGAGCTGATAGCAGCCTACACAAAGGAGCAACAGTGTCCTGAAGGGAATGTCCAGAGCCGGAGTCAAAGCAGAAGCAAGTTTACAGACCAGAAGATCAGAAAGCCAAGGAGGTACCGAAGGGGGATCCAAGCCGTAGTCTGAAGAACAGTCCATGTTCGGTAAGCCGGTAGAATCCAGGAAACAGTCCAGAACAGATCCGACTAACAGAGCAGACAGGGGCAAAGCAAAACTCGTTGGCCACAGGACAGAAAAAAGCATTCAGAAATTCAGAACAATAATCAGAGCACCAGAGTTACTCTGACTGAACAGCTCAAATAATCTGGCCCTGGTGTCTGGAAAACAAGCAGAATAAATAGGAGCTGGAAACAGGTGGATCAGATAAGCAGTAATGAGAGACTGGGCAGAGTTAAACAGGTGAATGGAATGAGCAATCAAGCCAGCCACCAGCGCCAGGATCATGACATTGACATTTTTTGGGGGTGATGTATTATTGAATGCATTTACATATGAGATTTACTCACATATTTCAATTAATTGAGGTCCAGTATTGCCAAACTGCCAAGACATTTTCACCCCCCTTGTTCCCCCGTATGTATAGCTTGTTAACTATGGTCAGCTTCCCCGTTGCTGTTGAACCAAAGTATTCCTGCATCATAATGATGCTGCTTCTCTATTGGGTGTTAGGATGCATACTGCTAGCTTTCTGCCACATGTTGGCTGTGAGGCATAGGTCTCGTCTGACCAGAGGATATTCAGATTTTGTGTTCCCTGCAGGCATTTGGGGTCACTACAAAAAGGATGCCTCTGAAAGGGTTTTCTCTTATCAACTTCCCTATTGCCACAATTCAAAATCAGAAGATATCATAGTTTATATTTTTCCTATTAACAAGTTCTATCGCCTGAATTCAAGATCTTTACATCTCCTTCCAGAGTTGAAATGTATTTCTTGGCTGCTTTTCTTATGATGGATCTGCTTGCCTGGTTTGTTGGTTTTGGTTAGCAGCCATGTCTCAGTTAGTAGGCAAACACAATTTGGTTTTTGTATTAGTGAATTAAGCAGTGATCTATAACACTTCTTCCTGACTAATAGTCTGTATCGGATATGTTGTGTTTTTCATTAATGTTTTTTAATAAAACCTCCGAGGTCTTCAAAGAACAGTTGTATTTATACAAAAAAAAAATTTAAGCAATTACTTAGACTGAATTTTTTTTTTTTTAAGAGTATCAGAGTAATGGGTCTGAAAAAAAAAACAAACTAAGAACATGACAAAAGTTATGTGTTAATATGGAAAGAAAGTTGAACTTGAAAAAACTATATACCACAAAATGTGTTTTGCAACACCAGGCCTAAGAAAAGTTAAACAACCTTGCCTTGATTAAGAACCTTTTAAAGGAAAAGTCCGGTCAAATTCACAATACAAACTTCTGAAATGTAAGTACTTAAAAGTATGAAATTATTACATACTTTTCAATAAATGGCAAGTATTTTAAATTAAGAGTCATTTTTATTTAAATGTGCTTTACGGGAGGGATCCATGTTTGTCAAAGAACACTACTGCCACCTTCTGGTTTGTGACGTCACGGTGCGGTATCAGCTGTTGATCAAGTCCCAGTGCTGTATCTGGTGTTTTTCACAACGCGCTACTATCCATGATGGCGATGAATAGTTCACTATGTAAAGCAGAAAGTAACGGATTAATGACGTGTTTTTTCTCTGGCCAGAAGTTCGATGGCAAATCCTCCCTCTTCAAGTTGGCAATTCAACGACAAACCCGTCCGTGGAGGATCATGAATTAGAAAGGTGAAATTATTTATTTTTATTTCACTTTTACCCGATGTATTCAGACATCCAACTGTTATGCACGTGGGAATTGTCAGTTTCACTATAGCTCTGGTGAATTTCAATGGTGAAGTCTTCTGGGAATCTTAAATAATTGTTGTTGATTGCAGATGTGTCTAGTAGTTTACCGCACCGTGACGTCACTGCCGGAAGATGGCAGGAGTGAGGTGTTAATATATTTGAGCAAAAATGGCCGCTCCTGGATTCAATACTCACAACTAAAAATATTGTTTTATTTTTTTTACTGATTAACACTAAATTAATTAAATCACCGCGAACGTATTAGTTTTAGGTTGAAATAATGACCCATTGGTTATTCCTTGCTGACCAAATTTTCCTTTAAATGAAAGCACAGACGTGTTACTCTTACAGTATTTAGCATCCATCACCTTTAATGTGGGGAAACTTTAGAACCAACCGCCTGTCTCCAATCACATATCATCATATGGGGGAGGAGAGGATAGATAAGATATACATGGAGCAATAGTCACTCATCATGTGGGGCAAATGTGAAACTCAGGGACCAGGAATCACAAGACACCTGCCACAAAGTGCTCCACTGTGCTGGAGGAGAGTTTCCCTCTAGCATCACCTGAAGCAGGAATTAAAAACCTAGAGAATCACAGCAATTCTAAAGTATCACATCAGGCCCTTGGATCCAGTTGTTGCAATGCTGGAAGCTGAAGCTCTAAAAGCTGAGGTGATGAATCCAAAGCAGCCATTGCATTATTAGTTAGCATGGAAATATTGCAGCTCAGTGGTGCTTCTACAGCTGTCATGAGTGAGAGCCAAATTTGAAATACTAAGTGGTGAGTGAGGGAAAATCAGCACGAACTCCAGCAGGTGATGACTTTCAATCAGCATATCTTTATAAAAACATGTGCAGCTTGCCCTAGCCACATCCAAGGACAAGGGTTGGAGCCGAGCTGAATGAAGCTGATTTCATTGCACTTTTTTTTTTCTTTCACCAACCTAAAATCAAGTAATCAATCAAATCAAATACATTCCCGTCAGCATGAACCTTTGAGCTTTATACCTGAATTTGAAATATACAAACAACAAATTAAGATTGAGTTATGTTGCTATAACTTTTTACTATAAGGAAGTACTACAGATGCAACCCATATAAAAAATTCCTTTTTTATTTTTTAAACCAGCATTCAACACATAAATATCAAGGCTTCAAGTAATTGACTGGACACCCCTCTTTAAAAAAAATTGTTTATTTTTATCTAACCTATAAGACAATTTCAGCTCAGGTTACTCTAGAAATGTAAAATCCACTGCATGTACCCTGTATTTGTCACGGTTCTGGTTTTATCATTGAGTTTTCATTGGTTTTATTTTCATTTTCTGTCATTCTAGTTATTTTTTATTGCATTTGAGTATCTTTGGTATTTCTTGTTTGCCCTCTTTTGTCAGTCTCCTTTTCCCTACCCCCGTTCTCTGTTCACACCTGAATCTGCTGTTTAGCCTGGTCTTTGTTTCTCTCTCCCATATATGCACCTCCTGTCCAATCACAGTAGTGTGGAGGTTTGACAGGAGACACAAAATGCAGACTGATGCTGAAGGAGGTTATTTGAAGATTTATTATCCAAAGAAGTTCAACAGAAGCAAACATCAAAAAACATAAATCCACAAAAACTAAGAACATGGAATA
>NW_015150534.1:687827-689749 GCF_000732505.1 Cyprinodon variegatus
TTCTTCTTCTTCTTCTTCTTTACTACTGGTGGTTGGCTTTGGTCGCAGTACCGCCACCTTCTGCTCAGGACTGGAAACCCTTCGCCTATGAGAAAAAGGAGCAGCGCATGAACCGAACGAAACACACGCGAACCGGGACAGTCGAACCGAACGGTTCGGACGGTTTTCATAAACCAATCCATTCCTAATATATATATATATATATATATATATATATATATATATATATATGCATATGTAAAACTAAATCCAAGTAAAGTGATAAATTGCAAATAATTTGATCAATGTAACAGCTTGTAATATGCCAGTAGCAAGAAGAGATAAGAAACGGTGTGATAGAAGCATTAGTGAAAGGCCGACTGGTGATAAAGTTTCTTGGAACTGTTTGTGTAATAAATAAAGAGTAAGGTTACTTTCTTTCACTCGCTTATTGAACAATACCAGAGGAAATTTATCATTACCTTTTCAGTTTTTCAATCAGTTAAACCTTTTTCTGATGTATTTTCTTACCGGCAAAACTGAAAGCCTCAGTCTAACCTTGACACCTCAAACATGCTAAATCTGCACCAACTCATGATTGCAATCAGTTGTCAGCATCATTTAATTGTGTTGTCTGTGAATATTTACCCAAACTAAAAAAAATTCCTGTTTGTTTTTTGAATGAGGTAATTGTAAATCACTGGAATGCAGAAATGAATGCTGAAGTTGGCAAAGGAAAATAAAAAGGAACTTCTGTACAGCTTGCGTTTTTCCAGTGTTAAACATGTTAGGATTTAGGTTTCGGATATGCTAGTGCAAACCTCACATTTCCTCATCCGGATATGGCCTACATGCAGGATAAATAGTGAAAGGAAACAAGTCACTCAGCTCTGGGCAAATATGTTAAAGCTATTCTTAATTGTGGCTGCTGTGTTTCGCACCCTTCTGCTTCCCTTTTTCATGATATTCTCTCCTGAGCTGGTCGAGTGGCCTAATTGAAAGCATTAAATAGACAATTTGCTGGCAGGCTGATTCAAGCTTCCTGGCACTCATCAAAGTTATGCTTGCCAGTTGGAGCTGAATGAAGCACTGAAACCAGAGTTGAATTGAAAATAAACCACAGCACCATGCTGAGGTGTTAACAGAAGGACTGATAGTGAAGCGAAAAGCACCTGGACCTGAAAGGAGTTCGTCAAAAACATGAATCAGGGTTTTTCATTGGACTGATATAATAACGCTGAGTCATTTACCAACTGGCCACAAAGTTCGTGTTCGGGCTAAAATGTAGACCACTGTTCATCAATTACATTTAATTGGACGGGAGGAAAAAAAAGGGACAACTTCTAAAATCCTCCTTGTTTTCCTACTTTTATTTCAGTTCATTAATTAGGATATGTTTCACTGAAGAAGGGGAAAACATGAATGCTGGAGGAGTTACGGCTATAGAGACAACTAGAAGAAACCCTCTCAGTGCTGCTCTAGTGCCATAAATTGAAACTAATTAGGTGACAGCAGAGCTGAGTCGGCACAGCTTTAATATGACTGAAGGGTCGACGGTTGAAATCTTTACTTGGGGAACATCTTGCCGGAGAGAAGTCATCCTTCGCCCAGTGAAATGCCATTAGAGGAATTCCAGCAGACACTCATACACACAAAACTGGATAATAGACATGCCCAGTGGTCTGGAGGAATAAAATGCCCTGTTGTACAAGTAACTTTTTACACCACCTGGGTTCATTAATATATTTATCCGTTCAAAAATATGGTTCATACCTGCAATTACTGTCATGGAAGGTTATCTCTGCACCCTTGCTAAACTGTGTAGGTCAGCATCCAATTATTGTCTGAGCAGAGGTGGAAAGTAACAAAATACATTTACTCAAGTTACTGTATTGAGTAGGTTTTTTTGTGTATTTTGTATTTTTCAAGTAGTTTTTAAAATC
>NW_015150534.1:690510-691867 GCF_000732505.1 Cyprinodon variegatus
AACATCGAATTCTGCTGCTCAAAATGACGGAAATCCTAGGCCACATTTGAAAAACTGCTTTTCATTTAAATTCAAGAGGGCCAACAGTATCATCATGCAATGCCAGATGTCTCTACCAAAGGTGACTGAACTGGCAGCATTCAATAACTCCACATCTAATCTGCGGAAGCATGTTTTGGTAAGTATTTAGTGCATTGGTACTTCAAACAAAGTTTTCATGACTAATAGCCAATTAGCAAAAAAACCTGTTTCGTGGCATTGCTAATTTTGTCTAGACCGCATGCGGCTCTTTCATCCTTATACTGCAGCTCTGAGTGGCTTGGGAAAATAAATTGCTAAAAAAAAAACTAAGTATTTCATTTAAGTCAGTGTTTCCCGCAGCACTATCTTGGCGAGGTTGACAACAGTTTTTTTTTAAATGTAACTAAGTAACTTTTACTTAAAATACATTTTAAATTAGCTACTTATTACTTTTACTTGAGTAATTTTTCTGATGGGTAATTTTACTTGTACTTGTTCATTCATTCAAGTATTGGTACTTTTAATTGAGTATGATATTTTAGTACTTTTGCCACCTCTAGTCCGAGGTTACAGTTTTAGCATGCAGACCATCCATGTTTTCTCCATGCATGCCTGGATCAGGCTTTCCCGCTGTCTAAAGTCATGAATGTTAAGTCACATGGTCTAAATTGCCAATAGGGAGGAACTGGCCCAAGGTTGCTTTAGCCCCCAGTGTAGCAGAGAACCAATGGTGGAAAATAACAAAGTACATTTACTTAATTACTGTATTTAAGTACTTTTAGACTTATACTTAAACAACTTTTGTATACACAGAGCATATACAAAACGGAATTTCGTGTTGTACAGCTTTCATGATGTTTTCATTTCTTAAAGTGCAGTAGTGATCAAATGTTAACAGTGTGGGAGAAAGTACATGGTGCAAAAAAAATGCATTGATATGGAAGGTCAGAGCATTAAATATATGGTACAATATGCAGTGTTTTGAAATTGTTACTTATTTCTAGATAGTTTTTGCAGTGGTGGAAGGAAAACGATCTCTTAGTCTAGTCCTACTTTTTAAACCTGTTTTGGTTTAGTGGTGTCAGTGTGATGCGGAGTCTGTGACATGATTTAGAGTTTTTCAACAGTTCAGCTGTCTGATTAGCCTCGTGAGACCATCCTGATCTCGCGAGCTTTCAAGGTTTCACTCGCAAATCAGTCTGGAGACTCTCCGTTGAAGAAAATTTGGAGCCGTTCACCAAACGAACGTCCAATCAGCGTTGGCTTTGAGGCGGGTTGAGGTGTGACGCAACGAGAAGCGCGACAGTTCAGTCTAAAGAACAGTTCTACGCTCGGT
>NW_015150534.1:692973-707181 GCF_000732505.1 Cyprinodon variegatus
TTGTCCTGTTGGCCTCATCAAACCAGGACCTCCAACGTGCACTGGGGCGGTTTGCAGCAAAGTTTGGGGTGGCTGGTATGAGGATCAGCACCTCCAAATCCGAGGCAATGGTTCTCCTCTGGAGAAAAGTGGACTCCTCTCTTCAGGTCGGTGGAGATTCCTTGTCTCAAGTAGAGGAGTTGAAGTATCTCTGGGTTTTGTTCACGAGTGAGGGACAGATGGAGCGTGAGATTGATAGACGGATCGGTGCAGCATCTGCTGTGATGCGGTCCCTGTATTGGACTGTCGTGGTGACGAGGGAGCTGAGTGGGGGGCAAAGATCTCGATTTACCGATAGATCTAAGTTCCTACCCTCAACTATGGTCATGAGATTTGGGTAATGACCAAAAGGCCAAGATCGCAAATACAAGCGCCTGAAATGAGTTTCCTTCGCTGCGTGGCTGGGCGCACCTTTCGAGATCAGGTGAGGAGCTCAGTTACCCGGGAGGAGCTCGGAGTAGATCCGTTGCACCCACACGCTGAAAGGAGCCAGCTGAGGTGGCATGGGTATATGTTTCGGAGGCCTCCGGGTCGCCTCCTTCGGGAGGTGTTCCAGGCAAGTCCCATTTGGAGGAGGCCTCGTGGAAGCCCCAAGACACGCTGGAGGGAGGGAGGTTTGTGTTGAGTGTTCCCACTGGTTGAAAAATCAGGAAAGTCGACATGATTTGCTTCCAAGCGACGCCTACATTGGTTAAAAAGTGAACGAGGAAAAGCCGTAGACCTTGAAAACAGTTTGTTTTTTTTTTTTTATTATTTTTACGTCTTTTCAATGTCTATTGTTGGACTAAAGTGGGACAAAGTCAGACCGAGCAAAATAGCCCAATGTTTAACAACTATTTTTGGACTAAAGACAATGACGGACCAACAAATGTCTAAATGATGTCTGGTGATTTTTGTTAGTTTTGTTCATTTTTGTTAGGGGGGGGAGTTGGGTAGTTTAATTATTGAATTAAGAATTTCATAGCTTAACATACACGTCCACCTGTTAAACACTCAACATGCTGTTTTACTGGATGGTTGTGCTAGTTATTGGTGTTATTAGAGAAAGAATGTTGAATACTTATTCACAGCACCAGTTTCAACTTATATGCTACTGTACCTCTGGTTAATCCAAATAATGGATGAAAACTTTCAAGCTCTCACCCACTTACACTCAGATGTTTACACTTCCAATTTGCTAAATCATAAATGGAAGACAAAGGAATGTTTATCTAAACCACTAAATGGTGATTCCGGGAGGCTGGGTTTGTTTTCAGAGCACCTTTAAGTCCTGATTGCTTCCCAGATGCTCACAGAGGGATTAGTTCATACACAAACCTGTCTTCATCATTCAGATGATTCATCGTTTGTCACTCTGGAATTGGCCCATTATTGTCTGAACTGATCAACTTGATGGACATTAATGAAATGAATGACAGAATATATTCAAGCACAGAGCTGTGCTTTCACACACAGAGCAACCCAAAGTCCCCATCCGTTAACACAGGAGGAAAAGAAGTATGCAATTGCTTTTTCTGTTTTTAATAGGCTTATAATTTACAGAACCTTATTGCTGATTTAGCTTCAAGAAGTTTTTATGGGCATGAAATAAAGCAGTTTAAGCTTGCTGTTTTAGTGGGGTAGTTATTATTCAACACTAATCTTTCACAGATTCTAACAACAAGAAATGTGTGTGATGTTTGAGGATGATTCTTTATCTACAGAAGCTCAGATTAATGCATGCTGGCTTAAATGTACACACAGGTGTGTACGTACACACCTGTGTGTACATTTAAGTTAAATCTTTAGATAAGATTTAACTTAGTTCCAATGGGCTGTCAAGAACCAAGGAAAGATGGACCCAGTATTCAAGGAGAGAAAGTCAGTAGGAAAGTTCAAAAGGTTTTCTTAAATGAAAAACAAAACTAAAAGGGGAGCTACTAGGATCTGTGGCACGCGGCAACTGCAGGCGGGGGGGCGGGGCACCGCCCAATTTCAGATACTCTGTAGTGGGAGAAACACAGGTAAGTGACCACGATCATCTGACAGAAGATGATTATCTGAGTTGGTCACTTGCCTGGTTTAACAGTCCAGTCCAAGATGTCCCCAGCAGTCCCAGAGGTCATGCTGGAAGCCGATCCTGGAAGGGATCCAGAACAGACAGGAACAGACAGAACAGGATCCAGATCAGGCTGGAACAGACAGGTGGCAGGATCCAGGCTTCCAGACATCATAGAGCTCCCAGGTGGGTTCAGAGTCTGAGAGAGTTCCGAAGCATGGCCAGACGGTCACGCACAGGAGCAGAAAGGATCAGGTGCAGATGAGCATGCTCAGTGAAAGAGGGTAGCCAAGACAGGACGTGGAACCGGAACTTGATGCAGGACCTTTAAACTGGTCTCCTCCCTGGAGCCAGGCTTACTTGGATAAAAACTGAACCTCCCCACAAATTGAGCCAAAAACCCAGAGGACTCCGCGGGGGAGGAACAGTGAACAATCAGGAGACGAGCCAAACACAAAAACCCTCTTTCCACTGGCTGCCAGGATCCAGGACATGAACCATAAAATCAAACTGAACAGATAGACAAACAAAAAGACAAGTAATGATCTGGCCCTGAACTGAATATAAACCAGAGGAAACAGGTGAGAGGAATAAATTATAATTGAGGCAGGGAGGGAAAACGACAGGTGAAAGGAATGACTAATTAAGGTGGAGCAAACAGGCTATATCATGACACAGGCAACAGAAGCAAAAGTCCACAAACAAAATACTGAAAACTTATACAGTAGACGTCAGGGAAAAAACACATGAGGGTCAAAGAAATGATGAGGAACCAGCCAGGAGTAACTGAATAGGAGGTTTATATATGGGAGACAGAAACAATGGGTGGACTAATTAGCAGACGAGGAACAGGTGTGGACAGAAGAATCTAGAAGGGAGCTAGGAGAGAGAGACTGACACAAGAGGACAACAGAGGGTAAACAAGAAATACATAAGAACTCAAAAAAACTAGAATAACACTCAAAAAGAAAGCTTAAACAGAACCAAAACCATGATAAAATAACTGCAAAAAATGTAAATCTAAATAAGTCATTTTTTTTTTGAACTGAGGGGGTAAGTGAGACACTTTGCCAATGGAACAAGACAGTTTACATTTGAAATAAGAAAAAAACCATTGCATTGTCCTATTTCAAGTTCATATTATTTAATTATCTTATTTTAAGGGTAAAAAAACTAATTCCACTGGCAAATCAGCTTATTTAAATTTAAAGTAAATTTAAAGTGTATGTATTTAAATACACTTAATTTAAGAAATTGTTAGTTATTTCTAGATCGTTTTTGCCGTGGTGGAAGGAAAATGAACTATCTCTTAGTCCAGTTGTTCTACTTTTTAAACCTTTTTTAAAATTTCTCATATCATGGATGACTCAGACCCTTCACCGACGAAAAAAAGGCGATTTTACATTCCAACATCCAACTGCCATGCACGTGGGCATTGTCAGTTTCACTATAGCTCTGGTGAATTTCAATGGTGAAGTCCTCTGGAAATCTTCAATACTTGTTTTTGATTGCAGATGTGTCTAGTAGTTCCCATTGATTTAGCTTGTAAAGCGGGGAGAATGGCGCTAGGCTTACCGCACCGTGACGTCACTGCCGGAAGATGGAAGGAGGGAGGAGTTACTGTATTTGGGCCAAAATGGCCGCTCCTAGACTCAGTGATCGCAACAAAAAATATTGTTTTTAATTTTTAAAATGTTCTAAATTAATTAAATTACTGCAAACATATTAGTTTTAGGTATAAATAATGACCAGACTTTTCTTTTAAAGCAACCAGAGGCTGTTAGGACCATTAAATGTCATAGCTGCAACTTTTTCATGAAAAAGATTTATTTAGGGAAAAAAGTTAAACATTCATAGAACGTTTAAAGAATTCTGAATTAAAGTATCAATTTCAATTGAAAAATATTTAAAAAATGAATATAGATAATGGATTAGGTAAATATGTACTTATTTACTTTTCTTTATGATGAAACAGGTTGAAGTCAGGTGACATGGAGGTCAGGCATTGACAGACCCTAGTAGCTCCATTATAGGGCAGAGAAACAGCTTTTTATCTATGTTACATTTCTTAAATTCAAGCTAAAAAAATAAAAAAAAAACAAAGCCTACACAAAACAATAGTCAACACTAATCAAGTTTTTTTGCGCTGGTGTGAACTTAAGGAAGTAAAAAGGAGCTCAAAATGCATGCAGAGGTTGCTGTTGTTCCTCTAAGAAGGTAAGTCAATTGCTTACAAATGTTAACCAAAGCTTAGTGGTCCATGATACATACAGTTTAACAGCTATGAAATGGGAAATCAATAAAACAAAGGTTCTAGAAACAATAGCAAGTGGTTCTGCTTGACAATTGAAAGTTTAGCATTGCCAAAGGCCAACAAAGGCAAGACCCTTCTCGCTAACACCTGCTTTGAGGAGTAACTGCCCAGTGGTTAGAGAATTGTGCTTGGAATCCTGAGGTTCTGAGTTCAAGCCCCACTTGAACTGCCACTGGCTCCCTGAGCAAGGCTGCACAATGTTAGCCAACCCATCTGCAATGTGATGGGTTAAATGCAGAGAGTTAATTTCCTTGCTCTGTACTTGTGACAGTGTAATGACAATAAAAAGCTGGAAATGGAACAAATGTATGTACACTATTCTGCATTTTACCATGCAGAAGCGGGAGGGAAAACAACAACCATGGCGGACGATAGTTTGGAGTGCAGTCTTTTTTAACCTTCTTGAAAAGATTGCTTGTTTAATGCTGGCTCCAGTTTGAAAAGAAATTAAAGCTAGCAGTACGGGTAAGCTAGATGCGCGGAAACACTACCATCCATGTATATTTCCANAAAACAAGAAATGTGTGTGCTGTTTGAGGATGATTCTTTATCTACAGAAGCTCAGATTAATGCATGCTGGCTTAAATGTACACACAGGTGTGTACATTTAAGTTAAATCTTTA
Organism: Cyprinodon variegatus; assembly: GCF_000732505.1. Classification (NCBI taxonomy): domain Eukaryota; kingdom Metazoa; phylum Chordata; class Actinopteri; order Cyprinodontiformes; family Cyprinodontidae; genus Cyprinodon; species Cyprinodon variegatus. The sequence goes on from NW_015150534.1 coordinate 697,988, forward strand.
GATTAGTTCCAACGGGCAACAGGAGCCAAAGTCTACAAACAAAATACTGAAAGCTGAAATACAGTAGACATCAGGGAAAACACACATGAGGGTCAAAGAAATTATGAGGAACCAGCCAGGAGTAACTGAATAGGAGATTTATATATGGGAGACAGAAACAATGGGAGGACTAATTAGCAGACGAGGAACAGGTGTGGACAGAAGAATCTAGAAGGGAGCTAGGAGAGGGAGACTGACACAAGAGGACAACAGAGGGTAAACAAGAAATACATAAGAACTCAAATGCAACTAGAATAACATTCAAAAAGAAAACTTAAGCAGAATCAAAACCATGATACAATAACTGCAAAAAATGTAAATCTAAATAAGTCATTTTTTCTTGAATTGAGGGGGTAAGTGAGACACTTTGCCAATGGAACAAGACAGTTTACATTTAAAATAAGAAAAAAACCATTGCATTGTCCTATTTCAAGTTCATATTATTTAATTATCTTATTTTAGGGGTAAAAAAACGAATTCCACTGGCAAATCAGCTTATTTATATTACCGTAAGTGTGTGTCTTTAAATACACTTAATTTAAAAATTCTTATTTAAATTAAGTGTATTTATTTAAATACACTTAATTTAAGAAATTGTTACTTATTTCTAAATCGTTTTTGCAGTGGTGGAAGGAAAATGAACTATCTCTTAGTCCAGTTGTTCTACTTTTTAAACCTTTTTTAAATTTCTCATATCATGGATGACTCATACCCTTCACCGACGACAAAAAGGCGATTTTACAAATATATTTCATGTACTTCTGTGAGTACAAAACTTTCCAGTTTAATTCCACATTTTACCCGTACTATCACCACTGGACTACTTTACCGCGATTCTTAGTATGTGTGGAATAATTAAGTTGTTATCGACATCTGGTGTGAATTTCATGTCAGTAAAAATGTTACGTGCACATTAAATAAGAAGACAGAAGTACGGACATGTTTAATGATTTTTACTTGCCGTATGTTAAACAAAACTGGCTCATTACTACGATACATACCATAACGACTTGACAAAACAGCTGCAACAAAACAGGGAAGATTAAAGCTTGAAGAGAACAGGTTTAGTTGGAGCCCAGTTAGTTTATAGAAAAAAACTAGTGGAATCCCCAATGTCATGGTTTTTCTTTATTTGTATCATACTGTAGTACTGGCAAATTGGTTGTGCAGGCAGGAATGAATACAGTGATCCAAGTATTACATAAAAATATGTTTGTATAAAAGATATGTTGTTTAAAGCTGGCTCCAGTTTGAAAAGAAATTAAAGCTAGCAGTACGGGTAAGCTAGATGCGCGGAAACACTACCATCCATGTATATTTCCATAAACACAGAGCATGTTCCCTAATTGTGAAGTCATTGCGTCGTACACTAAACATATGGGACACCTAATGTATGGATGCAGTAACCACGCAAAAGAATCAGATTTATATATATATATATATATATATATATATATATATATATATATATATATATCAGAATTGAGCTTTAATGCCTGCAATTTTAAAAGTATCAAATATTCTAAATAGTAACATACCCTGTCTTGTAGGGATTGCTTTACATCTCCATACATTAGAAATGAAGTGTTTCACATATTTCTTTTATTTGGTAACCTGTAAAGGTTCCCATTTTGTTATGTCTCAACAAAGTTTGATATTTTGTAAGATAACATTTTTATTATGTTTAATTACTCAGTGTTTAGTACATCTGGCACAGTAAATTGTAAAAATATAATCATGGAATATAATTATTTTAAAACTCAGCATATTGTAAAAAAATAAAAAAATAAAAAATAAAAAATGAAGCCCTTCTTGTTATGAAAGATACTCTCTGTCAGGATTCCAGTCTTTGTGTTTGTCTGTGTGTTTGTCTTTGTGTTGTCCTCCCTTCCACCAGCAGGAGGCGCCTGGTTCCGGTCCACCTCCTCACACACCTGCGGACGGTTACCTCATTATCGGAGTGCTCTTAAGCTGCTGACTGCCACTACCTCGACGCCAGAATGTTTGCCAGTTTTTGGTACTCTAGCCAAGCTGAGTTCTCATTGAGTTAGACTGAGTTCTTGTCTCCCTGAGATTTAACTTTGTTTTGTCTTTGCCTCTCGGCAGGAAGTCATCCTGCAAACTGGACCTTTTCGGACCTTCTCTCCCAGGAGGGATCAACTCAGTAATAAACTGAGCCAGGGATTCAAACAGGAGGTTTGGATCCAGTCTCCTTTTTGAGGACGTTGAAATTACTCTCTGAACAAGGAAATAATCTTCACCACGACCCGTTCAAGTACCACAGGAAATCTGAGTGGCAACCAGCGTCTCCATCCATCTTCACCGTCCGAGTTCTGGGTAAACCCTGTTCCGCCCTCCACCGAATCAGACATACTCTGGAAAACCAACACACAGATTGGAGTCAAGGATCCGCCACTTTTCTGGGAACGTGAGTCAACAACCAGATCCTCTTCTTCAAGATCAACTAATAAAATTTCCCACTGAGCCTGAACCAACAGTCTGTCTTCCCCTCGTCTTCCAGTTCCATCTGAGCGGAGTTCGGAGAAGCTCTGCACCGAGCTCATATCTCTTCAATAAAACCTGTTGAACTTTTACTCTGTGTCTCTCTGTTTGGCTTCACTGCATGTGAGTCTGAGACTTAGATAAAATCATGACACTCTCTATAAAAGAGCAAGCCCAGGATTATAATAAATGCTTATCAATCAACTTTAGATTATCTCATTAATCGAAAACTTTCATCCCTAATCTCATCCTGAAAAGACCTTTGTGGAAAGCTCACTCGTGTAAATTTAAAACTAATAATCCCGACAATATTTGAGTAGAAGCAGATGAAGTAACTTCAAAATAATAGTCCTGTATATTGAAGCAACCATTTTATAATTTTTAAACTGCTGTATTTAGGTATTACTTTTAGAGATTCTAGCTGTCTAAGCAAAGGAAACACTAAACATGCAGTTTGCTCTGTTCTGCTTCACTGCATTACCGTCCATGAAAGGCTCAGTTTGCTGTTGCATTGTTTTTTTGAGAGGCAGGAGATGGTTTCTAACCAATACAGGCTGGCTGAGACACAACAGCTGGAGGTGAGAAAGAAATAGCTGTTGCTGCTTGGGATTTCTCAGCCAGCCTGGGCTGCCTCGCCTAACATTGAGAAAACCATTTTTACTGTGGCACCAGCAAAGAATCACTTCATCAGGAGTAGAAACAATTTTTTGTAGATATCAAACTCTATGCATAAAGTCCAGAACACATTCATTCATTCTGCTTCAGCTTTGTTCTCACAATAAAATATGTATGAGCTTTTTCTCCATCCCTTTTTCAGGATTTATCTCAATGAAGTGAACTTTGCTGGCAGTTTTAGTTATTACCTGTTTAAAAATGTCATTCAAAAGCTAAAGTCAAACAGGTTGATTCACTGTTAAATTGCTGGAGAGACAGAGACACCCACTGGCATGTTTCTGCTGTTACTTAAAGCTTAGAAAGATTATCGCATTTGCAGCACAGTTTGTTACAAAACTTCAAACTGTAAGAGAAGTGCATTGATAGCTGTGCAGCAGAGTTTTATAATACACTTGCCTAATTATTATTTCAATTTGAAATAAAACAAAAACTTCATTTTTTTCAGGCTATGAACTCTATTTAGAAATGATTTGATACGAGGTCATTCAGAAGCTGTCAATGAACATTTATGTATTTTAGCTGCAGGGGTAGAACATGTCAGGATACAGTGGTTATAGTTGGAAAGGAAGCAGGGAACTAGAAATAAGCAGCTAAAGAGAATAAGATTGGGGACAGAGACAGAATAAACAAGGCCATCGGGGAAATAAGTCCAGTCATTTCCATGTGTGTTCCTCTGAGCCAGAGGTTTAACAAGCTGTTCATAAAGACAAGCCTGTGTGGGTGCAGCTCCTCTTAATCATTGAAGCAAGAAAAACCTACCGGGAGGAGAGACTTGTTAATTGAGATCTTGATCCTCCAGTGGTGTCTGCTATGATTTCCAGCTCTCCAATTCTTCTTTCAGATGTTTTATTAGCCGGCGTGGGCCACACTCCAGGATGCAGCTTAATGAGGTTTCTGCCATGTTGATATTTTAGAGGGCCACCAACCTTCTAGCAAAATGCAGGAAGAAATGTATGCTAAAAGCATTACGAGGAACAAAATTTATACCCTAAATTACTTAATTTTATGACTAAAGGAAAAGTTGGAGCCATTAAGGGCCAAATAAAAACACACCTTGAAAACACAAATGAGTTTGAAACCAAACTTTCTTGACAGAAATTTAGACGTAGCCTGGTATTAGATTATGAAGGAATCTTAAGCAGGAAAATATAGTGGGAAACAGTTAATATAATGTAAAATCTGTGAAAGGGGCCTAAATCAGAGGCACAGAAGTTTAAAGTCGTAGGGAAGCGGCTGTTCCAACTGTTGCATTTCTGAATTCTCCCGAGTGGTCCCCGACTTTACAGTGAATAAAGTGAATGTGATTGATCGTTTATCAAGGGGGCGGGATTGTTGTGGCGGAAGGTTCACAAGCAAATTTGGTTGTGGCCGGTTCCTCACAAGCATCTTGCTAACCATTTAGCAACTTAGTGCTAGTAGGTTCCCAATGGGAAATTCCATTGATTTCTTATTTCAACCGTTCAAACGTTTATTAGCTTGGACACGTGAATCAAGATGATATAACTGAAAAAAAGTGATTGACAGATGATGGTTGATATATGATTGGCCGAATTTAGGATTACAAGCTGATGTATAACTAACTGGCCTGCATAAAATAACGGGGGGGAAAATACACAGATTTTAAGACAGGATTTTTTTTAAACTAGAAATTTTCTAAGTTTTGGGGCAATATCTTCTGATCTTGCCCCAAAAATGTTTGCCTTTCAGAATGATTTGACATTTAAATATGACTTCCCTACGACTTTAATGCCTACGCGTACGTAACCCCGGTCTTAAAACTCCTTCCAAAGAAGTTACAGAAGAAGTTTCATCATAACTCAGATGACCCGCACCAAACAACAGCCTCGAATGAACTAGAAGAATGACGGGTTTGTGTTTATGTCACTTGAGCTGATGTTAATTCTTTACAATGAGAGGTTACGGTAAACCAACTCGCCATCTAATGGGTCAAAGATTCTACAGTCTGCTGAATATTACCATCAACAGAGTTCTAAGCCTGGGTTAAACTAGGGTGACCAGATTTGGGTTTCAGAAAAGAAGGACGCTTTTCGTATTTTTTGTGGGGGGAGGGGGCCTAACTGCACCGAAATGGGCATTCGAACCGAGCCAAGAGCTCTGGGGCTGGTGCGGTAACCGGGGATTGAACAGCCAAACCTGAACGTATGCTCCGCCCCCGCCGCGCGCGGTCAGGGGCCACCGGTGTCCAGGCTACCGTCACCGAGACGGGTCCATCGCTCCGTCCCCAGCCCAGACCAGCCCCGTAGCTCATGGCTCCGTTCTGCTGCGCTGTAGTCGACCAAAATCCTGGACGATTTTCAAATTCCCCCAAGACTTTTTTTTTTAGGTATGGAAAGTAGGACATCTGGTCACCGTAGCTAAACCCAAATACCTCTAAATTGTAGCTCCTTCCTTCTGTTCTAGCTCCTATTCCTTCACCGTTCACATTGTCAACAGCAAGAACCATATTCAGGGTAGGAAAGGTGAGTCCAGACAAAGCTGAATACTTATCGACATTATTATGCGATGAACATGCACCAGCATGCTCCGGACAGTGTTTATTTCTTTTATTTAACCAGGAAAAAAATCCCCTTGAGATTAAAATGTTCTTTTTCAAGGGAGTCCTGGTCAAGAGGCTGCTAAATTACACTTTGAAGAGAAAGACATTTATATTACATTAAAATGTATATGATATATGATGCAAGAATATAAAGTTAAAAAAAAATATTGATAACTGAGGCTGATATTTAAGGATGTAAACTTCTCGGATCTTTGTAGAACATTCCACCAACAAAGAGCTGCGTAGCTAAAGGCTTTCTTCCGTAGCTCTGTGCAGGTAAAAGGAACAGGGAGCAGCAGCTGATCATTGAATCTCAGGGCTTAAGAGGCCATGCTTTTTTGTATAAGTAAGGTACAAATGTAAAAAGGCATTAATATGAGAAGGGCCTTGTATATAAAAGTGTACAATGATGCTGCCTCCTCGTTGAAAGGGAAGGCCTTCCCCCCTGAGCGTACAGGTCGCAGTGATGTGTCATGGCTCTGCAGTTTGTGATGAACCTTATTGAAGTATGGTAAACAGAGTCCAACATTTTAAGGCATGAAAAAGTACCATTCCTTTAAAAAAGGTCACCATAAACAAAGACAGATAAAAACGAGGCAGAGACGATGCCCTTTTTCACTCCACGAGAAAAGCAGAAACACAATAAGTTTGAACTTCAACATAAGTTTATCAATAAAAGGTTTAAGAGAGTAATCATTTACTATTGCAAGGAATTTATATTCTTGTACCACTAAAATGACACTACTGGCAGAGTGAGGCACTTTCTTAAGATCTAAATAAAAACTCCAACTTTGTCTTGTCAGCATTGAGAAATATCTATCTGTCACGGGTTCGTTTAAAAAAATACAAAAATGATGGCCCAGCCGAAAAAATATTGTTTTTTTTCTTTTATTGCTCCCCAGGTGGAAATAGTGAAACAGTGACGATATTTACAGTGAAGCGAGAAAACAAAAACAAGTATTTACAGGAACAGGACAACTTACTTGGACAGCCAACACTACAGCACTCTCCCTCAAATGAGCTCAGCTCCCCTTTAAATACCCCTTTAGCCCCTCCCCCGGTAAACCAAAATACAAATTAAGGGGTTTTAAGGATGAAAACAAAATAACCAAATAACAAAACTCAAAACCCAGTTTCCTGCATAGAAACTCAAAAATGAACCAAAATGACTCCATACAGTGTTCAAAACATCAGGAACATAAACAATATAAAAATACAAAACAAAACACCCAAAATGGTTAAGTCCTTTGTCACGTGACTGGCAAAGCGCGCTACTCTGCGCTATTTCCAGCGTGACGCGGAAGTGCTCCGGTTTGGCCCCTGGACCAGGAACAGCGGGACTGAAGCAGAGATGAGAGGTGAGTGTTTGTGGAAGCTCGGCGCCGAGTGTGCACCCTCAGACGCGCTCGCGATGACCGGTTCAGACGGGGGGGAATGTTCGTTGGGACTGTGCAGGACCGCGGGACACAGGTGCGGGCCGGCACGCAGCCGTTTGCCGGGCAGCGCACTCACGTGGGAGAGCTTTCTCCCCGTGCGCGCGCTCCTGGCACCGCGCTCCCCTGGGCCAGAGGAAGCACGGATACGTAGAGTCTGGGATGGACGCTTAGTGGCGCTCCATCACACTATCCATTCATTTTCTGTTACGCTTAATTCCAGTTGTGGTTGCGGGGGCTGCTGTTGCCTATCTCCAGGTGAGAGGCGGGGTACACCTTGGACAGGTCACCAGTCCATTGCAGGGCAACACAGAGACAAGCAGGACAAACAACCATTCCACACTGATGTTCCTGGACTTCAGTTCAGCTTTCAACTCCATCCTCCCACAGCATCTGACAGGTAAACTGAAACAGCTGAGATTCAATACACCCCTCTGCTATTGGCTGTTAGACTTCCTCACAGACAGACCTAAGTCAGTCCCGGTCAGACAGAACACCTCTGATGTCATCAGTCTAAGCACAGGCTTCCCTCAGGGCTGCATCCTGAGCCCCCTGCTGTTCACCCTGATGACACACGATTGCGTCCCCAGGTTCACCACCAATCACACGGTGAAGTTTGCAGACGACACCACGGTGGTGGGCCTCATCAGAGACGACAACGACCTGGACTACAGAGAGGAGGTGGAGCAGCTGGTGCAAAGATAACAGCCAGAAAGAGAACTATGGACCCCATAAGTGTGGTTCTTACAACTTTCATGTGCCTGGAGGTGAATCTTTTTATATAATAAATCAGTGAAATAAACTATAAACACATTGCAAATGCTAACGGCACATCATATCTGGCATAAAGTAGACGGGTGTCCCAGAAACTACAATGTTTGCTGGAAAATTTTTCCCCACCCAGCAAGACAAGAGAGCGGATGTTTGCTAAATCTGGTCATTTAGATCAAGGTTCATGTATTTATACAGCACATTTCCAACAGCTATAGCCAAACTAATTGCTTTAAAAGCAAAAAATCGCTACGTGTTAAAGAAAAGCATAAAAAAAAGAATGAAAGGTAAAACAAACAAAAAAATAAAAATGGCACAAAACAGCTGCTTAAACAAAACAGCCGGAAGGATAAAATACATCACAGTGAATAATAAGATATAGGAGAATATAATTTACAATAATAACTGTAAAACTAAGCATTGAGGACATCTTGTACTAGAAGCCAGACCATAAAAATTAGCTTTAAAAAGTAATTAGAAATGCTCCAGGGTTTTTAAAGATGTGGCTATTCCAACTCGAGTTTTATCTGTCTTGGGAGGAAACATCTTTTTACACTAGATCTTAGACTTTTCCTTTTTTTCTTTGCATCTACTATGAGCGGTCCACACTCCCTCAACCCCATTGCTGCAGGTTGTTAGCCACACATGCACAGTGTTGTTATTATGGTAAATATAGACAGAGAGGCTATTATTTACTATCAAACTGAGCAAAAACAAAGCTTAAAAGACAAAAGCAAAGCAAATACTACATATTTGCCTTTGATTGAACAGGAAAATAATATGATCTGCCAATGCAATCAGCATTTTTACCCTTAAATAATATTATACACTTGAAACACTTTAAGAGGGTTTTTTTTCTTATTTTAATCCTGTCATGCATTAATTATGATAAACTCTGTCAGGATTATTTCACTAAAGTTTTAAATACATCCTTAGGAATCTAAAACAAGGTTTGAAAACAATCTTTATTTTATAAAGAAATATGTATCTGTCCATTTAAGTGTGCTTTAGAAAAGCAATGATGCCCCACATGAAAGAGTAAAATATTTATCTTCATAAGGAAGGGGTCTGCAACCTGCGGCTCCAGAGCGACATGTTGTCATGGTTTTGGTTATATTGTGCTTTACTTTTCTCTATGTTTCCTAGTTTTATTGGTTTAATTAGTTTTTGTTGTAATTTCTAGATTTGTTAGTTCTCATGTTTTTCTGTTGTCCTCT
>NW_015150534.1:707994-708988 GCF_000732505.1 Cyprinodon variegatus
TCAATCTACTCCATCTGTGCAGGAGAGAACCTGGAGCAGCACAAAAACATCTGTAACCATCTGAACAAAGAGAAGAAAACAGGGACAGTAGCAGACAGACCTACAGTCCACTCTGATTAGATGATTAGTGATTGGAACTATTAAATTAAAGGCACACAAAAAGAAAAGGGTGGAATATTGTTGCATCATAAAGGGCATGAACCTCCTTCAGCTGCAGAAGAGTAAAAATATTCCTTATAAATACTCAAACAGTCCAGACATGAGGGAGCAATCGCCAGCTGAGACATCGGCAGAAAGTTTTATTTTTGGTTGCGTTTGTTTACTTACCTTTCCTCTGAAGAATTAATGATTATTTTTCTCATTAAATCAATTCATAAGCAAACCTCTAAGCATTGTCAGGGTGGGAAATTTTAAATGACGAAGCCCTAAAAGGTCTACAGTTTGAATCAGGGGAGGATTTTCTCCTCTGACCATGACTTAGACCCCCTCCCACCTGTTGATACCTGGAATCGGGTCAGTGTACATCCAGGATGCAGTTTGGTCATCCATTCTAAAATCGCCAAGCCAGGCTCCAAAGGTGCGGCCACCTGAGCCAGAGGCCTGCACCATCAAACAAGGTAAGTGGCATTGAACTTGGAATCCTGAGGTTAGAGCACCACTTCCACAATCTGCCACTCTGGGTCCCTGAGCAAGACCCTTAACCCCACACTGCTCCCCGGGCGCCGCACAATGGCAGCCCATTGCTCCCCAAGGGGATGGGTTCAATGCAGAATTATTTCCGTTCCTTTGTACACGTGACAATGCTGGGAAAAATGGCTATTTGGATTTTGAATGTAGCAGAAACATCACCTCGAACCTTAATTGATTAATAGCATTTTTTGCTTATGAAGATTTTTTTTTTTTTTTGGTGTGTGTCTTTTTTTTCTTTTTATATTAATGCACAGCTTGGGTTTCCATAGATCAGTGATATAATTTCATTATTTTTAGGGATGCA
>NW_015150534.1:710088-716588 GCF_000732505.1 Cyprinodon variegatus
ATTGATCATTTAGAAGTTAGATCCACTCTCTGACATTCACTGTAGTTTGGTGATATGAAACCAATGGATCACATTTATTGTTTTTGTTCCTGTTGGATACAAAAGCCAAGCTTTAGATTATTTCAGTTCTCGTTAGGACACAGTAAAACTGCCAACAACTTTAAACACACCAGTGATTTTATCTGCATTCATTAATTTAATAACCAAATCTTTACAGATGCTTTCCTTGCGAGTTTGCTTTCCAAATCAAAGCACAGACTTATGCACCAGTGTAAACAGAAACCAGAACCAACAAACGTAAAAACATCCGTGTTCAGGCTGTGTTGGCATCAAGGAAATGTAAAAGTCCACATTTTGGAAAAATAAAAAGTCCGATCCTGTTTGGCTGTTTAGCTCTCGTCTGCTTCCAGGTTGATGTTGTTTCCAAACTTTGCATAAAGCTGCACCTTCAGGTCCCCCAACACCTGCTGGATCTCTGACACTCGTTCATCCAGACCTTTGACCTCCTGCTCCAAGGCTTCCTGGTAACAGAAGACAAAAAACATCAGATGTGGCGTTTTTTGAATGACTGTAATAAAAGAATGAGGTTTCTGTGATTCAAGCCAGCATCAAGTTACAACTAGGCCTGTCACGATAACAAATTTAGCTGAAAGATTAATTTTCTCAAAAATTATTGCGATAAACGATAATATTGTTTGAAGACCTTTTTACACTGATTTAATGGAAATGACGTAATAATGCATGCATTTTCCCACCAAAGATAAACACACTTTATTTTCAAAAGAAACCTTAACACTGGAACTGGTTAACAAAATAAAACGAGAAATAAAAATTAAATGGAGTCTCAGTCTCTGTTAACTAAAAATACACTTGAATAAAAACTAAACATAAGATAAAACCACAGTGGAAATAAAAACGTATATACAAAATATCACGTTTGTGATATGTATGTTTTCCTGGGGAGTTCATACTGTCTATCAAATGTCTGCAACATTTTTCAAAATGCCGCCTTTTCAACAATATTAAATGGAAGCATCTCTTTAGCAATTAAATGAGATACGCTGTCTGTGAGCGTGCGCCACTTTGCGCCGTCCTTTTTATATGCTGCCTGTCGATTAATTTCTTCAGTGATGGTGGAGTGTCGTAAACTTGAAGACGCAGACAGGACACCACTTGTACTTTTTGTCCCCAGCTGCAGAAACTTTGCTTGCTCTTGGTTGTGCTTTAGCTGCATGTGTAGGTTGGTTGTATTGCTGCCCTTAGTTGCTACTGTTTTATGACAAATGCGACATACTGTCTCGCATGGGTCCAGCGGTTTGCCTCGGTCATGTGGTTTGAATCCGAAATACTCCCACACTGCGGCTGTTGCGCTCGGCTTTGAAACCAGTTCCATTTTTGTTTTTACCTCGCCAACTCCTCACGGGGCTCTAAAGCTGCAGAAGTACAAAATGATGCGCGCTGACTACCTGATACGATAGTCCACTCTGAGGAAGGGGAGGGGTCAGTGGATAGAACCGGAGTTAAGCCTTTTCATCCAGCGTCATCAATAGAAAGAGCAAAACACAGGCAGAGACGATATAGCCGATAAATGAAATGACCTGGATAGTTTTTAGTTATCATGCGATTAATTGATTTATTGAGGCCTAGTTACAACTCATTAAAAGAAAATGACTTTTGTTTTCACTTAAAGGGGTCATAGAATGCAAAACCGAGTTTAGCCCGGCGTACACTGTAATTTACGGGCTGATTTTCCAGTCATGCGAGTACTTTTCGATCGGGCCGACTTTCAGCCTGATTGTGAGTCGTGTATTTTACAGGGGGGTTACGAGCGGCAATCAGCTTCACACGACTGCCTCCCGATCAGGATTTGTGAGGTTGGGAGAAAATCAAACGTGTCGTGGACATATCGCTCAGGCCGCATGAGCAAAGAAGGATTCTTCTTTTTGTTCCTCCTCTCAGATGTAAACACAGCAGCGTGGCGGGGATGCAACGAGTGAAATGCAGCTCAGTCTGCAAAATTGACGAACCACAGCAGCCACGTCCTTTTTCCAAATACGTCGTCGCCCTTTCTTTATACAACCCTCAGCAGAAAATTACACAAATTGCCAAGGCTGCGCTGTTCACTATAGTGAGCTTAATATCCCCCTTCTATTTGTTTGGCTTCAGGATAGTAACATAAACGTAAAGAGCAGTTAAAACCCCGCCGACTCATCCTTTCTCTGCAAATCTCACAATTCTAAACTTCCACCATAAAACAGGCGAATCCAAACAAAGAACCGAGTTGACGCAAACTCGGGGTCGTTGCCTAATTTGGTTCTGCTGGGCCGCTGACTGGACTGTCAGGAGACCTACAGAATTCTGCATTAATCAAAAGGTTGTGTAGTAACATTAAAACTAAGAACAATATCCCTTTAATAAAATATGCTAACTGTAACTTTACATTTATTTCAAGCCAATTTTATTTTTGCTTCTTTATATTTTGTCAGATTTTATTCCAGTTCTTGAGGGAAACCTAGATTTTTGAACATAAACAAAGTAAAGCCTTTAAAGCACAAATTGAAGAAGCTTAATTCTTTACACTAGAGGTTTACTTATATGGGTTCATTTAAAGGTGGATACTAGGGCTGAAACAATTAATCGGATAAATCGATTATTGAAATAATCGTAAACTACCCTAGTAATCGATTAATCGTTAACTGGAGCATAGAGACGGTAAAACATGCCTTTAGCTGATAGAGCGACCCACTTAAAGCAGTAAATCTTTTGCATTTAAGATAAAAATCTTTTTTTTTCTGTCAATATGCTCTATCCAGAACTCCTAAAGTGGAAACGTTTTAGTTTCACCTGGTTTATCTCTTCTTTAAGGAAGATTTGGCTATCCGATAATCAATCGAATAATCAAAAACATAATCGACAGATTAATTGATATGCAAAATACTTGTTAGTTGCAGCTCTAGGAGATATCATCACTTTTGATATTAGTCTAACAGATGAGGGCTAAATAATCGATTCATTTAATGAGCTTGTGTTTTTTGTTTGGAGTGATGGTGTTTTGATTTCTGGAGCAGATGAGGTTTCAGAGTCTATTCCAGGTTTGATGCACAGAGAAGAAAAAGGTAGAGAGGAACAGAGCAACACCAACCTTTGCAGCTTCTAGCATTTCCTGAGTTTCTTCCTGGGAGTGACCGATGAAGACCCCCCCAATCTGGTAAGGGATGAACAAGGACTCATCATCCAGCATCATGAGATCATCGCTGGCGTCCTGCAGGTTCTGCAGAGCTTTCTGCACAGATATAAAAAGTCCAAAACTCTGAGGGCTGATTTAACTGCTGACTACATTTAGCAGCACCCCCACCTTTTAGGAAGACTGAACACTACCTACAAAAAAATTATTTTAAATGAGTTTTCGCTTCCTGTATGAATGCTTCATGTAAGTGATCTATATATGTTTGAAATAGCAAAATATCTCAGTTTCTTCTTCATAAAAAGGTAAATATTTCTTTCAATTCATCACATTTAATTAAAACAAAGTTACTGTGTTTATCTGACGACATAAGTGTTGCAGTTAAGGTTTTTTTTTTTATTTTGAGGTCAAAAATGTAATTTGTAGTTTTATCAAGTTTCTGATAAAAATGTCAATAAATGCTGCAAGATGAAGTATATTCTGAAATTATTTGATATAACAGACAAATTATTAATCCTATTTTTTCCAAGTTACAATTTTTGATAACTTGGAGATATATATATATATATATATAAAAACACACTCATTAATTCAGAAAAAATTGTGAGGTCAAACATGGTCTGTAAGATCAACTTCTTTCTTGGAGGTGAGCGCATTGCCATCAGTTATCTAAGGTTGCCTGCTGTAGATTAAGTTAATAAAAAAAAAAGCTAAAAACTTAATAAGGTAAATAAAAAGCTCATTAAAAAAACCTAAGAAGTCAAGTGAAAAGTAAAAAAAGTTAATTTATCAGCATTGATGTTCTGACGGTTATAACAAAAAGTTTCTTTTTTACTGTTTTTCACAAAGCATTCATCACATTTTTTTTTTTCCATATTAGGGCAAGTGAATATTTTTGGCAACATTTGCCTTGAAATTCTAGCAATAAAAATGATTTTTTTACTAAGTTATAAAAGTACTAAGGTCATGTTCTGTCCTCCAATAACACTGACTAGAACTTTTACTACAAAGTATAGCACTTTGTTTAATTGGATCACTATAATTAAGGTATTTTTTAATTAAAATTTAATGTAAAAAAACAAAGAAAATATGATTTTACCTGAAGAAATATGGCAATGACTAAATAAAACGTCTTATCTCTCTAGGTAAAGCTTTCTCTTGATTCCCTATGTTATGTTTGTATAACTATTAATACTTGAAAAATTATTAAATGAATCATTTTTTTTCTTAAAAAAGCAAATCTTTTTGTATAAAACCTTTAATATAACCCATCCTATAGACCACAGGCATTTTATCTGCATCATCTGATGGATAATGAAGTCCAGCCCTATCATCCCACTGCTGTAGCTTTTTTGTTTCCCTCTATCTTACCTTCTTTGTCTCTATTTCATTTTTCAGCTCCACCATCCGATTTGTGTTTCTGGCGAATTTATTGATCTTCTGTTGATCTTCAAAAGTGACGACCACGTCTTCCACCCCCTGCAGACAAGTTTCCGTTAGCATGTTTACCGACAACAAGCGTTAAAGGCGTGAGACAAATCCTTCATTCACTGCCATGTTGTCTGAAACTATTCTTGTTTGGTTTGCGGTAATATTATAATATTTGAAGAGCAGAAACTCAAAAACAGCAGAACGTAGCTGAGTAAATGAAGCTAGCTTAGCTAGCTCACTGCACGAGGATGTAAAATTTAGCAAAATGGCGCTAGCACCGATCATTTTAACTTCTAACTGTCACAAAACTCCGCTTTTTTATTATTTCCTCTGAGAAGACGGGGTACAATACAGTCCAAGAAGTAAATATATTTAAGATATCACTTACTACGGGTCCTTTCATTGTGGCAGCTGCCATTCTTCTTCTTTGTGGGATTTTATTGGCGGTTGGCACGCAACGAAATGGCGCACTACCGCCACCAACTGGTTTGGAGTGTAGATCTGGACGGCTACTACTTATACTGAACAAAACATATCACAAAATCAACAAAAAAAACATGAATAAAACCAAAATAACATTAAAATTCTCTCAATTACATTGATTGATCTAAGATCATGAAAAACAATATCATAACATTTATCTCTTGAGTTTATAAAAGAAAAGTTGGAAGAGTTACATTTTTGCAAGCAAATTTTTTGCAGCTGAATTTTTGCAGCTGAATCTTTTGCAGCTGAATTTTCACCAGATAAAAAATCAATGTAAGGAACTCAATGTGTAAAAAAAAATCAATATTTAAAATTCGGTGCAAAAAAATGTCTATGTTTAAAATACGTTCTTAAAAAAAATCTGTGTTTAAAATTTGGTGTACAAAAAAGGCAGATTCCAATGATACTGTTTTTCTTCCATATGAGGTCTTTTTAAAGATAACACTTTAAAGGATCAAAGTGTTATCTTTCCTTTTTAATATTGTGAACCATTTCCCTCCTTTTTCTTTCATACTTCTCACCGTGTATCATAACATGTTCTATTGTCTCTTATTGCTCAAAGTATTCACACCTAACGTTGTTATGTTTACCTATTTTGAATAAAATACTGTCCTGTATGCACAAGTCTTGATATAAATGTTTTTTTCTGTTCTGTTCCTTCCTGCACATCTAATTTCTCCCACCCTCCTCTAAATCATGTAAAACCACCGTCCTTTCCTCTCTTCTTCCCATTGCTTTTTCCACCTTTCCTTCAGCCTCTTTTTGTTTCCATCTTACTAATTTTAACTGACATATTGTTGGCTTCTCTTGTTGTAGCCCCCTTTGCAGCCTTAGCTGCCATTTTATTTCCTTTAACTCCACTATGTGCCGGTACCCATTAAAATATGACAGCAATGCCCATCATTTTAAATCTGTATACAGTAATGTTTGCTTCTGGAGGACTTAGGGACCCTTTTTTCATCATTCTGCTTCATTCTATCTCTATTCTCCCACTCTGCAGAATCTGTTAGTTCAATATCTAACGTTCTGCTCTCTCTGCTTTTTTTCATAATAACTTCGCCTCATCTGTTCCTGTTTGGCTGTGACTCCATCCTGGAGAAAAATATCACCTGTGCTGCTGCCATCAAAAACCTTTTATCTATAGATGTTGGGATCGGCCTCTTTTTCAGTGTAGTCCTGTTTCTCTGACTGTGACGGGCTGGATGTGCTCACTTCATCCTCTGAAATGGGAGCTGGCTCAGAGCTTTTTTGCCTGGCTGTGTGTTTCCTGGAGCAGGTCACCTTTTACAGCTGCTTTTTATGTCTCTGCTTCTGTCTCCTTGAACCCCAGTCAGCCTCAGCAGATGGCCGCTCACACTGAGCCTGGTTCTGCTGGAGTTTTCTTCCTGTTTAAAGGGAG
>NW_015150534.1:716603-718507 GCF_000732505.1 Cyprinodon variegatus
CAGAATCTGTTAGTTCAATCTTTAACGTTCTGCTCTCTCTTGTTTTTCTCATAATAACTTCGCCTCATCTGTTCCTGTTTGGCTGTGACTCCATCCTGGAGAAAAAATATCACCTGTGCTGCTGCCATCAAAAACCTTTGTCTATAGATGTTGGGATCGGCCTGTTTTTCAGTGTAGTCCTGTTTCTCTGACTGTGACTGGCTGGATGTGCTCACTTCATCCTCTGAAATGGGAGCTGGCTCGGAGCTTTTTTGCCTGGCTGTGTGTTTCCTGGAGCAGGTCACCTTTTAATGTATCTCTGCTTCTGTCTCCTTCAACCCCAGTCGGCCTCAGCAGATGGCCGCTCACACTGAGCCTGGTTCTGCTGGAAGTTTCTTCCTGTTAAAAGGGAGTTTTTCCTCCCCACTGTCGCTACAAGCATGCTTGGTGTGAGGGATTGCCTTCAAGTCAATGAGTCGATGCAATCAACTGGTTTCTAGAAAACTTTTAATACATTTGACTGTATGATCTGGTTGAACTGCAAAGTGCCTTGAGATGTGTTGTGAATTGGCGCTACATAAATAAATTGAAATGAATTGGATTTCTATGAAAATATCTGCTCCACGATCTGAGTGAATTCTCTATAAACTGATTAGTGATGACGATGAATCTGAACAAATATTCACTGTTAATGGTCTTATTTCCTCTACTCATTGTACTGCAAACAGAATTGCTATAATTTCTCCTGTGTATACTGAAATAATAACGCTGGTCCTTTTTCCTATTACAATATTAAACTCCGGGACAATAAAAGATACTCCTGTCTTGTTAACTAAACTCTTTGGTTCATCTGTATGGATATTTGCATCAAGATGTAGTAACTATTAATATATGCCTGTTATGTATGTGAATTCAAAATACACCACCCATCCTTGTTTTTCTTTTCTACTGATAATAGTCTAAGATCTACTTTCGCTTCAGGTAGTATGCAAGGTTTTACTGCTGGCAGTGGTATTGTTGGACTGAACTTTAAATCAGTTCATTCGAACTCCATCGGCAGCTGCCATCTTGACTTCTTCTAGTTTTGAAGAGCGTTGCTCAGCAGAACTCTTCTAGAACTGCGCCACCTAGCGGGCATATAAATCATATAAATAAGGGGTCTGCAACCTTTTCAATTCAGTCATGATAACGATTTAATAAATATTGAATGCCTAAAAAACTTTACCTAAAAAACCCTTTTTAGAATTTAGAAAAAAAAAATAGAATTCAACCTTAACAAAGATTTTTTTTTCTAGAATGAGTAAAAAGCATAAAAATATAGCACACATAGTTAAAGCTGTAAAAGCATATTACTTTTATATTATCTTCTTATTTCTTTTAGAGCCACAGTAAAGAGGTCAAAGAGCCATATGCAGGTTGCAAAGGTGTAGATATAAAAATGAAAAATTATTATATGAATAGATAAATATAAAACACTAACAACTCCATTATAACCATTATAACTAGTGGTATGCAACTTACCCTACTTTAACCTTTCTATAATAATTATGTACTCTGCTTCCTGGTCTGCACCCTGGGTGGTCAGGGTTCTGAACGGAACTTGAGAGAAGGAGCTTCTGAACGGAGCAAGAGAGTAGGAGGTTCTGGTTCTGGGCGGACCTAGAGAAGAAGAGATTCTGGTTCTGAATGGACCCTGAGATGGGGAGGTTGTGGTTCTGAAAAGACCTGGGATGGCAAAAGTACTCACTTTCCGTACCTGAGTAAAAGTACAGATACTTGTGTTAAAAAATACTCTGGTAAAAGTGGAAGTACTGATTAAACTTCTCTACTCAAGTAAAAGTAACAAAGTACAGGCTGGTAAATTTACCTAACGTATAAAAGTAAAAGTACAAACCACTTTTTTCATGCCGTTGCCCACATTTTAC
>NW_015150534.1:718723-721273 GCF_000732505.1 Cyprinodon variegatus
GAAATGATTCAAAACTAAAGTAACGAGCCAATTATTTAAAATTTAAGGAGTAGAAAGTAGAGATATTTGTGTAAAAATGTAAGGAGTAGAAGTAAAAAGTCGCCATAAAAATAAGTAGTAAAGTAAAGTAAAAATATCAGAAAAATCTACTTGAGTACAGTAACGAAGTATTTGTACTTTGTTACTTCCCATCTCTGGAAAAGACCCAGAGTTGAACAGGTTCTGGATATGAATGGACCCACAGAGAATAAGGTTGTGAACTTACCCAAAGAGGAACAGGTTCTGGTTCTTGACAGAAAAAAGCAGAAATGTAGAAATGTTGTCTAATTTATTAAGAAAGAATATCTGAAATATCACCTGGTCATAAGTATTCAGACCCTTTGCTCGGCATTGAGTAGAAGCTAGTACAGCCATGGGTGTTCTTGGTAAATTATGCAACAAGTTTTTCACCCCTGGATTTGGGGATCCTCTGCCATTCTTCCTTGCAGATCCTCTTCAGTTCTGTCAGGTTGGATGCTGAGCGTCGGTGGACCGCCATTTTCAGGTCACTCCAGAGATGCTTTCTGTACCAACTGTATATATCCTATTCCTTATGACAACAGCCTTTGCAAAAACTTTAAAAGTCGGTGACTTATAGTTATTTCCTATTATTTGTTGTCCACATGACAAACTATTTTCAAGACATCAAATACACATTGCAGGTAAATGCATTGCTAAAGTATTTTATCTAGCATATTAGTGTAATTTATTTATTATCATTACATATTAGTGCAAGCTTTCCACAGAAGCTCTAACAACAACCGGAACTGCTCATCCACTTGTATTTGCATAGCAAACAGTACTACACCCAAGAACAAATATTTGCTGAATACATCTGCGAGCTAAGAGAACTATTATCCCATTTTTGCGACATCACAACAAACTATTGCAAACTGATTGCTGCAGGACGGTCATGAGAACTGTTACAAAAATTCTCAGTTTTCTCCTCAAAATCAATGTCCTGTTTGTGAAAGTTTCCGCCTCCCAATAAAACCAGTAGGCTGCTTTGTGTTGGTATGTTGATGAAACGTTTGCTCCAGCCTTTGCATGTAGTGCAAACGGGGAATCCAACTCCCACCTCAGTGTGCAGGCCATGGTCTACAATTAGGACATTGTGTTCATGGATTCCAGGGTTTATCATGAGCTACAAGGCTCCATAAAACCAGACTTTCGAAGACACAGATGGATTTATTAGCATTATATTGAAGAGAAAATGGAAGTTTAAACCTTTAAATATAAGAAAAAGAATGAAAAAAACAAACAAAAGGAAGCATATTGTGACTGGCGTCAATAAATAATAGTTTGTCAAAGTAGTAATCAATTCAGAACGAGAGATGGGTACAAACTAGTTACATTTACTTGGGTAATTATTGGGTAAGATACCTGCAAATAAAAACATGTGAGGGGATGTCTGAGTGTGTAAAGAAAAGTGAGTAAAAGTGTAAATATCTGTGGGATTTTTTTTTAATCCCTTCTATTCAACTCGTATGTGAGATCAGATCTTTATCTGTCAAAATACAATTTTAATAGTTCTGAATACATATACAGGCATTCACTGTGGGTGACGTGTCTGGCCTAAAGACACAACAACTGAGATTGACGTGTGGGGGCTTGAACCAGCACCTTGGACTTCAGTTACAGGACAAACTGTTGCATCATAGAAGATATAGATTCTTTGAAGAACAAAAAAATACTAAAACGGAACAAGTTAGTAGCTTAAATTGCAGAGAATAATGCACAATTGGAGTGCAGAATGAGACAGTGTATTCTCATTATCAGTTCGTATGAAATCGTACGAAAAGTTATGCACATTATTTCGTACGTTTTTGACGTTTTTCGTCAAAAAAACAGATCAGTGCGCATGCGCAGCCAGACAGACAAAAAAAGCAGATCCGCGGACGGACGTAAAACTGGGAAAAACAGTGCAATAATTACTTCTTCAGGTCTCTAACTACGTTGCTTGCTCTTTTGTATCTTAGGGTTAGGGTCAGGGTTTTTTTGACGTTTTTTTCGTCGCATTTCGTCTTATTTTTACGTCTTGCCTCGAGACAAGTATCCTTGCGCATGCGCATCTTACGCACCACTAAATAAAATAGAATTTAACATACAATTAACCCTAACCCTGACCCTAACCTTAACCGTAAGATACAAAAGAGCAAGCAACCTAGTTAGAGACCTGAAGAAGTAATTATTGCACTGTTTTTCCCTGTTTTACGTCCATCTGTGAATCTGCTTTTTTCATCTGTCTGCCTGCGCACTGATCTGTTTTTTCGAGGAAAAACGTCAAAAACGTACAAAATACTGTGCATAACTTTTCATTACGATTTCATACGAACTGATAATGAGAATATGTTGCAATGTTGAATGAGAATGTATCATAGTGAGGAGTAGAGGTCTTCATGTCCTCCGGCAGCCTAAGCCTAGCCTGACGTAGTCCGACTCAATTCTAGTCAGAATATGAGTCTGATACTGCTCCATAGAGCTGTGATTATGGGGCGTGTTTCGAACGAA
>NW_015150534.1:722164-724294 GCF_000732505.1 Cyprinodon variegatus
GGCCCGCCAGATATTGTGCTAGCATACTCGCGCTACTGTTGAGCAATGCCAGACCGAACTTCCCAACCTCAAACCTTGTGGGCGGGACTAAGTTCGGAATGGCACCCAGGCTAGCCTAAGCCTATAGCAGCTTTGCTAAAGAGAAAGTTCAGGAACTTGACCAACTCTAATTATAAGATTTGTCAGAAAGCAAAGCTTAAAGCCTAATATTAAAAGTGGACAGGGTGTCTGCCTCATGGACTAAAACCGGCAGCAGGTTCCACAGGAGAAGAGATCGATGACTAAAAGATCTGACCCCAATTCAACTTTTAGAAATTCTAGGAACCACAATTTTCTTAAGTGAAGTGTTCTGTTAAGAACATGAGGAACAGTAAGACCTCTGACATAAGATGGCGCTTAGTTAGTTTGGGACCATTTATATGTGAAAAGGAGGATTTGGATTTGACAGGAAACTAACAAAGGGAAGCTTAAAATAAAAGAAATATGATCTCTGTTTTTAATTTTCATCATAACTCTTGCTGCAGATTTTTAGATCAGATGAAGGCATTTAAATGTATTTAATGGACTTTTATAGTAAAGAATTACAATAGTCCAGCCTCAAAGTAACAAACACACAGACTATTTTCTCAGTGTTGCTTCCAATAATTCTGATCACATTCTAACCTGGCATAAGCAAGATTGATACAAATTAAATTTGAATTCTACACAGTATTTATGGGAATTTGTGAATTTACAAATTTCACAACAATTCATATTGCTTACAAGGTAAGAAATAAGAGTTAAAAGAAAAAAAAACATAGAAACTATGTTAAAAATGGGCTTTTAAAGACATATTTTCAAAAGAGATGGAAATTAATATACTATTGATCTGAAAAGAAAGTATTCTCTCTCAGTTCAAGACTTCATTTGAACATAAAGAAAATAATCTTGTTTTCATCAGGTTTTAAAACCATTTTAATAGCAAAAACACACAAACACAGCAGATTCATCACTTTCAGTATTAATTAAACAAAGATGAAGTCCAACAAAAACAGCAAAAAGAGCAAGAACACCTTACAGTTTAACAGATTGTTGAACCAACTACAGCAGCAATAATTCTCGATACTCATGGTCTGTATTCCTTAATGAATCCCTCCTAACACTGTGGAAGAATTTCAGCCCACTTTCCTCAACAAACATTCTTCATTTCTCGCCTGACCCAGTTTCAGCGAAGCTTCAGCTGTTATAAGCAGATGTCCTCCTACTTGATACCAGAATGACTGCAGTGTCTCAACAAATCCAATGTGGAGTTCAGGAAACAGGTGTGTTGCATGAGAATATCCAGCCAGTGAGTTAATGGAATTAGTCTATCACAAGAATGATGAAACACTCTTCTATAAGGACCTTTACACATATTTTTTAAACATAATTTCATGGAGAAAAAAAATATTTCTGGGTAAAAATGTTTAACTTGAATTTACAAATTTGTAAATTTTTATTCACATTTTTATGAACATAACATCCTCTTTGCTTACAACAATAATGGAACAAAATTCACTCCATAGTATTGAAGCAGGCTGTGATTAATAACATTATTTTGTAACTTTTTAAGAGTAGTATTGAGAACTTTAAATTGTTAACGAATAATGATAAATAAATATCATCATTTAGTTATCAGGCTCCTCTCCTGTGGAACCAACCACGAGTTTTGGTCCGTGAGGCAGACACCCTGTCTACTTTTAAAGCTAGGCTTAATTTCCTTTTTCACAAAGCTTATAGTCACTGTGGCTCAGGTTATCCTGCACTATCTCTATAATTATGATTAGACTTAGACAACATTTATTGTCATTTTGTATACACAAGAACTAAATGTTGTTTTGTACAGCTCTCATGACATTTCCATTTTTCCTGATCAAATTTAAGCATTCTGGGAGAAAAAAACATGTTTTGGAATCTGCTTGAAATAAAATGAATGCTGCAAAGCCTCTTCCCACAGGACAGCAGGGAGAACAGCCCATTGTGGGGGTGTGAGTGGTCACTGATAATGTTGTGGGTTCGGGACACACAACGCTGGGATGAAATATCCTATAGCAGCCTTTGCTGCTATAGGCTTAGACTGCTGGAGGACATAGGCCCCGTCCACACAAAGTC
>NW_015150534.1:726575-729208 GCF_000732505.1 Cyprinodon variegatus
TCCAGGAGGAGGGTTTTTCCTCTCCACTGTCGCTACAAGCATGCTTAGTGTGGGGGATTGTATTTGAGTCAATGAGTCAATGCAATCAACTGGTTTTCCTTAGATAGAAAACTTTGTATCAATTTGACTGGATGATCTGGTTGAACTGTAAAGTGCCTTGAGATGACATGTGTTGTGAATTTGGCGCTGTATAAATGAACTGAATTGAATTGAATATAAATAAACTGAATTGAATTGAATTAATATAGTCTTATATTATTTTGAGACTTGCTCTATATTTTGTCAAAGCTGTTTTATTTTCTCTGGACTTTATTTTGTCTAAATACTAAAGGTTAACAGCTAATTTTAATTGTGCAAGAGAAAAATATCTCTTTGGAATTTATAGATTTACACTACCAGCATACGAGTAGAAACATAAATCCACCAGTGTACTTTTTTAAAATCCTTTTTTCAACGGGATAATGCATAACCTCAATAAGGACTGACTTAATATAAAATGTTCCTGTAAAAATGCAGAGGTTAATAAAGGTTGGCATTGACATGCATATTATTTTTAATAAAGCTACTGATGGAGTCATGCCAGAGCAACATCCTTTCCATGTATCCTGTTCTTCTGGGAGGCCAGTTATCAGCAAAGCTGCCCTGCAACTCCTCTTTACTCTGCACTGCACATTTAAACTTCCTAAACCTGTTAGTGTTTCAGTAACATTTCGACAACATCATTGTTATATTTTCTGACTTAGAAAACATTAGACTTTTGAAAGGGTTTATGTTCTTTATTTCTTTCCAGCTACCTGCTTCAAAACAGCCACACCCATTTTAAAGCACACATAAAACACTCAGTCAATAACAGCCTTCATACACAGCGAGACAGGAGAGCATCCATCTCTCAGACGAGAACATATTTGTTTTTCTTGTGGAGCCACCTGACCTGCAGTGTCACACGGTAAGACATTTGGACTAAACACACTAAGAATTACATTTACATATATTTTTTCTTTTTAATATTTAAACCTTAGGTTGTTTTATGTCTTTATAATTGTATCTGCAAACGATCAGATCCAAACGGCTCCTCGTTGTGTTGGTTGTGTTTTAGAAGATAGTTTGGTAAGCTCAGACTGGCACCATCATGGGGAATGAACAATCTACTATTGAAGAGGTAAACCAGGTAAAATCCTACTCCTACCATTACTCTTTCAGCACCTTAAACTTTGCAGATGACTTCTGTCCGGCTGCAGAATGGAGAAAGTGCATGCATCAGAAACACTGAAAGTCCTTTTGGAAAATGATAAAGGTTGTTTTGTTTTTGTCATCTCTCCATAGAATGGGTCGATTCCAGAAAAACATGAAAACGGATCGGTGAACGGCATCTCCGCAGGCATTACATCCAACGGATTGGAGATTGATGGTGACTTTTCTCTCTGCTTTTTATTAAAATTTATATATAGACTCATGTGCTTTGTTTTTTTTTTTACTGCAGAATGAGAAAGCTTATGGAGTGATTTTTGATCCATTATTGTTGCAAGCAAAGAACATGTTTTTAAATGAAAATTTGGAAGATATGCAATTTAGAAAAGAAACTTTGAAAAATGTTTTGATCCAAAAAGGGTTTGAGTTTGATTTACGTTTGGGTTCGATTTGCTATTTTCTCAGAGTTTTGTTTTTCAAATTATTCTCACAATTGTCTTTTTTAAAGTGCAAATTTTTCTTTTATTGTATTTTGGTTTTACGAGATTGAGTTTTACGAATTGCAGCAACAACAGTGTTGTTCCCTGCAGCAACAACGGTGTTTTACGAATTGAGTTTTACGAATTGCATTCTCTTTACATATTACGCTATCATCCAGGTCATAGTCTTTTTTTTTTTTTTTTTACTTTTGCGGCTTTACATATTACATTCTCTTACCTTTAAGCTCAGTACAAATGCTAGAAATTAAAGTGCACAATTACAAACAAAAATGTTGTTGCTACTGTCCATACACTGCACAAAATGGAAATCTAAGTAAGTAATTTTTTCTTAAAGTAAGTGCATTTTTTCTCCAATTGAGGTTGAAAGTGAAAGACTTTGCCAATGGAACAAGAAAATTTACATTTAAAATAAGAAAAAAACAATTGCATTGTCTTATTTCAAGTTCATATTATCTAATTATCTTATTCTAAGAGTAAAGATACCAATTTCATTGGCAAATCCTCGTATTTACCTACTCAAATTAAGGATAAATACACTTAATTTACGAAATTTTTACTTTTTTCTAGAGTGTTTTTGCAGTGTATGGAAAAATAGAAATGCACCTTCACTGCTCAATCCTGAGTAAAGCCCCGCCCACAGAACAGACAGGAATGTGATCTGAAAAATGCAATAAAAAAAAGCATTTCAAAACTCAATTTGAAAAAGAAATTAAAAAAGCAAAGTTACTCTCAAAAAACATTTTTATTTAATCAAAAAACTGCTCAAATTTTCATTTCTGGATTGAATGTTTTTAAAATTTCAGTGTCCAAACTGTTGTTTTCCAAAATTCCATTTACAAAACCCGTTCTGTGCTTACAACAATAATGGAACAAGATTCACTCCATACAGCTATGCAAGGAAATGTATCCATGATCCTCTTCCAGTTTCTCACAGGCTAAATTGGT
>NW_015150534.1:730903-732133 GCF_000732505.1 Cyprinodon variegatus
TGAAAAGTCGCTAAATATACCAACAAAAGTTTGGTGCACTGCCTTTTCTCATCGTTTGTTTTCAAATGTTTTGTTGCTGTCTGTTTGGACCTTTCTGAAAAGTGCATCAAATGGACTGATCCAATATGGTGGACACTGAAGAGGGGGGGCTGAGACACACTGAATATTATAAGCGTTCTGATGGCATTTTAGCCAAAGGATATTTATCGAAATCATAGATAATGTGCACAAATAAGGAATAGCTGTATTAACTATAAATGTAAGCAGAGTTTTATGGGCCCCCAGGAACTTGGAGCCCTAAGCAGCTGCCTAGTATTGCTTTATGGTAAATCCCCCCCTGTGTGAAAGCAATCTCCTGATCTAAAACTTGGTGTCCTGAATGCTACATTAGAATTGCATTTCTCTCCTCATGTCTCCATACTGCCAAGGCATTCAGACTAAAACTTATCAGTCTAATTGAAATTAGACATATTAGCATTAGACTAATGAGTTAAGTTAGCTTGCTTACTCTACTTCCTGTTTACTACAGCCAGGTTTAACGTCAACGTATGACGACTTTACACTTTACAGGGACCATAATCATTGTGAAATGCAAGGCAAGACAAGGCAAGATTATTTGTATAGCATACATCAATACATGGATAATTCAAAGGGCTTTATATGAATCAGATAAATAAGAGAAAAGGCTTAATGAAAGCAAATAATGGTAAAAAAGCACAACATTTTGCTTCTGCACATTATCCTTGAACCTTGAATCTGAGATATCAATACTGGAAACGCCTTGAAAGTGCTGGAATTTGATCTTAGCCGAGATGCGGGAATCTAGGCGGAATTTCAACTGAAGAAACGGATTGCTCTCCTACATCCACCTTTGACACAGCCAATCAGCTTTTTACCACACCTCCACAAAAGCCAGTCGGCATCCAAGGTTCATCTTAAACGGCCTCTGATCCGCTGTGTGGCTTCACTTAGATGACCCCGTTTCAACCCCCCTCCAGCCCCTCCTCCACCATCGTAGCTAAAACTTCATCAGTTTCATTCTTCCTGGATTCTTACTGCATTCCGCGTCTCATTTCAACCGGTCCATCAGAATACCGCCATGTTGAGCCTGGTTCTGCCAGACGTTTCTTCCCAATGGGGAGTTTTTCTAGCCTGACGTAGTCCTACTCAATTCTAGTCAGAATATGAGTCTGATACTGCTCCATAGAGCTGTGATTATGGGGCGTGTTT
>NW_015150534.1:734968-739245 GCF_000732505.1 Cyprinodon variegatus
AAATTAAGTGCATTTACTCTTCATTTGAGTCGGTAAACGAGAATTTGCCAATGGAATTAGTATTTTTACTCTTAAAATAAGAAAATTGGATAATATGCACTTGAAATAAGACAATTCAATCGTGTTTTCTTATTTTAAGTGTAAATTGTCTCGTTCTATTGGCAAAATGTCTGTTTTACCTCCTTAATCCAAGAACAAAAGTGCTTATTTTAAGAAATAAATGACTCATCTACATTTCAGTTTTTTCCAGTGAGGTTATTTTCTCTTGGAATATCTTGTATTTTCCAATAATTTGAGCATTAATTTACCAGTTAAATGGGATAGTTTGGATTTTAAAAAGAAAAAAATCAGTTTTCAAATGCATAATGTCTAATCATCTTATATTACAAGCAAAAACATTTATTTGGTTGATGGATTATTTTATTCACCTGCTCAAACAAGGAGGAAATACACTTATTTTAGGAAACATTCAGTTGTTTTTAAATTGTTGTTTTTCTCGGTAGTGAACAACTTTCTTGGAATTTCAGTTGGAAAATCTTGTCTATGGAGTGAATTTTGTACCATTATTGTTATAAAAGGTACGGTTTGTATGGAAATTTCAAATATAAATGCAATCCATACAAGAATGTTGATAAAATGTTTTTATAAAAACAGATTTTGAGAGGAACTTTATTTAACTTTAATAAATTTTTTTTTTTCAAATGTAATTTTTTCAAAATTCAGTTTCAGATTGAGTTTTATTAATTGCATTCTTCTCACATTGCATTTCTTATTCTCCTCACTTCACGCTTAATACAATTTGTTGTTCTTGACGTGCAAATTAACCAATAAAGATGTTGTTGCTAACGTCCAGCAGACCAATAGAAATGCTTCTTCGCTCCTCACTCCAGGGAAGGCCCGCCCCCAGAATTGAGGACAATGTGATCTATGAAATTCAATATGAATAGAATGCCATTCATGAAATCTGAATCTCAATCTGAAGAAGACAATCATTAAAAAATGAAAATATAAAATTAACATTAGATAGAATATGGCACAAATATTAATAAAAAAAACAGCAAAGTTATTCTCAAAGCCTTTTTTTTTATCAAGATCTTTTTCAAAGTTTCATTTTCTAGATTGTATTAATTTTTAAATTTTTTTTAACGAAATATGTTCTTTGCTGCAACAATAATGGAACAAAATTCACTCTGTATAGGTCAACTTTTTGCCTTCTTTGTGAATGGATATAATTTCACATAACTTACAGAAAGTTAAATATTTGTTACATTAAAAAAAGTGGAAAATGAACATTTTTATTTGCTTCTTATTAACCCCATATTTTTAACTGCTTCTTTTTTTGTTGCTAAATAGTCGCAGAAGGAGACCCCACCTGCAGCGACCACAACTGTGAGCATATAACCCAAAGCAGCATATCAGTTCCACAGAAATGTTGACAAAATTAAGTTGTTTGAAGCACTAATCTAACCTCAGCTTTCCGTTTCAAACTCTGCTTACTGTTAAACATTACTGTGTTGTTAGCTCTGTATCAATATTTATCAAAAGGGATTGTTTAAAGGATTATTTTGTGTTCTGAACAGGTTGCACAGACATCAGAGCAGCCTGCAGCACCCAAAGGAATGCCTGCTCCACCCCCACCACCCCCAGAGCCGCCAAAGCTGGAAACCAAAGGAGAATCGGCTGCCAAAGCCGTAAAGCCGACGCAAAAAGAAGAACCGAAAGCTTCCGCTAAAGAACCCGAGTCCTCAAAAGGAAAATCGTCTCTGAGTAAATTCTTCCGATCAAAGGTAAAGAAATGTGGAAAGATTCAGTCACCACAAATATGAAGACATTTACACAATGTTCATTAGAGATTCATTGAAATCACTGATATAAGGTGAGAAAGGTCAAAGTCAAGAGTTTCATTTAGTAACGCAACATTTTTACAGTAGTTTATTAAACCTTTAAACTGACTCATCTAGCTGTGATCTGGACAGAAAACAATCTAGAAATAAGTAAAAATTTCCTTAATTAAGTGTATTCACCCTTAATTTGAGTAGGTAAATGAGAAAGTTTGCCAATAGAATGAGTAATTTTACTCTTAAAATAAGATAATTAGATAATATGCACTTGAAATAAGACAATGCGATTGTGTTTTCTTATTTTAAGTGTAAATTGTCTTGTTCCATTGGCAGAATGTCTCTTTTACCTCCTTAATTCAAGAACAAATGCACTTATTTTAAGAAAAAAATGACTTATCTAGATTTAGATTTTTTGCAGTGAAGTTGGTTTGTCTGAAGGAGGCGGAAAGATCTTCTTTCTTAGCTGATGCAGCACTTTCATTAAGTCACCTTTATCCTGTTTTAAGTAGAAAAAAAGATTCTTAGCATTTTAATGCTAACCTGGCATGAAGAGGTGGACTGCCCTCTTCAGGTCGGTGGACAGTCCTTGTCCCAAGTGGAGGAGCGTGAGATCAATAGACGGATCGTTGCGGCATCGGCAGTGATGCGGTCGCCGTATCGGACTGTCGTGGTGAAGAGGGGGCTGAGTCTGGGGGCAAAGGCCTCGATTTATCGATCGATCTACGTTCCCACCTTCACCTATGGTCAAGAGAGCTGAGCAATGACTGAAAGGACAAGATCCTGAATGCAAGCGGCCGAATGAGTTTCCTTCGCAGGGTGGCTGGGCGCACCCTTTGAGATCAGTTACCCGAGAGGAGCTCAGTTACCCGGGAGGAGCTCGGAGTCGAGTCGTTGCTCCTCCACGTCGAAAGGAGCCAGCTGAGGTGGCTCAGGAATCAGTTCCCGGTCGCCTCCCTCAGGAGGTGTTCTAGGTTTGCCCTATTGGGAGGAGGCCTGGTGGAAGGACCAGGACAGGTTGGAGGGACTGTGTCTCTGACTATGTCACATCAGGGTCCCCCCAGAGTAGCTGGAGGAGGTGTGTGTGGATCGGGAAGTCTGGGCATCTTTACTTAGACTGCTGCCTCCACGACCTGCCCCCGGATAAAGCGGATGAAAATGGATGGATGGATGGATGGATGGATGGATGGATGGATGGATGGATGGATGGATGGATGGATGGATGGATGGATGNGATGGATGGATGGATGGATAGATGGATGGATGGATGGATGGATGGATGGATGGATGGATAGATGGATGGATGGATGGATGGATGGATGGATGGATGGATGGATGGATGGATGGATGGATGGATGCTAATCTGGCAAATTTAAAAAATAATAGAAATATCCACATTGCAAAAATGTAAACTTAATTAAGTTTTTTTTTCTTAAGATAAGTGCATTTTTTTTTCTTGAATTAAGAAGGTAAGTAAGACACTTTGCCAATCAAACAACAATTTACACTTAAAATAAGAAATCAACTTCAGTGTCTTATTTCAAGTGCATAATAAAATGAAAAAGGTAAAAGTACACTGCAAAAAATGGAAATCTAAATAAGTCATTTTTGCTCAAATTAAGTGCATTTTTTCTTGAATTGAGGAGGTAAGTGAGACACTTTGCCACTGGAACAAGACAATTTACATTTAAAATAAGAAAAAAACAATTGCTTTGTCTTATTTTATGTGTATATTATCTAATTATCTTATTTTAGGAGTAAAAATACGCATTCCATTGGCAAATCATCTTATTTACCTGCTCAAATTAAGGGTAAATACACTTAATTTAAGACATTTTTTACTTAT
Organism: Cyprinodon variegatus; assembly: GCF_000732505.1. Taxonomy (NCBI): domain Eukaryota; kingdom Metazoa; phylum Chordata; class Actinopteri; order Cyprinodontiformes; family Cyprinodontidae; genus Cyprinodon; species Cyprinodon variegatus. The sequence continues at coordinate 738,653 of NW_015150534.1, forward strand.
TTCTAGATGTTTTTTGCAGTGTAAGCATTGCATTGGCAGATCATCTTATTTATCTACTCAGATTAAGGGTCAATACACTTATTTTAAGATATTTTTTCTCATTTTTAGATTTTTTTTTTGCAGTGCAGCGTGTCTGAAAATCACTGATAATAATATTCTAACCGTTTTATGTTAAATGTTTCATCCCTAAAGGCTCCTATTTACTATGAGAAATAACCTTTAACATCTATGTCAGATTTTTATATTTCAGAAAAGGAAATAAAAGCAGTTAAATTTATAACTAAGGCTTAAATTTAATGGATTAATACATAAAGATTCACCTTTAGTTCCGGTGTGCTCCTAAACTTTTATTGTAGTTATAATTAATCATGCTAAGCTGTTTTAAATGATTGCTAGTTAACTATAGAAACTCCAGGGTCAACCAAGGATCCTGCGCTCTCTCTTTGAGCCGTGCAAACATTGCATATCTAACCCATTAAATAATCTTTTTACTGCCTTCAGTCCACAGTCCTTGACAGACACAACAAAGCTTTTATAATCTTGCTTTGCATTAGAATGACTTAGGATAAAAAAGCAGAACACCACATGCATTT
>NW_015150534.1:741302-742492 GCF_000732505.1 Cyprinodon variegatus
TCCATTGTAAGATCACACTGCAAAAAATCTGAATCTCGATAAGTCATTTGTTCTTAAAATAAGTGCATTTGTTCTTGAATTGAGGAGGTAAAATAGACCTTTTGCCAATGGAACAGGTCAATTTACACTTAAAATAAGAAAACACATTTGCATTGTCTTATTTCAAGTGCATATTATCTAATTATCTTATTTTAAGAGTAAAAATACTCATTCCATTGGCAAACTATCTCATTTACCTGCTCAAATTAAGGGTGAATACACTTAATTTAAGAAATTTTTTACTTATTTCTAGATCGTTTTTGCAGTGCAGTAAAACTCAACTTTATTTCGATCTTACCTAGTCATAAATTGTTTCCTTTACAAACTCTCTTGACCGATGTGCAGAGAGGAACAGGTTAAAGCCTCAACTTGGCAGGTTTAAAAATCACAGAGTCTGAGTAGATTACACTGGAGATTTCTGACAATATTGTAGAGACATGGGCGGTGTTGGTGCATGTACTGTTTCTCATACATGCAGATTTAAATGCAATAAAAAGCAGTTAAATTCTGTCTTATCTCCAGCAGTAGCAATACCCCTGTGCCTTAAGGTGTATGGCAGTAATTATATTTAGAAATTGCGGAAAACAAAGAGAAAATAGAAAATGTGTTTCTCGATAAGTTATTGGTATGAAATTCTTTTTATTTGCAAAGAATTGCTTTTAACCTAAGAAATTCAACTAGTAAGTGTTAATGAGAAATTGTTTTTTGCAAAAGCCAAACAAGATTTGCCAATTAAGTGCAAATTAAGCTATATCCTCTTACACTTAAATTCAGATGTCATCAGCAAAAGTGTGTTTTGAAAGCTAATGCCATCTGGGTTTACCTACAAACCTAAATATTTATATGGCAGAGTGAATTCCTCTTTCTCTACTTCATGCATACTTGACAAAAATAAGCAATGAATAACACAATCAAACAAGGATTTTAAAGTAGCAGATTTCACTAAACTCAAGCATTCCTTTGATTTTCTACAGGCTGTCAAGGATGCAGCACAGCCAGCTTTTGAAGTAGAAGTACAGCCAGTTGTAGAAGTACAGGTAATTTTAGAGGTGTTTGTTTGTACATTAGAGTAAGTGCATTATTTCTAGTGTAATAAGCATTTAAAGGAATAGTACACCCAAAACATGATTAGCCTTCATTTTCTACTCACC
>NW_015150534.1:743932-745629 GCF_000732505.1 Cyprinodon variegatus
CAAAAAAGTACTCCAGAGTGTTGTTCAGCATGGGGGTGAGTAGAAAATGAAGGCTAATCATGTTTTGGGTGTACTATTCCTTTAACAAATATAATAATTAATCATTTTTATCTTGATATACCTGGGTTAAGAATATAAAAATAGTTTCACTCTGCAGGAGACAGCTGTGGAGGTACCAGAGCCTGTTGTAGAGGTGCAGGTAAACAAACAAAAAAGAATGAAATTCTTTTGGTACAAAAGTTTAAAAGTATTATATATTGCAATTAATATGCATTTGCTGATATGACTGAATTATAAGGTAAAAGCACAGGAAACTGCTGTGGAGTTGGCAAAACAAGTTGGTGAAGAGGAGGTAATCATCCAAGATGGCTTCCGGGATGATGATTCTTTTCTCTATTTTTCTCTCTGCATGCCCCTTTAAGGCAGCTTTGCCGAAAAGATCACTTTAAATCTCTGTCGTCTCACTGACAATCCTGTTTCCAGAAAAAAAAAGATGGCAAAAGTTTGAACAAATGTAAATACAACAGAATGTAATGCTGTGCCAATTAGCAAAATATGAAACAAAAACACCACACACCCCCTTAAAGTTCTGTAAAAAAGGCTAAAATCCATAAAGAAATAATTTCCTAATTATATGCCTTTGCAAATAAACACAATTTGAACTCTACTGTATATATGCAGCATTTCTAAAAATTGAAACAATTCAACAAATATAAGTTAGATCTCTGTCAAGCAAAAACATAAAGAACCTCTATAAGCTTTGAGCCCCAGCTGATCCTTGCATTTCTCAGTTGCAAGGGGAGCTATAAAAACAAGAATGCTAAGCTAAGACAATTATGACTGATGTTCGACTTTTCTCCACAAGATTGAAAAAATGTCTCAAAGACAATCAAGAGTGTGAGCACTAAACTGGCTTTTACTGTAAATTTTTTTTTTTGTTTGTTTGTTTTAACTTCTCTTGTTTTTTTAGGCATCTGTGTGTCGTTACTAACCCCCCTCCCCCTCAATGCTAACACCTTTTAAAAGCCTAACCAGGGACGAAGGCTGCAAATTAGCCCATGGCTACAAGCCTTATGTACTTGTACATCGGCCACCTGTTTGGTTGCAATGTTTAATTGTACTGTCCCTGTTAAATAAAAAAATAAATAAATAAAAATTAATGTAGAATTCTGCCAAAAGATCCCACGCATAATACAGTCAAAGGATTATTTAAAACACACACAAAACTAACATGCAAGCAAAATGAATTGTGAGATTTCACCTGAAAATACATCTTGCCAGAAGCCAAAAGATGCATTTGTCACAATACACATATTTTTAGGACCAATAAGATGCAGTGACATGTATGATGTCAATGCATCAACAAAAGGCTGAAAGCTGAAGCAAAACAAAGATGGCTGCATCAGTGTTAGCAGGAATACCCTCTAATTCTGTTTTAAAAATCAAGCAAAGGACCCAGGTTTTGACTTTGTGAAGAGGAAAGAATTTTGCTGGTTCCTCCCGACCGGATTTGGTGAGAGTTTGATTTATTAGTTAACTCCAGTTCTGAAATTTCAATTCAGTTTACTTCTATAGCGCCAATTCACAACACATGTCATCTCAAGGCACTTTGCAAATTGATTCAAAGTTTTCTATCTAAGGAAAACCAGTTGATTGCATCGACTCATTGACTCGAATGCAATCCCTCACGCCAAGCA
>NW_015150534.1:747792-748955 GCF_000732505.1 Cyprinodon variegatus
GGGGTGGCCGATGTCCGATATTCAGTTTTAAGGCCGATACCGATAGGGGGCCGATTATATCGTGCATCCCTACTTCCTTTTGTTGTTGCCATGATTGATTGTTTGGCCTTCCTTACTCTCTCAGGAACCTTTATCTTTTCGCTCGTTTCTGATTGGAATTGCTCCTCTTTCGAGTCGCAGGTGGCAGCTCTGTTTTTTTTCACTCTGTCAGCTCCAGTAACGTCTAGTTTGTGCATGTCTCATGTTTTTTTTTCTTTCTGTTCTGTTTTGACAAAAGAAGGTGGATCCTTCCAAAGCCAGCACTCTGGAGGCAGCAGCGAAGCCAGAACCTCCTCCGCCCGTTCAAGAGGAAAAGAAGCAAACCTCCAAATCACACTTCATGTCTTTCTTCAAGCCCAAAGTAAGAATTAATTCACTTCGGATTTCAAAACCCTTGAATAGCTGTAGGTATAAGCGAGTAACAGATTGATGTGAACTTGAGGCACTGTTAGATACCATGACCACAAAAGTCCAAGCAGCCTCCACAAGTGGAGTTCGTCTCCTCAAGAAATCGACCGGCCTGGTAAATAAAATCATCCCTTGTGTGAATAGATGCATTATTAACCAGAATAATGTCATCTGAGATTAAAACTTCCTCTAAACAGCTTATTTTTACCTGAAGTGTCTCTGTTTGCTTTCATATTCAAAAGCCGTAACAGTTTGTCAGAGCGTGTGTGCTCGTCTTTCATAATGCAAGCTGTGTCCTAACAGCAGTCCTACGTCTTCAAAATGTGCCGTCGGAGTTCCTACTCTGATCTGGAATAACTTTCCCTCTAAACAGACACAGAAACAGGCAGAGCTAAAGTTTATGCCACACCTTACAGGCTGCTGACCCCAAGAAGACGTCTCCGACCCCACCGGCCGCAGCAGAGTCCCCTCAGCCAGTGAAAGCTAAGGAGGAGCCAAAAGCTGCAGCCAAGCCGTCCGAGGTTGTTGCGGATAGCAAACCGGCGTCTGCGGCCTCTCCGGCTGGAGACGATGCAGCCAATGCGGCCAAAAAACTGGAGAAGAGGAACTCCATCCAGCTGTTCTTTAAAAATCTGGTGAGGGGAGCTTCATCTTTGACCAGGATTTATAATAGAGAACGAGAGGTAAAGGTTTTCTAGGCCGACTATTATTCAAAA
>NW_015150534.1:750335-754210 GCF_000732505.1 Cyprinodon variegatus
CGGAGCAAATCCATCTGGCGGAGTCAGGTTAACAGTATCCACCAATAATTTCCAATTTTTTCCCCCTTTCTGCTCATTTACCTGAGCCCAAGGTAGCAGAAGGTGTGTGCAGCTAACTGTGTTTTTTCCCACCTCTCGGTGTAACATCATCGGATTTCACTGACATACATAGTAGCTACGTGGTTGGAGGAGAGACACACAGCAACAGATATATATACAAGTTAGTATTGTAATGCAAGAAGTTTAAATGTTGCTCCTTTTTACTATAAAAGCTGGGCTTCTCAGAGGACCATGACTCCCAGTTACAGCTTAAAATAAACATGTTTTCCTATTGTGCAGACAGAATCAGACTGCAAAGCTTCTACATATCTTTAAATTTTGTTTCTGGAATCAATATATAAGTAAAGAGGTTCATTAATCTTTTTAAACAGAGCACAGAGAGAAGTAGGGAGAGCTGCAGATTTAAGATGAAACACACGCAATAAAATATATTTCCAAGTTTACAAGAAAAAAATAGGCCATGCTATATTTAAAATGAAACATATCCATATTTTTCTGCATGGATGGAATTGAAATTGTACTTCTAGGGAAGCATGATATATCGATTTTGGCATCAAATCGGCTGTTATTCATTATTTTTTTAATATACATTAATGTTTTTGGGCCCTATATATATAATGCATTAAAAGGCATCTCTCTAACTATTTATAAATATAAATATTAGTGTTTTATGAATATATAGATATATATATAATGCATTAAAAGGCATCTCTCTAACTATTTATAAATATAAATATTAGTGTTTTATGATTCTCTTGTGTTCTCAACAACACACCAACTTTCATTACAAAGGTACACCCTCTACCTAAAGGATGCAGGCTACTTTCTTTCTCACTGTTTCTGCATTTGAATCTCATTTGATTGACAAATCCGTAGTTCAATTTCCTCCTTTCCCCACTAGATGGCAGCATCTTATTTCTTCTCTTATTTAAAGCCCAGGCCATGCTCTGCTGAGAACAAAAGCAGCCTGGCGTGCCACTTCATGTTTCACAACTTTCGTTTTCATGCTCAGCAGTGCTTTGGTACAGTAATACTGAATTAAAGTGAACAGACTTCACTTTGTTGCCAGCATTGATGTTTTTTTGTTGCTCTTCTTGTTCAATAAACAGCGCCTCTGCAGTGCAGTTTAAGGAAACAGTGGTATAAGAGGTCATTTCCTGTTGTTAAATATAGTCATGCAGACTTTTTTTTTCACACTGAACAGGAATTTACAGTTTTTCTCCCCCTCTCTGCTTTTGTAGGGTCAGAAACGCCACTCTACAGATGCTGGGGTCCAAACAGAACCAGCGACTGCTGCTTCAACATCTGAGAAAACCAAATGAGCCCTTTTAAGTTTCCCTGTACAGATCCCCCACCCCTCCTCCTCCCTGTCTTTCTAGCTATACTCTGTCTTCATGTCTTGGTCATATTTCACCACCTCAATTCCTTTTTTTTTTTTAGATGTTGCATTTTAAAGAGAAATGCTTTCAGAAGGATTCTGGAAAGATTAGCACGGTGATAGATAAACAATAGGAGAAACACTGACTATAAGAAGCCATGAGTTAAAATGACAAGTTGTCATTTAAACAAAAAGAAAAATATTTCATAACTTTTTCCACTTTTACCACCAGCTGGAAGCTGCACAGCTCTGGTTAACAAAGCATATATATATATATAAACAGAACCTAATTATTGGGTTAAACACCTTCTTTCCAACTTGGTCTGTGTAACCACCACATTCAGACTCAGTATAAGTCAGTACATGCCTTCCATCTCTTAACATGCCTTTGGTTAACCCCAGATAAAGTTCAGCTCCTCTTTGTCACAGTTTACAGTACCAGCAATGCTTTCCACAGAGTTTCCAAAGAGTTTCCAAAGCATCAAGGGCATATTTTTGGGAGAAGGGTGCAAAATGCATTTGATATAGTGAAAACCGTTCACTCATAGTGTCCCTGGACACATTGGGTCCTTCATCGTTATCTCCTACAGGTTCATAGCAACAGGACTGGAGCTACTGCCGTACATGTGACAGCAATCTCCCATGTTCCTCATATGATAGGGCCTGATATTTTTATTTAAGAAAAACCTCCACGCCTGAGCTAAATCTTCCATGTATATGCATCTATTTTTGACTAATATGGAGGCTTAAGGGGGACAAAAAGATGTCAGTTTGCTGTGAGGTAAATAAATGTACCATTAAATAATGAAATGCATATGTAGCATTTGATAAGCACATAATTTAACAATAAAATGTACCATTAAATTATGAAATGTAAAGTTAAATAACTAAATTTAGCTTATAAATGATGGCATTAGCCTTGAAATAAATAAATAATAAGTAATAACAATATATATGGAGATTAATTTATGAAAAATCACATTTAATATTATTTTTATACATTTTCTGTATTGTAGGAAGTGTCATAGATCATAACATAGAAGGGAAGTGAAATTCCATTCTACAATTTTCAATTTTCCAAACCCTCCTTCCCATCTAACCCAACCCCATCAGAGGATTAATGCCTATTTTATTCCAGAAATGTAGACAGAAAAAGAATATAAATAGAACAAAAACTAAACATAGAACACAGATAGGATAATTAAATGTGCACCGAGCAGAAGTGACTACAAAATAAAAGTATAAATAAAAACCATTAGCCATAAATGTTGGTTTAAAGATTGGTTTAAATTTTTAATGTCATGATTTCAAAAGTATATTAATTTATTTAATTTTACATTTCATTAATAATAAATTAAGTTGATTAATGAAATATTAAATAAATTAATGAAAAATGTAATGGTACAGCTATTTATCTAATTTTACATTTAATTATTTCATGGTACTTTTTTTATTCAATAAAACATTTACACCTATTTATTCCATGCTATATTTATCTGATTTATTTTGTCTTCTTTAACCCTCCATAATATAAATATATTATTATTCTGCATAAGATACACATGCCATGGGGTTGATAGGGGCAGAGACTTAAAACAATCTCCTTCTTCCCCCATTAAGCAAAAAAACCTTATTCTGAAAAAAGCACAGGTTATTTTTTTATATCGGCATATTGACATTAATCACTAATTGATGTAATTCTGTTTTCAGTTTATGGTCAATATAGGGGGGAAAAAGAATATGGAAAAAAGAAAAAAGGAATTCCCGGTAGTTGAGAAATTCAACCAGATATGATCACTGCTGCCACCCTCTGGTTTAGTGGGGAACTGCTGGTTCTGGTGGTGGTGAAGTATGTTCCTAAAGCCAGGCAAACACTGTGCGATTTTTTTTTTTTTGCACGCAGCTACAGTTCATAATGTATGTTATCACACTATGCAACACGACGCTCTGAAGCGATCTATCTGCTCAGACTGTACGTCTAAAAACCACGCTGGACTCAGCTCCGCAGTTAGATGGCGCTACTCTGACTCGTCTATCCTGCAGCCAAACGAGTAGGAGAGGAATATGAAGCTCATTAAAGTGAAACGCGCTGCCTTGGCTATTTGTACAATTTTGTGCAGAAAGCACTAAAACGAAAAGATGATGACGTATTTGGACAAAGACATGGCTGAGCAAACGTGGCTACTACAATCTGTCAATTTTACAGAAAGAACTCCATTTCAGTCATTGCATCACCGCCGTGCTTCTGTGTTTTTATCTGAGAGGAAGAAGAAGAATCCTTGTTTGCCAACTGAGCGATTTGCCCACGACGCTCATGATTCCTGATCGGGACGTGGTCGCGAGAGGCTGATCGCCCCTTGCTACCCCCCCATTATATACGACACACAACTGCACTGCAAAAAACATCTAGAAATAAGTAAAAAATGTCTTAAATTAA
>NW_015150534.1:754833-756454 GCF_000732505.1 Cyprinodon variegatus
TTTCCATTTTTTGCAGTGTGAAAAGTTGCTCCAAAAAGGGCAAAAAAAAATCACACAGTGTAAACCCAGCTTAAGGGAACAATTAATTATCTTGTAGGAGTGTCCAACAGTTACCCATGGGCACCCCCCAGCCCCCTTCTAGCTTCATCCCTGGATTGTACAATAAATAGACTTTCAGACTTCTGGTAGAAAAAGCTGTTAAGGAACTTTTTCTTCTTATTTTTACAGGTTAGAGCTTTCACGTAAGGTGGAAAAAGCTCTGAAATTAATCTTTTTAAGTCTCCCAACATGACATTTTAACTTGGGCGGGCAGGTTGGATGGCAACCTCACTGAAATTTATATTTTTGGTCATATAAGTACCCCGAAAAGCACAGCATTGAGAGTGAAACCTTTTCTACAAACATGCAGGGCGTATCTAACCTCTTCCCTGTCCATATTTTAACATACTGGGCTTTTGCAATATATAATCACCTGTTTTGCTTTTAGTATTTAATCCCTCTGCTAAAAAAATCTAAGTAGTAACGCCATATAGGTTATATTATAAGTGTTATGAGGCAATTCAGGCAGTTTTGGTAGCAGAGTGGTTAAGAAAAAACTGAAACTGAAGGTATTAGGAAAAAAATAGAAGAAATAAATAAAGAAGCAGCATGTTTATACAGCTATAAGTGTGAACTTTAATACAAAATTCAGTGTGTGAACATGATATGAATATATCATAGAACTGAAATACATGTAAACACAATCTTTGTTTCCCCCTGGGGAACTGATTGTAAATACTAACGGTAACAAAAACACGTGGTACGGTTTGCTTCGTGTCATTTTAGTCAATGTCTTATTAGGGTGTCCGTTGTTGGTGTTTGTTCCATGTAAAATAACATGTTTCTGATTGCTTCTGTGTACGTCAGCATGTGTAGCTCTACTCATCTAGGAGATAAATAAAAAAGTTCAACCTGAAACTGATCTCAACTTGTCAGCTTTTACCGTGAAACTATTGAGAAACATTCAAATGAATTAGAGGGCGTTGCAGGAACGTCAGCAGCTGTGAGTGAGCAAAAAACAAGACAGACAAGCCAATCCTGGTGAAGAAAAGTGAAAAGATGAGGTGTGAGGATACAGAGGAAAATATGTCAGTTTGCCGCCAAAGTTGTGAATCATCCCTAATTTATTCATCCTTTCCTTAGTTTTTGTTTCTAAGGAGTGATCTGGTCCTGATATGTTTGAAATCCTTCTCCAGGTTTTAAAAAATTGCAGTTTTTCTTTTTGATGCTGGTGAAGATTCTTAGTCATGCAGGTCATAGTTATTCCAAAATATAACAAAAAACAATCCAATGGACTTTGTTTTCCAAGTTTAAAGACGTTTTGCTTCCCATCCAGGAAGCTTTTTCAGTTCAAAATGTCAGGAATAGCATTGAGTTCGTGGCTTTATAGAATGGACCAAAACAAGCGCATGTTTGGCTCTAAAAGGTAAAGCTTTATGCACAGCCCTACTGTCATAGTTCTGTTGTCAGTTTTAGAAATTTAACTTCTGTTTTCAGCAGAAGTTAAAGGAATAGTACACCCAAAACATGATTAGCCTTCATTTTCTACTCACCCCCATGCTGAACAACACTCTGGAGTACT
>NW_015150534.1:757246-764251 GCF_000732505.1 Cyprinodon variegatus
AGTACTCCAGAGTGTTGTTCAGCATGGGGGTGAGTAGAAAATGAAGGCTAATCATGTTTTGGGTGTACTATTCCTTTAAACACTTTGAGGCAGCATTGTTTCCAGTGGTCTAGTTGTAAATAAAAAGGAAAGGGGATGGTGATCTTTTTTTGTTTGTTTTGGAAGTATACACAGCCTAGGTAATAAAGTCTATATATTCTATTAATATTCTATTATAAAATTGTACTCTATTCTATTCTAAAATGTTAAGTGGTTGCAACATTCTCTTGTTTTAGTTGTTGATCTATATGTTTTTTTTTTACTTCTAAGTAAAAATAGGGCAGTAAAATAAAACAATCCAAATCCCAAATATCTCAACTTATGAATAGTGGGACAGATGAACACATGTGTCGCCTTTATGGAGTGAATTTTGTTCCATTACTGTTGCAAACAAAGAACATGTTTTGTATATGGAAATTAGAAAAAGGAAATGCAATCCAAAAATGAAAGAATTTCTGCTTTGGAGGGCAATTATAATTTTACAAAATAGAAGCAGGAAGTCATGGTTTGTGAATTAAAAGTCTTCTGTGATGATAAATTTAGAAATGAAGCAGAAATAAAACCTTTTTTGTTGTTAAAGGTCCCAATTATGGTTTTAACTGTATCGTTTTACAAATGTTTGCCAATATGAAAACTTTTCTCTCTGGATAAAAAAAAAAGAAGTTATTTTTCTACATTTTTCAGTGTGACGCTCAAATAACTATTATATCTTAATATTTTCTGTTCACATTTAACAGGACTACCAATGATTGTAGGTGAAAATGTATTTAACTGAGGCGTAAAAAAGTGTGTAGTAGCAAAAAAAGCTGACAATCTAATAAAGAATGCATTTGAAAAAAACTTTATTTGCATATTTTGTGCAGCCTTGTGCACAACAAATACATTTTCACCTCTTATGTTGTTACCAATGTCTATTATTCAATATACATCTCAAATAATATCCAACAAATTAAGTTCTGATATTGGATTCTCAAAAGAGCTAAACTCTTGTTAGATAGAAGAACTGAAACTAGCTACATCCTGTAGGATATTAGCTAAACTGACTACTGAATGTGGCTTTAAACACCTTTTTATTTATTATAATTAGTTGTACAGTTTTGTGATTCCTTATGAGACAAAAGTACGCATTATGCCCTGTTACGTCAGTAAATACATTCTTTGTTTGCACATCAGTGAAGCAGAAATACTTCTGAGTGAGCTAAACATTTGGTTTTGGCTTTTTGCATAGATTTAAATAAACTCTCAGGGTCCTGGTTTAGCAGAGAAGCTCCTCTCTATGTGTTTAAGTGAAGTATAGATAGCTTTAGATGCTAACTTGTCTGTTATCCGAACAGTATTAGTCAATCTTTGTTTAGATTTAAAGGATTAAATGTAATTTAAATTGCTTGACAAACAAAGTTGACTCATATGAAAACAGGAAGGACCTGAAGCAGAGAATTTATAAAAAGAAAAGGGTGTCTGGCTAATCATTTTGCACAGTGCTGCAGCAATACTTTTGTTAACCATTTAAAAGCAGGCAAAAGGCCCATGAACACTTACAGTGCCCTGCAGGAGTATTTTATTCCTCTTTTCGTTTTCAGTTTCGCACATTTAGACTAGAAAATGACAGACAAACACCAAGTGAAGAAATATAAAAAACTAAAAAAAGAAGAACTCTGAGTCGTTCTTATGACAAAAGCTTTGAAGAAGTGTCTATAAATGAACATGGCCGCCTAAAACAGAGGTGTCAAAAGTCAGTCTTTGCGTGTTTTAGATGTTTGTCTGATTCAATCCACCTGAATCAAACAGACAGTTTAATAACAGGCCTCTGCAGAGCTGGGTGACGTGCAGGGGAGCTAATCCTGCCATTTAAACCAGTCGAGCTGGAGCAACAGCCCATCTAAACTCTTGTTATTCTGATAGCTTTCCAGCTCTGTGTAATATTTCATTGTAACCCTTTAAATTAGATGTTATTAATGAAATATTTATTTAAAAAAAGTAAAGATTCCTTTGGGTTACTGCATTTGTGGGTGTTAGAGGAAATAAAATAGCAGATATTGTCAAGAGGTAATTCATGGAATTGCAGTTTCCTCACAGTAAATCTGAAATTAAATTAGTTATTAGGAAAAACATAAATAATATAATAACGTAAATACATACATTTTTTTAAGGTCCACATTTGTCTGACAATTTTTTTCTAGATAATTTTTGCTGTAAACACCAGAATTTCCCCATTATGGGACAATAAAGGGATTTTCTATTCTATTGTATTCTATACTAGCAGTATAGAAAGAACAGTAGGACTTACAGGAAACTGGAAGATATTTATTTAGCATATGAAAAAAAAAGTTTGAACAGGAAGGAAAAGAAGAGGGACTAGAAACAGACGTACATATGGGTTTTGTGTTTGTGCCATGAATCAAATGGACAAACACAAAACCCAGAAACAAACTCCAACAACCAAGAAAAAAACGATGGGTTGGTCTTTAATTTGCATCTGGCTTATTTCTCAGATAAATCTGTTTTTAAAACAACCTGTTAAACCCTCAAATCTGTCTCTGAAGAAAAAAAAAAAAAAATTTGAATTTCACACAGGAGGACTCTACTTCCAGATTAGTGGATTTTCGAATGTAAACATTTTCACTGTTTCATTACAGAAGAGAAACCCTTGCTAATTTATTGTAGACTTCTGTATGTAAGTTTTTACAAAATTTTACAGTTTGTACTATTATGCAACTCTTTCACATTGAATCCTGATCAAATATGCAGCGCTGGGATGAAATGTCTATGTCATGATGCTTTTAAGGGATCTGACCCGCATGCAGCAAACCACTCAGAGAACCAATGGAAAGTTTAACAGGTTTATTGGTGAAGACAACAGGAGGTGGAATCTTGATCTCAGACAGAGCTGATGAATCGGAACTAGAAGTGGAAGGGAAGTTCACAGCGGTTAGTTCAATGGCCGTATGAAACTGAATAGAGTTCTTGAACATGGAGGAAAAAGGGACTCACATAGAATCCAATCCTTGAATCCAGAATGTGTGAGTTTTCTAGATAAAGAGCAACTCGTTGGAGGGTGGACAGGTTGGTGAAGTTGGACCCTGAGTAGAGACTGACATTTTTTCGGGAATCCAACGGGTCGCGGGATTCCCGTGGGATTCCCGTAGGATGGGAGTCAGTATTAGTAACGATCACGTGATTGGGACGGTACAGGATTAAACATTAACGGGAGCAGACGGGAGCGGGAGCAAACCAATAATAACTAAAAAAAACTAGGATCGATGCCAAAAAATAAAATAAAATAGAAAGGAATAAAAATCCAGTACTGGCGCCGCCATTTTGTAGTTTTTTTCCTTGAAGCCTACACTATAATGCGAGTCAAAAAAACTACATGACCCAAAAACCAACAGTGCTTCCGCTCTGAGTTTTTCACCCGCGCTCAAAAACAACAATGGAGGGACCAACAGTTACTACAGTTAGAAACAGGAACTTAACTGACCCTTCATAGAAATTCAGATTCAATGTATTGGCAGAAATCTTATTGAAGACAACAAGAATGGGAGTGGTGCAGGAGCGGGAGTCATTCTGAATGGGAGTGAGAGTAATTTCACCAGGAGTGGGACGGGACAGGATTTAGATTTCTACTCTGGCCCGGGATCGGGACGGGTCACAATTTTTTTCTGTGGGAGTGGGACGGGACAGGAGTGAAAATCCACTCCCGTGTCAGTCTCTACTGAGGAGTATGAGAGCGGACTGCCAGTTAGAATTCCGACGGTACTTGAACAGATCGTGTGGAAATTTTCCCCAGCTCAGTGTAAACACAAAATATCCTTCCTGGGGGAGAAGGCCAAAACTTCCAGTCAGCGGGGAAGGCTTCCTTCCAAAAGGAGAAAACAAAAAACACAGTTAGTCTCAGAGAAACGAAGCACAGGTTAGACTCAGCTAATCACGGCTTGGCTAGAGTACCCAAAACTGGCAAACACTCTGGCGTCGAGTTAGTGGCAGTCAACGGCTCAAATACTCCCAATGAGCCAATGAGTGCAGGAGGACCAACGAGGACAGGGCGCCACCTGGTGCTGGAGGGAGAGACAAACACAAAACAACCCACACAAACTGGATTCCTAACAGTCTTCCTTCCATAAAAGACATTTCATCTGAGCGCTGCGTGTCCCGAGCCCGTGACATCATCACTGGACTGTTCTCCCTGTAAAACAGCTTCTTCCCCACTGCCATTAAATCGCTAAATGTTGAATAAAATATAAACAAAACGCTGAATGTTGGAAAAAATGTAAATCATATCTCAGTCTTATGTTTACGTTAGATCACCATGTTTACATTTTATCTCTGATGCACAGAAATGGAAATGTTTTGAGAGCTGCACTGAACAAAATGATGTGTGCACAAAATGACAATAAAGTTTGTCTAAGTCTACGTCTTAATCGCTGGAAGAGATCAAAGGAAATAAGAACAGAGATAAAAGATGGGTTTAAGAAAAAAACTCTTTGACTTTTCCTAAAATTGATTTTGTAGCGTCAAGCTGTGGGTGATGTGGATGAAGCGAGGCCCACCGTTCACCCACCATTAGCTGATGAGTCACATTGCCTGAAGTCATAACTAACACTGCTTCTTTGTTTACAAAGGAGGTAGTCTCATCTTGCTGTTTGTAACAGAAGATCATTTTAAACAGAGCTTCAAACAAAGTGGGAAAGAAAAGTGAAGTACTTTGTGTTTTAGACACGAGCTCCGTTGTTTCCCTCCTCTGAGAATTGTTTTAATTAAAACACAGTATGGGCTTTTTTTATTTTTTTCCCCAGCAGTTTGTCTCATGTGTGAAGAGCTCATTTTCATTGGCAAAGAAGCAGACGGAAACTTTAATTAGCTGGCAAGAGAAGAAGGAGAGGAAACTTCTGCTTCTTAAATAATACTGAACTGAATATATAGGCAGGACTTCCCTGAAACTGTGCTGCCTTTAAGCTTTAACGTGACAAAAAAAAAGGCTGGTACATGCCCCCCCCCCCTGTGATATGTAGTGCTATTAGTTCCTGATCTCTTCACTTCCTTGTGCAGTTACTGAGAAATCTCTTTTTTCTGCATTTGGTGTGTTGGCAGAGAGAGGATAACTACATGTTTCTACATGCAGCGAATGAGAGAGGAAAACATTTCAAGACAATTTAGAAAACAAATGTCACTAGAGCTGCTGATCCTCATTAAACTAAGAAACTGACTTTTATTTCAGTCATTTACGTATCAGGACTTTCTTTTTAATTTCTCCCTCATATCTGATACACCCCATCAGGATAACCTTCATAAAAGTAGCTGGTCAAGTCATTTTGTTGCTAATTCCTGCAGTTTTGCTAGAGCCAATCTATGCAAAGTAGATTCTCTTGAAACAGTGCTGTGATATTAGCATGAGAAAAGCCACACAAACTCCCATTAGTATGTTAAAGATCCAACGAGAACAAATCCTGAAAGTCTTGTTTTATATAACTGCCAGGGGAAACCATCTTCTCTCTGAGAAATACACTATAAGGCAGAGATTAGAGTTGCAAAAAAGTCAAGGCTGAAGAAACCACTTTGTCCTCTGAACAGATAAGACCAACCTTGGTAAGAATGAAGTACTGTAGTGTTGCTGCGATTTGCCTTGGAAGCGGGTGGTAGGATCAAGGAAAATGCAAGGATGTAAATAAACAGCAAAGATGCCAAATTTGTTAAATTTAGCTCCATTTGTTGATATTAGATTAGATTAGATGAGCTTTATTGATTTCACTAGTCACATATTGGCATAGTAATTAAAGAAGAAGGTGCAAACAAGGAGGAAAAAGGTGCATTAAGAAGAATAAACAATATATATATATATATATATAGAGTATATCCAGGTATATACAGTATATCAATATAAATAAGGATTAAGGTGCAAGTGTACATGTATTGCACACAATGAAAAACAAAATAAAATACAAAAAAAAATAAAAAATTAAAAATACAAGGTAGTAGCACAGTAGAGGTTTGAGGTGACATATGTACAGGTGGATTTACTTTAACGTTAAAGTGTAGTAGGTAAGAAACAACGGTGAGGTAGTGGTATGACTATTCTATTCACATATATTGCACAGTCAGCATATTGCACAGAATATTGCACAGTCAATAAATAAAAAAAAAACTATAATATAGCTGCACAGTGGTTGTTACATTTTTTTTGTACTGTAAATTGACACTGTGTTAGTAAACATATTCAGTATTAATAAACTTAGAATTAATAATAATTGAACTTTATTGATTTCAGATTGGAGAAAATTACCTATGCATTTAATCCATCCCATTTGGGGAGCAGTGGGCTGCCATGGTGGGGGGCCCAGGGAGCAGTGCGCGGTTAAGGGTCTTGCTCAGAGAGCCAGAGTGTCAGTCCATGGAAGTCGGTTTTGAACTCACAACCTCAGGATTCCAAGCTCTATGCCGTGACCACTGGGCAGCCTCTCCCCAAATTTATGCAATTTACAACTAGGCATGTTATCAGCTATTGATTTCCTCTAGAATTGACTGATCAGGTCGATCAGGTGACGATTAATTGACAGTTGGACATTTTCTTTAAAAACCTGTTCTTTATTCTCCAGGTACACAGTTTTTATATTGTCTAAACACTTTACAGTACAGTATTTTATTTGTTTATTTTTTAACTCTTCACTATTATGTTATTTGTATGAACCTTTCTAAATTTCACATTTGTGTGACCATAATCTATAATCTTTTTGCTGCTGTAAACACCAGAATTTCCCCATTGTGAGACAATACATGGATTTTCTATTCTATTCTATTCTATTCTATTCTATTCTATTCTATTCTATTCTATTCTATTATATCCCCCATCTTCATTTACTTCTTCAGTTGTTATAATATTACTGGCCTCCCTCACTTGTGAGCCTCCTTGTCTCTATCACAGCAACACAAACACAGAATTCATTATAAAATCATGCATTTCTTTCAATTATA
>NW_015150534.1:765982-768925 GCF_000732505.1 Cyprinodon variegatus
GAGGTGACATATGTACAATCCGGGTGGCTTATATACAGGTGGATTTACTTTAACGTTAAAGTGTAGTAGGTAAGGAGCAACGGTGAGGTAGTGGTATGACTATTCTATTCACATATATTGCACATTTAGCATATTGCACAGAATATTGCACAGTCAATAAATAAAAGAAATATATATATAATATAGCTGCACAGTGGTTTTTACAGGAGTTTTTTTTTTTATAAAGAAATACCTGAAAAAATAACATGTACTGTAAATTGACACTGTGTAAATAAACATATTCAGTATTATTAAACTTAGAATTAATAATAATTGAACTTTATTGATTTCAGATTGGAGAAAATTACCTCTGCATTTAATCCATCCCCTTTGGGGAGCAGTGGGCTGCCATGGTGGGGGGCCCGGGGAGCAGGGTGCTGTTAAGGGTCTTGCTCAGAGAGCCAGAGTAGCAGTCTGTGTAAGTCAGTTTTGAACTCACAACCTCAGGATTCCAAGCTCTATGCCCTGACCACTGGGCCGCCACTCCCCAAATTTATGCAATTTACAACTAGGCATGTTATCAGTTATTGATTTCATCTAGAATTGACTGATCAGGTCGATCAGGTTAATTGATATTCGGACATTTTCTTTAAAAACCTGAGGTTTCGTTTGTCAAAGGGACCTTTCAATAACAAGAAGGGAACTCTTTTTGTTACAATACACTGAGTTAAATAAAAGTTCATTATAAAATCATGCATTTCTTTCAATTATAAGTCCTTAACTTTGTAGAAATATTTACGTACATTTGGTAAATGTAGGTGAAGGTGGTTTATGTTTTCACACAGAACCTTTAAATGCAGTTACAAGCATCATTCTAATTTCCATGTCATGTTATTTCTTTTCAGGTGATTTTTTATTTTCATTGTTTACATGGTTAATATTTTATTATTAATTTAATCCAATCATTTCTTCTTTTCTACATGTAGGCCTAATTATTTTTTGTATTATGTATGAAAGGTATTTGTTTGTTTTTGTTCTTAAGCTAAAGTATAAATAAAGTATCAAAATAAACTGGGCACTAGTTTATTTTAATATATTTAGTTAAACTAGATCAAGGTTTCTTAAAGTGGGGCTTTGGATTTATACAACTATATTGTGAGGTGATCCCTGAGGTGAATGTTGTGCCAAACACAAACATTAATCTGACTCTCCTGTAAAATTAATAAATGTAACACAAAATAAGCAGATTTCAAATTTATTTATTTATCTAACTTATAATATGAATCGGAGGTCTATAACAGGGGGTCCGTGTCCCCTAGGGGGTCCACAGAGGTACTGCATGGGGGTCGTGAAAGTTTTGGTTTTTATATTCCTCTCAGCAATTTTTTTTGCACTAATTGAAATGTCTTTAAATCCACATTAACATGAATTCGACGCACTGTAGTAANAGAATCAGAAATACTTTAATAATCCAGCATCTATTCCCATCTGTAATAGAGTGACTATAGGACCAGTTTGATATAGCACAATTTCATAAAATATATATATATTTGGAGGGTTCCCGCTCCATCTCGCCATCAGTTTGGGGGTCCTTGGCCTGGAAAAAGGACCCTGGACTGAACTAAAGTGCTTTTTTGTTTGGGAACTGCTGAATTAAAAGAGACATAAAGACAGGAGACAGTGAGTAGCGCTAACAGAGCTGCACTGAGTTTATAGTCGGTGTCTGATGATGATTCACCTGATGATCACAGCTTTAAATATTATTTAGACTACAGGGCCCCAAAATCTAATTTTGCTGCAGGCCCCATGGAATCGTGGGCCCCTTCTGGCTCCCAGTCAAGCCCAACAGGAATTTAAAGAAGCCATAATAAATCTGCTAACCTTAGGTTCAGGTCCATCATCCAGCATATGATTAGGATTATCTCTCAGGGGAGGAGATTAATCTAAGTTATTAAATTAGGTTTTGGAACTTAAATCCATAGACCTTAGGTTCAGGTTTTGCTTAAAATCATATGTTTTGTAAAAATGTATTTGTAAAAAAAATATAGACGATCAAGTAAACAAAGAACAGTGTTTAAACATCTCTACTAACAGAAGTTGAGTCACGTATGTTACAGATAATTAAATTTGTATAAATGAAAACATTTAACAGCCTTAATTTTGAGATAGAATAATTTCTTGAAAGAAAATTTAAAAAACTGCCACTAACCAACCTTCTGCATCCACCTCCAGTATGGATTGTAAAAATGGCGACGCCCTGCCCTGCAGTAGAGTGCCTTTCACTCTAGAAGACTAGAGGTTTCTGAGAGAAAACACAGATACAGTGATCTGCAGGTCTTTCTTTCTTTTTTTAAAGAAAAAGTTAAGAGCTATGCAAAAAGCTCATTTAATGGGGTTATATCAACCTAAAATTGCTGCAGTTATTTATAAAGATACAAAAAATAGTTGTTTTATCTCACTTAAACTATTTTTTTAAACTTTGGAGGAATTTCATTTTTGCTAAAGGAGATTTTGAATTTTTTAAATTACCAACTAAATTGTCAGATTGTCATAAACATTTTCTCCAATACAGCAAAATTATTTATGAGAACAAAATTTCCCCTTGGAGAACTTTAACTAGGAATAATAGAATAAAAGTATAGAATAGAATGAAAAAATAGAAATATTCATTTTTTAGAGGAATTGGATGAATCAGGGAATTTTGATGATTATACATTTATTAGAAAACAAGTCATGTATAGATAGATATGAGGTGCTATGTTTTAAAACAAAACTTTAAAAAAATAATGAAAATTATCCTTGGTCAATGCTTCAGATGGCCAGAGAGTTTTGAACTTAATCATATTGAATTGTTACTGATTTTATATTATATTAACTTTCTAAAAACAAATCTGAAAAAAAAAAAAAAATATATATATATATATATATATATATAAAAATATATATATATATATATATATATAT
>NW_015150534.1:771648-776340 GCF_000732505.1 Cyprinodon variegatus
TGTATATATTGTCATGATATTGGCACTGATGACTGGCTTTATCGTTCTCCCATTCACCTGCTTATCTCCGCCCAGTTTCTCATTATCTTTCATCTGTGTACCTGTTCCAAATCTCTATTTAACCTGCTTGCTTCCATTCATCAGTGTCATATTATTCGAGCCTTTGGTGAGAGTTTAATGTATGGCCTCCATTTTTTCTTTTAATTTACATTACTATTTCCATTTCATGGTGTCTGTTTCAAAGGTGTTGGCCATCATGTTAGATGTAAGTGAACCCAAATGAGCAGGAGAGTTCAAAAAGCGTCAACATTTGACAAGTTGGGAGTGAGACTCTATTGGGAAAAAATATTAAACATGTAAAACATGACATAATGACTGAACCATAAGGACCTTTTTGTATTCCGGCTTTATTCAAACAGGCTTATTCTTCGCCTTGGTGTCATAATTTATTCATATGTGGAGTGAATTTTGTTCTTTTACTGTTGCAGGAAAAAAGAAATTAATTTAAAGGAAATTCAAACAAAAAATTCAACTCAGATTTTGAACTTTGAAAACTTCTTAATCAAAAATTGTTTCTGTTTTTCAGATAAAAAATTTATATAATTTTCCCTTTATTTTTTTATTTGGTATTTTTCAAATGATATTTTTTAACCTATTTTTTTTTTTTTTTTTTTACAGATTTCCTACTTTCAATTTATTATTATTTCTTGTTTTTAGATTAAGTTTTATCATTTCCACTCTTGTCACGTTGCATTTTACAGATAACATTCTCCTAACTTCAAACACAATACAAACCCTTGCTCTGGACCAATAAGAATGCTGCTAAGTCCATGCAGACCAATAGAAAAACGTCTTTGCTACTCACTGTAGAGGAAAGCCCTCCCCCAGAAGTGAAGGGGATGTGTTCTGTTTTCCTTTTTTCTTTTTTTTTTTAGATTTCCATTTAAAAAATGTGTTCTTTTCTAGAAATGAATCAAAATTCACGCAGCTCTAAAAGACGGAAATTTCCTTCAGCCGGTTGTAAAACTTTGGTTTAAACAGATTGGTTAGCTCCAACAATCAGCAACATCCTCATACAGCAGGCAGGTATGGTGGTTAGCCACTTCTGTTTAAATACTGACTTCCATCCCCTTTGCAGGGAGTTCAACTTCCTCTTTCTGCAGGAGGATTCGTGGGCCTAAATGATTGACCAGCTTTGTTCAGACTGCCAATATTAACAAGCTGAAATTATACCTCTACTCTCAACTGATTCAAATGTCTAAAAGATTTTGTTAATTAAATCTGAACAGATTACTTAGGCGAAGGAAATGTGATTAGAAACGTTTATCTGATGTAAATGAANCTAAAAGATTTTGTTAATTAAATCTGAACAGATTACTTAGGCGAAGGAAATGTGATTAGAAACGTTTATCTGATGTAAATGAACAGTTCTTTGGCCTCAGGCCCGACAGAACACTTGATGCTGGTTGATGAAGAGCTCAGGAGGTTTATAGTGTCTTCCCCCAGGACCCGGACACTGGTGGTGGGAAGTCTTAGACAAACTTTATTGTCATTTTGTAAACAAAACTAAATTTAATATTGTACAGCTCTCATGACATTATTAATCCCTAAAGCGCAGTAGTGATTAAATGTAAACATTGGGAGAACAAAACATGGTGCAAAAAAATGCATTGATATTTATCAGTTTGATGCAGAGACTGTGATTTGATTTAGAGTTTTTCAACAGTTCAGCTGTCAGATGGCGGTGGGGAAGAAGCTGTTGCAGAATCTGCTGGTCCTGCATTGAATGCTGGGAGAACAGTCCATGGAGGGGGGGTGAGGGGGTCATTGATGATGTTACGGGCCACGCAGCGCTGGGATGAAATGTATTTTATGGAGGGAAGAGGAGCCCCGATGATCTTCTCTGCCGGTCTCACCGCTCTCCTCACCTTCTTCCAGTCTAAGGCGCTGCAGCCTCCGCACCACACAGTGATGCTACGTTCACCTACCAGCGCCGTTCGCCGCGGCTGGTAGGTGTTTTTCATCTAAATAATCCAAACTGCAGGCACCAGGATAATAAAAGCGAACATATTCTGTCGGCAGGTTTAAGCATTTTAAGTTAATTTAGGCGTGAATAAACTGTTTCAGAGGAGCGATCACAATGCTTTGTATCAACAGCGATGTGTCTCTCTCCCTGCCAGCTCCCAGATTAGCTCCTCTGATTGGTTGATGCGGCGCGTCGAGCAGCAAAAGTTACATTTTTCCATCTGGAGCAGTAGTGCGTTTGCGGCTCTTTTGCAGCGCGTCAGATGCTTAAATGCTCCCGACGCGCTGCTTCAGCTGCTCAGACGTCTTGCGCCTGCTGCTCAAAACGCGCTGCGGGACCTTTTGCTGCGACTTGACGCACGTCAACCATTGACTTTGCATGTAAACTCGCTGCTTCTGCTGCGTCCGGTGTGAACGTAGCATGAGACAGCTGGTCAGAGCGCTCTCTATGGTGCTTCTGCAGAAGATGGGGAGGATGGGTGGGGGCAAGCGGCCTCTCCTCATCCTCTGCAGGAAGTACAAGCGCTTTTGTGCACTTTTGACCAGTGAGGTGGTTTTTTTAAAGTCCAGGTAAGGGTGTCTGTGATGTGCACCCCCAGGAATTTGGTGCTGCTGACCAAGTCGTAGGATAGTGGGAACCTAAAGTCTTGGGNTTTAAAGTCCAGGTAAGGGTGTCTGTGATGTGCACCCCCAGGAATTTGGTGCTGCTGACCAAGTCGTAGGATAGTGGGAACCTAAAGTCTTGGGCCGTGAAGAGGAGGAGGGGAGGAGGTGGGTGATGATTGGCTGGTGAGCAGAGGAGAAGCTTGATGAAGGAGATGATTGGCGTCAGTAAGAGGAGCTGTCCCACAATGAAAGGCTGAACCTGGAGCGTGGAGCGTCAGTAGGTGATGCAGGAGCATAATCAAAGTCTTCAAGATTCAATTTCCGCTTTAGCTTCGCGTCTAGATTATTTTGGTTCACTTAATTTATTTATCTAATTTTGCGGTTTGTTCTGGGTCAGATAACTATGGATAAAAATGCTTGCATGGTGTCAACCCACACATAATATGGAGTGAATTTTGTTCCATTATTGTTGCAATCAAAGAACACATCTTGGAAGTGACAATGATGAAAAAAAAATGCAATTCAAAAATGAAAATGTTATTTAAAATAAAGTTTTGAGAATCAATTTTCTATTTCCTTTTTTTCAGATAGAGTTTCATAAATTCCCTATTTTCAAATTATGTTTTACAGATCACAAGAAGTCAACTTAGCCCAATACAAACACTCTGACTTGACCCATAAAAAAGTTGTTGCTAAGGTCCATAGAGACCAATAGAAATGCGCGTTTACTCCTGAGTCCAGAAGGAAGCAGGCCCCCAGAGATAAGGAGAATGTTATTTGTAAAATGAAATGTGAAAAGATTACAATTCGTAAAACTTAATCTGAAAACGAAAGATATGAAATTAAAAAATTTGAAAAACAAAATCTGTGAAACTGAAAGTTAATCTCTAAGCTTTTTTGAAGTTTAATTTCTTGACTGTATTTCTTCCAAATTTCGTTGTACAAAATGTGTTCTTTGCTTGCTAAAATAATGGAACAAAATTAACTCCATATAATACCTGTGACAATAGATGTTTCATTTGTAAGAATACAATTTTTACCTATTTAAGTTTGAATTTTGCAACAGAATGACAATATTATTAAAAGTATGAATCACAAATTACTCCTTACCAGTTGGTTCAGGTAATAAAGGTTGTTTGCAAACTGCCACACAAAAAGAAAAGGAAGAAGTGGAAAACGGAAGCATCCATCAGACATTACAGTTTGGTTCAAATACTTCAAATCAGAAGGGGCACTTAAGCCATGGCACTAGTTCCCCAAAGTTGCAGTAATAAGTGCTATCTGAATAGTGCTGGAAGTTAGAAAGGAGTTAGGAAGCGGCAAGATGTCCAGATGTCCTGGTTTTGTGAGGGACAATAATATATTTTTCACTTCTGCTTGAAACAATGTCGTATTTTTGACTGGGTCAAATTGGTAAAAAAAAATAAAAAAGTAAAAATATTTAAGGCCGCTTTTTTCTAAATGAAAAGAAAGAAGATTCGCAGCCATTGTCACAGATCTGCACCATTGCCATACGCCTTGACCAATGACGCCCCTTACCTGTTCTTAAAACAGAACAGGTAAAGGGCTTTCACCCAAAATATGAAGGAAACAATTATATTTATGTATTAAAACATGTATGTTTTGAACCACTGCTAAACAAATCTACTTTGAAGGAAGTAACCTTGAACCTTGAGCCCATTCTTAGTTTTATAACCAATAAAAACACTTTGAAGTCACTTCCAAAATCCCCAGGTAGCAAACAGAGAGACTTTGATGTCTTATTTTATAACGTCTTATTATATCTATTTAATATGATGCAATTTTATTGATATTAGTGTATTGTTTTTTCCATTCTTCTATATTTTACATTGAAAATAAGACAAAGAAAACCCATTTTCTTATTTCAGGTGTATAACTTCTATTTATATTACTTTAACTTATTAACTGCTCAAATTAAAGACACATAAACTTACTATAAGAAATGTTTATTTTATTTTTAGATTTGTTTTAAAGCCTATGAGAAGAATAAGTTCAGGTTTGCTCTGACTAAGCAAAATAAAATGATTTGATATATCAAAT
>NW_015150534.1:777307-780133 GCF_000732505.1 Cyprinodon variegatus
TGGTTGATTACGTTACTGTTGATCATCTGTCCATCATCGTATAAAGCCCGCCCTGACAATTTGATTGGCCCGCCAGATATTGGGCGATCATACTCGCGCTAATATTGAGCAACGCCAGACCGAACTTCCCGACCTCAAACGTTGTGGGCGGGACTAAGTTCGGAATGGCACCCAGGCTAGGTTAACCTGCCTGTAGAAATAAGACTTAAGTAAAAACTAACTCATATCTTGGTTTATTGTGAGATTTGTAATGTTACGTCGCTGTGGGATGAAATGCCGAGCTGAGGCTTCTACAATTTACACTGGTTAGTGGGGTGGCAGGTGGGATGGCACAGGGTGGCCACGGCCACCCCTGGCCACCCCCTGGTGTCACCACTGCACTGCAAAAAATGTGAATCTTTATAAGTAATTTTTTTCTTAAAATACGTGCATTTTTTCTTGGATTGAGGAGGTAAGTGAGACACTTTGCCAATGGAACAAGACAATTTACATTTAAAATAAGAAAAAAAACAATTGCATTGTCTTATTTCAAGTGCATTTTATCTAATTATCTTATTTCAAGAGTAAAAATACTCATTCCATTGGCAAATCCTCTTACTTACCTACTCAAATTAAGGATAAATACACTTAATTTAAGTAATCTTTACTTATTTCTAGATTGTTTTTACAGTGTGCTCTCAGGCATGTGTTGGTGGCTGTGTTTCATGCGGGCCGAGGGGAGGGAGGTCTGACGGGAGACAAACTGTCAGCTGTAATGTGCAATGATGGCTATGTTTGCTACTAAAACAATCTGGGGAAAGATAAGAACTGAGCGACTATTCTAATCTGATTAGGAAACTCATGGCAGACAATGACACTTGAATTCCACACTTTTTCACACCTTTAGGTGTTTTATTCAGATTTTTTTTTACACTAAATTACAACCAAACATAGTCGTAGTTTAAAAAAAAAAGACTACATGATTTAAACATTCTTTCCTTCCTTGAAACCGAGGCAGATTTACTATTACACTGGAAAAATTACCTAGAAATAAGTAAAAATGTCTTAAATGAAGTGTATTTATCCTTAATCTGAGTAGATAAATGAGATAGTTTGCCAATGGAATGAGTATTTTTACTCTTAGAATAAGGTAAATGGATAATATGCACTTGAAATAAGACAATGCAATTGTGTTTTCTTATTCTAAGTGTAACTTGTCTTGTTCCATTGGCAAAATGTCTCTTTTACCTCCGCAATCTAAGAACAAATGCACTTATTTTAAGAAAAAAATGACTTATCTAGATTTTAATTTCTTCCAGTGTAGACAAAGTTAGGCGGTCGGTCTAAAGCCCCAAGATCCCGAGGGCCCATTAAAATGTTTCATACACATATAGTTAATCCAGTTATCACATTAACCCTTTAAAGCCAAGTGTATCATGTTTGATACATGAGTTTTCTAGATTCTTTGCATTATCAGTGTGCTGTTTTTGTTGTTGAAACACTGACATAAATATTTAGACACATATTGCGAACAGAAAATGTATAAAAGTGCCTAATGTATCCTATTGATGCAAATAAATTATCTAATTCAACTATACAACATTTTTCAGAAAGTTCAATAACATTCTAATTTTGAAAAATTTGAATCTTCTTTCAATTATTTAATGGTTCAGGCTTTAAAGCAGGGGTCTTCAACAGGGGGTCCGCGACCCCTAGGGGGTCCACGGAGGTACTGCACGGGGGTCACGAAAGTTTTGGTTAATTAGACTTTTTTTATATTCCTCCCTGCATTTTTTCACTAATTGAAATGTTTTTAAATACGCATTAACTCAAATTCAACAAACTGTAATAAACAGATAAATGGAGGCAGAAGATGTCTTTCAGTCATCAATGCAATCATTCAGCAACACACAGGAGCTCTTTCAAGCTGGGCACCGTTTCACAATTTCACAATATTTATATAATATATATATAATTAGGGGGTCCCCGCTCCATCTCGCCATCAGTTTGGGGGTCCTTGGCCTGGAGAACGTTGAAGACCCCTGCTTTAAAGGGTTAATTATGTCTTTTAATTAGATCCTCTCACTAAAATGTTGTCAGAAAGGGTTTCTTCAGTCTCCGCTACATTGCATCGGTCCATCTTATTGCATATGTGCAAAAGATGCAGGAGAAGATCAGCAAAACATATGAAAACAGACAGTGAGAAGAGAAGAGAAACATGAAAAGAAGCTACCCTGGAGATGTTGGAAAGATAAGAGAGGAGGAGGAAAGCAGATAGCCTCTGTAGAAGTTACCAAATCCTAGCTTCTTCCGTGCGGCGCCGGGTAGCAGCAGCTAAGAAGGACAACAATGAGGTTGACACCTGTTGGGGAGGGTCTGTCGTGTGAAGATGAACAACTACTGAGCATAAATACAGGGGAAGGGGAGAGTTGAGGTTGAGTGTTGGGCTAGTGGTTAGAGCAGTGCGCTTGTGCTCTGAGAAGATTGAAGGGACCTGGTTTGATTCCCACAGCCTGCAATCTGGGCCCCTGAGCAAGACCCTTAACCCCACCCTGCTCCCTGGGTGCTGCACAATGGCGGCCAATGCTCCCCAAAGGGATGGGTTAAGGTGCAGAAGTGAGATCAATAAAATTCAATTGTTTTTTCATTTACTTCTCACCTATAGTGATTAGTATTTCTTTATTCCATTCAAGACAGGAAATGGCAAAAAAAAATTCAGCCATCTGAGGTATTGTAGCTTAAACTATTTTCTCTTAGATCAGATGTCTGCAGCCTTGGCTCAGTTATTATACTAAATTATGCTCTCTTCTCCTGTTTATTTTTTTATTTATTGTTGTTTTGCTCTGC
>NW_015150534.1:782222-784056 GCF_000732505.1 Cyprinodon variegatus
TTTAAGTCTTTATAATTTTCTCCAAGATTGTCTACGACAATAGTTGATTGAAACCCTGAAACTATGGCCGTTTATCAATATATGTACTTGTGCGTGCTCATGTAATCGTGAAACGTCATCACCCTCAGCCATGGTACTGTTCCAATTCACAAGAACAGCAGACCGAGAACAGACAAAGTCCCTGGATGTTCTTCTCATCCCTCCCTATTTAAAGAGTATGCATCAGAGCAGACTTGTCCGTTCTTGGGATCGACAGCCGTCCCAGCATGCACTGCGACAGCAGCAGCTTCCAGGTTAGCGCTCACAGAGCTCAGAGTATTAAGTTAAAATTCAATTTTCTGTAGCTGTTGTTCAATAAAAGAACGTTCTGAGATCATTTAAAGCGAGAACATTATACTTTTAAGTGTCACTATATGGCCCATGTACTGATTTAGTGCATAATTTAAAAAAGTTCTGATGTTGAGAGGACCGCGGCAACCAGCGGGCCTCCGAGGCTAACAGCAGCCAGGTCTAATCCTAGCCCGTCTGCAGCATAGCCGTGTGTGAAGGACCGCTGGCTATGATGGCGTGTTTTTGTTTTATTTGTTCAAAATGTTCATTTGATTTGTGTTTATCTGACTGTATTCATTATTTTTTCCCCCACTAAATGAAAAAAGTAAGAATTTATCATCTAGAGACTATTAATAACAGCAGGTGAAATGCAGCTCCAGACGAGCCGAGCGTGCGGTGATGTCATCAGTACGCTCACTGCAAAAAATGGAAATCTAAATAGGTAATTTTTGCTCATATTAAATGCATTTTTTCTTGAGTTGAGGATGTAAGGGAGACATTTTGCCAATGGAACAAGACAATTTAAATCTAAAATAAGAAGAGAACAATTGCTTTCTCTTATTTCAAGTGTATATTATCTAATTATCTTATTTTAGAAGTAAAAATACTCATTCCATTGGCAGATCATCTTATTTACCTACTCAAATTAAGGGTAAATACACTTAATTTAAGACCTTTTTTACTTATTTCTAGATGTTTTTTGCAGCGCTTCTGTTCCAATTGACCCATATTTATGCTATGTTCTTCCGTTCTCCCAGAATCCAGACTTTCCTGTGTTCTTCTCAGGAACATACTTGGCGTCTGTACTGGCGTTCTTGTGAATAGAGAAACGACATTTGGCTTTCAGTTTTAAATGTGCCACACCAAGCTTTTTAGTGGCCTCATCTGGCCACCCAAACATTTCTGTAGACGCCACCGGTTGCATGGCTCTGCATTTCAAACATAGCTCTGTCCAAATAAACTGAGGGAGAAGCTGCAGCCTTATTATTCTGACAGACTGACAATAACTTCCTATGATTATATTTCTCAAGTTTTGCTACTTGCTGTTGAAGGAACAGGAATTATTTGTGAGGATGATATTTAGATCCTGTCAGAAGGGAACTCATGTCTTCTTCAAAAAGCTTTCTGAAATTATAGCTCTTTTTAATAATGAAAAAATAAAGACGATATGGGCAGGATTGAGACTCTTAACCATTACTCTATATGCACTTTGTAAACGGTAAACAGCGCTCTGCTGGTACTTCTGACATAATCTATTGCTCATATAATTATATAGAGCTCTGGGACTCTGCCTGAGGATTACAGGTTTAACTAGTTCAGCTGGGTCTGTTTTGTTTCTCTAATTCAGGTGTGGTACTCTTGACATATTCAAAGAAATATTCAAATAACAGCACTGTACTTGATTCTGTAATTTCCTGTTTTTTTCTGTTTTTAGTTTAGAAATGATGCTATTTAGCATTTGTTATTTTTACACTGGAAAAACAATCTCGAAATAAGTAAAAAT
>NW_015150534.1:785000-793195 GCF_000732505.1 Cyprinodon variegatus
TAAGTGCTATCTTTGCTTATTCTGCATCGTTTGTTTTCTGTGTGACTTGTGCATTATCACTGGGAGGTCACGGTGGCACAAATAGTGGAAAAAAAAAAGTCAATGCCAACACGGCCCTTGAAGCATAACAAAAAAGCCCATTTACACAGTTTCACCACATGAAAGAAATATTTCAGATGTAAACTTTTGCATGAAGGACATCTAGTTCCAGTCCTCTTCCCCTTCTAAGCAATAACTCTACAGCCCGTAGCTCTGAATAAACATCTCTAGGCTGAGGGGGGGTGAGAAAGGAGATTACATATTATCAGTGTCCTTCAGAAGCGGCACCAGGATTATGAAAGAAGCCAGACTGCGAATCTGGAGGACAACAATGCAGTCAGCTGCTGCTGACATGCCGAGACAAAAACAAGCCACCCCCCCCATCAGGGTGGGTGTCCATTCAATGCATATTCATTCATTTAAAGCTACGATTCTACTGCTATTCTCTGCTCTGCAACATGATTTTTTTATTTAGTGAAGAACACATGAAAAGAGTTTGGCAGCAACACAAAGTTAATCCAATCAGTTCAAAGTAAACACTGTTTGCCACTTGTTGATGTCATTACCAACACATACAGGGATGAATTTCCACTTAACTGCAATAAATCATACATTCCTATTCATACAGTTAAAGGAAAATGAAACCACAACCCTATTGCTACTGGAGCATATTTAAATAATTAGCAAAGTTATTCTTTTTTGGCACTTTTGCAGTCCTGAGGGATCACACTTGCTGCTTAGATTGATAGCTTTTCTCAAAGCCTTTGTGGTCCCAGAACAATAGGAAATGAGCGGGAGGCCTCGACGTGTCACATGTGGTGTCTTTGATTAACATGCTAGACTTGTTTGTGTAACAGGATCTGAGGGTGAGGCGAAAAAAAAGAGAAGAAACCCTGAAAACTGAATCACTGCATTGCAGGGTGTAGGAAGATATTTTAATTTGACTCAGAGGCTGAGAGTGACTCTGTGTTACAAGGGAATATTTTACAGCATAATTTCTGCCGTGGACAGATTTTAAAGGTTTAAATTATTTAAAAAGAAAACAATACAAAGCTTGTCGGCGTGTTGGAATGTACAGTGGAAAAGTGTGTTATGAAATGATTTAGATCATAGTTTTTTTTAAGTAGTTTTTAAAAGATAAGAGCAGATTTTAAATAATTTAATTTATTTTGAAAAAGCGAACAAACTGTGGAAAAATAAACTGCCAACTGAATCTAGTAGCTAATTATGCCCTCTGCTGTGGTGGAAAGTGTCTTAAACCATTTGCAGTAAATAGTTCTGAGTCTTTAGTGTCACTGTGGAGGAATTTGACGCTCCCTGCTTTGCTAAATTTTCTAAATCAAATTTTTTTTTTTGAGAATAAGGAGCTAATTTAGGTTTGAACTTTACTTTTTTGTTTATAATTGTTTTAATTGGTCTGTTTTAGACATGGTGTATCATTGTCCCGCTGTTTTTTTGGGTTTAAGGTCATTTTAAGCCATTTTTTTTCTTAAAATAAGTGCATTTGTTCTTGGATTAATGAGGCGAAAGAGAACAAGACAATTTACATTTAAAATAAGAAAAAAAACATTGCATTGTCTTATTTCAAGTGCATTTTATCTAAATATCTTAATTTAAGTGTAAAAACACTCATTCCATTGGAAAACTATCTCATTTATCTACTCAAATTAAGGGTAAGTACACTTAATTTAAGATATATTTTACATATTTTTAGATCGTTTTTCCAGTGCAAAGCTATAGGACATGCACTGGGGAAAAAAAAATATAATTAAGTCTTTTTTTCTTAAATAAATTATTTTTTTCTTTAATTGAGAGGGTAAGTGAGACACTTTGCAAATGGAATGAGACGGTTTACATTTAAAATAAGAAAACACAATTGCTTTGTCTTATTTCAAATATCACTGCAAAAAATCTGAATCTAGATAAGTCGTTTTTTCTTAAAATAAGAGCCTTTTTCTTAAATTGAGGAAGTAAGTGAGGCATTTTGCCAATGGAGCGAGACAATTTACATTTCAAATAAGAAAAAAACAATTCCATTGTCTTATTCCAAGTGCATATTGTCTAATTATCTTATTCTAAGAGTAAAAATACTCATTCCATTGGAAAATAATCATATTAACCCACTCAAATTAAGGGTAAATACACCTAATCTAAGACATTTTTTACGTATTTTTGGGTTATTTTTGCAGTGTGCAGAATACATGTCTTTAAAACATGCTTTAAAATGTTTTTTCTCTCCTTATCTTTGGTGTTAGGAAACTTTGGATTATGAAAATCATTAAAAGTCTCACAAAACAGCTCTCTTATTTTCAGTCACACATTTTGATGACGGCGTATTCCCAGACCTGCACACCTACCCGTGTTTTCACTACACGGTTGACAGCAACGGTCCAAACCTGTAAGGTAGCAGCAAAGAAAATGCCAAACATCTTTTAATATCTAGGCAAAACAGCAGGGAGTTTAAAGGCTACAATCCTCAGATAGTTTTGTCAAATAGAGTCTTTGTTCCATGTTCTACTGGGGAGTGGTTACAGAGGTTTTTTTTTTTTTTTACAAAGTTTTTCTTTTTTCTTCCCTCCTCTATGGGGGGGGGGAGGGAGAGCACGTCTCCATAATGAATTTACACTATAGTCCACTCAGTATCTCCACTGACTAAATATGTTGAGTTTACATCAATGTCTTCTTTGGAAACTTTTTTTTTAGTGGTGGAGGAGGGGCAAGTTTTAGGCAACATGTGATCTTCTTTATCTCAGAGCATCTGTGTTGCAATAGTGATTTCCCTGTGCTTTTTGTTGGTGAATATGACATTGATATATTCACATTTATACTGTTTTGCTAAAAAAAAGAGAGGAAAAAAAAACTATCTTTTATCTGTTACACCATATGGGGGAAGTATATCAGTAATATGTCTTTGTTTTGGAATCACAATGAAGTGCATTTACATCTCTTATTGGGTTTCCACCGGTGAAATAGGTAGAAGAAGAAATTTCCCACGACCCAGCCAGCCTACTTCTACATCTGCATTATCAGAAAAAGGAAAAAAAAAAGAAGAAAGAAAGAAACCTCATGTAACAGTGAAAGGTTTAAGGCACCCCTCCCCCCACCTCCTCATGGTAGCTGATGCATGACATGAAAATGGTGGAAGGACTACAGTTTAGGTAAGCTACACCTTCAAAGTGTCACATAAATAGCTTTTATGTAAACCCACTATTTTACTAATTTGATATTTTTATCCCCTTTTATTTTAAATTAAAACATCAGAGCAGCAAACAATGCAACAGAAGTCACCACATAAAGGTATAACTGTGATCATATATATAGATATAAATGAATTAATAATTCCTACCTGCGCCATTATTGGAGGTAATGTTTAAAAACGATTAAAAATAGATAAATAAATAAATAAATAAAAACTTTTTTTTTTTAGAGAAGGAGTTTTCTGTTATTTATGACCACGTGACTCGTGGATTTTTTTTATTGAAGAGGAGGGGGCGCGTGCACGCGCTCTTTTCCCCCCTATGAGTAGTGCAGCGCGCGCGCGTCAGAAGTCAACAGCTGCACAGAGTGAGGAGGAAAGCAAGGGGAGCAAATATGATTCACATTCAAACAATTGATTAGGTGAGCCGTCCAACAGCACACACACACGCGCGCGCGCGCATACGCACGAGGAAGGGAGGGAGGGGGAGAGAGAGAGAGAGAGGGCGCTGCGTGAAATGAAGAAGCTCTCCGACACAAACAGCAGCAGCCCCAAAAAAAAAAAAAAAAGAAAGAAAGAAAGCAGCGTGGCGGCTCACTCCTTCCTTCTCTGGCTTGTTGTATATCTCTATAGTTAATAGTAATCCGGAAACTCTGCCTTGGTAGGTATTGTTTGGTGAGTTTCTACAGTTTCCTCGCAGTCGAATACAACAGAAAGAGAAGAAGAAGAAAACAAAGTAAAAGTAGTTTTAGTTTTCTAACTGTTTCTTCTAACAGAAACAATAATTAACGCGACGGGTTCATGAATTATGTCGGCGACCTTAGAAGGTTTGTTGTTGTTTTAAAATGTTTCCGTCGTCGTTTTGGTCGTGATTGTTTGAACTGAATTCTTCCTTTTTTTCTCTCCATGTTTTCGGTTTATTGACGTTAAAACGTTAAACCTGTAGAGGTGTATATAAGGAGCCAATGAGCTCCTCGTGCTCGGATAATAATGCACATATAGAAGCGTAATAGTGGCTCTGATTAAATGCAACGTTTGTTTGTGTCTCAGCTGTTAAAAAGTTAACTGCATCATCCACCCCCCCACCCCCCCATGAAGGTTCAGGGTCCCTCTTTGACCACATCTGGGCTCTTTGGATTAACAAGGTGACTACTTAACAAACAAAAAAAAGCAGAAGAAACTAACAAAAAGCTCAATTTCCTGCTTGTTATCGAAAGTCTAAGCAGAGGTCAATTAATTAAAGGTGCAGTAACATTCATAACTTTATTAAATATGCTGATTTGATTGATCTTTTATCAAGTTTTAATAAATAGTTGTCTATTTGTTATGTTAAAAGGGTTTAATTGTGGCAGCAAATTTGGGTTTTACTCTTTAGATTTGCTTTTGTTTTATTTCTGGGAGGTTTTAGGCAAATTAAATATAGTCGAATACAAATTTAGAGTCAAGCCCTATTTTAAAATATGCAGAAACAATCATGTTTGTTTGGTTTTCTATTCTAAATATGTCTCATCTTTATAAAAGGCAACTAAAATGTATAAATAAGCAAATAAAAAACTGACTTGCTATAGGAGGAGTGGTCAGATCAGGAAAAGGCCTAAAGGTTATTTAGTCTTTTATGCTTGTTTTACAAACAATGCAGCCTTTTTTTTTTCTTCTTTTTTTCCAGAAACACTTTTAAAAGTAATTATGACTAAAGAATATCGACAATACTATTAGGGATTTAGGCTTTAAAAATAGCATTTTTCATAACCGAACCAAAGTAGAACATAAATTTACGTATACAGTATAAATACTGCAAAAACGATCTAGAAATAAGTCAAAATGTCCTAATTTGAGTAGGTAAATAAGGTGATTTGCCAAAGGAATGAGGATTTTTACTTTTAAAATAAGGTAATTAGACAATATACACTTTAAATAAGACGACAAAATAGTTTTTTTGTTATTTTAAATGCACATTGTTTCACTTACCTCCAAAATTCAAGAAAAAATTCACTTATTTAAAAAAGAAAAGACTTATGTAGGTTTGAATTTTTTTTTTCCAATGAAGCAGTCTGTTTTTTTTATGTCAGTAGATGTCCTCTGCACTCCTTTTGAACTTTGCAGTCGTAGGTCAAGTTTTATATGTGAAATTCAGCTTCTTATTCATCGTCGCCGTTAAAAAAAAACTACAAAATCTTTGTATTCATTAGAGGTAAGAGTTGAACCCTTTTCTGATGCATTCTTCTTGTTTGCTTCTCTTTCTTACATGTTTTCTTACCAACATGTAAGAAAAAGAAGTTGAAATTATTTAAAATTGTACTTTCTTTCCATCGTTATCCTAGGAGTCTGTAACTTTAACGTTTATTTAAAGACGCAGCAGGTTATTGTAGTATTTGATAGTTTTTGGGGGAGTTTTGTAAAATATTTTATTGATTCAGTTTCAGCAATGATCAGCTGATTGAAGCAATGATAGATCCTCATCTATTAGCAGAGTTTTGTTTTGTTTTTTGGCCTTTTTATTAACATTTAGACATTTTCTGATTAAAATAAAACAATTAGCCTTCTTCTATAAATGAATAAGCTGATGATAAATATGCATTTTAAGACTTCTCCTTTGTAGATGAGTAGTATTACTGGCAGGAAAAGGCAAATAGGTGAAACGTGGTTTGAAATTGGGACAAGCGCCTCCTAGGGGGCATCCAGTGTAACAGCAGGAGAGAAGGGTTTTTCTAAAATGTATTAATAGAACTTCTGTTACAAAGTAAATTAGATTAAGATTTAGTTGAGATGTTATTATTATTTGTTGATAAATTTGCAGCAGTTGACTTTTCCCTGTTCAGCTACAACCTTTTTTAATCTTCTTCTTGCATTAATGTGCTCCCATGCTGTGTATTAACATGAATTCTTCCAGCTTATATGATGCATAATGCAGTTTAAAAATAGCTAAAGATGGTTTGTCTTATAATAGGTATGCCCGCTGTTTTGGCATATAGAAACAAAGTTTTAATCAGTGGTCTGTATTGAGAGGAAATGAGTTGTCTGTGTAGCTGATTGCTTAAAACAGATGTGTTTCCTGTTTCAGTATTAGATGGTTCTCTTAAGTATTTAAAGCTGATTATAGGCCAGTTCTGTGTAACCATTTACCAAAACCTTTTCTGATTTTTAAGCAAGTTTTATTGATGTTATTTTTAGGTTCCTCTTTTGGATAGTGTGCTCAAACCCCAGAGGAAAATGCCAACTCACTCCTTATTGCCGTTTGTGGACAGCCCGGACGGCCTTCTCCAGGACATCCTGATTAGCAACAACGCAGGAATCCCAGGACCCGGCTGCAGCATGATGCCTCAGAACAGTTGTGCTCTGAAGGTCGTCGTAGAGACTGAGCGCCTGCAGCTATCCTGCATGTTCTGCGACCAAATCTTTAGCAGTCAGGATGAGCTGGGCCCACACGTGCTGGCGCAACACCCCACTACATTCTCGGAGCCCACCGTGCTGCGGGTCGACGCAGAGTTCAGGATCCCCGGCGGACAACCCCGGCCCGAACCCGGCGCCCTCCCCGCACAGAAGGAGGAGGCGCCCAGCTGCATCGTTTGCGGTCAGATCGCACAAGACGCCGGTGAGCTGGAGGCGCACATGAGGAAACACAAGGACTACTTTACGTACTGCTGCAGCGTCTGCGGACGGCGATTCAGGGAATCCTGGTTCCTGAAGAACCACATGAAGATGCACGTGAGACCGGGGCCGAAGAGCAAGGCCGTCCTGGACCAGGAGGCCCCTTTCACCATCAACGACGTCACACAAGCGCCGCCCCCGGAGCCCGTCGTGTCTGTTTACAAAATGTGCATGGTGTGCGGGTTCTTCTTCCCCGACCATGACAGTTTGGCAGAACACAGTAAGAATCACAACCGAGAGGCGGAGCTGGGGAAAGATGAAGTCATGGAGAAGATTGAAGGTGCTACAGACCCTTTAGCTAAACAGGAAGCGTTTTTAGGCAGCCTCAAGCTTTGGCCTGCCTCCACGCATAAAGGTTTAAACGACACAAGATCATCCAAATGGATTCCCCAGCTGGATCCCTTTACTACATATCAAGCATGGCAGCTCGCCACAAAGGGCAAGATAGCCGTCGGTCCAAATAATACTAAAGAGATCGGCCAGGAGCTCAGCACGGACAATGAAGACTGCTGCTCTGACAAGGAGGAGATGAGCGTTTCATGGTCAGAAGGTCAGGGAGAGAAAGCAGCCAAAGATGCGCTGGGGAGAGAGCTGCGGTCTCAGCAGCAGACCGTTCCAGAAGCCTCAAACCCGCCGCGGAGGTCGCTCATGCAGAATCACAAAGACAGAGAGAAGCCGACCACCTGTGAGGACTGTAAGAAGACCTTCAGGACCTATCACCAGCTGGTGCTTCACTCCAGGATCCACAAGCGTGAGAGAGGCGGCGAAGAGAGCCCGACGCCGAGAGGGCCCCAACAGGAGCCGGCGGAGGAGCCGCACGAGGAGGAAAACTTGATTACAGGTAAATCTGGAGCTGCTGCTGACAGGACGGGGAATTACATGCAAGTTCTCCTGGTCGTTTTCATGATTTCACTGTGTTTATTTTATTTTTTCAGAAGACGGCGTGGAGCGATCCAAATTCAGATCCAAAGAGTGCAACTACTGCGGCAAATCTTTCCGATCCAGTTATTACCTCACAGTCCACATGAGGACTCACACAGGTAGAACCTGCTCCAAATGATAGAGACGGGATAATGAGGCATCTTGAAGCGTTTTGAAACTTTTCCAAACTGTATTGATGCTGCATTGATTCTGTCCCACAGAATACTGACACCTGCTGGACCTTTAAAGTCGTAGGGAAATCATATTTAAATGTCAAATCATTCTGGCTTAAACATGAATATAAATGTACTCTTTATCAGAGTTTTTTTTTTACTGTCCCAAAATTTAGAAACTTTTTATTTAAAAAAGGAATCAGTGTTTTTTTTTCTTA
>NW_015150534.1:793815-803444 GCF_000732505.1 Cyprinodon variegatus
TAAGTTTCCAGGTTCCTGGTGTGTATCTGGATGCGTCAGATAATGAACTCAGGCCTACATTACCGTGTTAACATGCTTTTCAATCCTTCCTGAACATTCTTTTCAAACTAAACTTTGCTTTAAACTGTTGTGTGGTTGGAAAAATATAAATTGGAATGTTAAAAATCTAAAAAAAAAACTTGACAGGTTAAAAACTTACACTACTACTACTCACCAATTTAACAGGTTTAGATCTATAACATTTAAATGCACCACTTCAAAGTCTAAGAGAAATTTTATGAACATTTTTTAATGTATGACCTGCATCACTGTACAGAAGACTGCCATATGCAGAATTCTCTCCCCAAGGAGAGAAAAATCACGCCATCTAGCGGAAAATCACGCAGCTTTTTCAAATCACGCCAGAATGTGTACAAAACAACAAAAATGGCGCCGGCAACGCCTGTGGTTCATTTTAAAGTAATTTTGAGTGATAAAAAATTTTTGCCCGGCGGGCAAATGCAATGAAATTTTTACTTTCCCCCGGGCGATGGTTAACATCAAGCCCCGCCCTTGATAAACGACCAATCACATTCACTTTATTCACTCGTGTAAAATCGTGCACCACTCGGGAGAATTTGGAAATGCAAACGGTTGGAACAGCCGTTTCCCTAGGACATTAAACACACCGCTGGCAGTTTATTTGACAGACAAAACTGAACTGATTTGATGACCTAAAACAATGATATGATTTAAGTTATTGTCAGTTATATTGTATTACTTCATATCTATTTAAATTAAAAATATCTTTGATATCTTTTGGTGCAGCTGATAAATAATGTAAACATATAATGTGAAAATTTAGGGGAAAATGTGAATGAGGATGCTAGTGGATTAGGCTTTTAAATCATATTTTTAAAACAATAAGTACAGAAAGAAACGTAAATAAACTAAGAGTCAATTTGAAGTTAGCTTTAATTCAGATAAGTTGACTGAGAACTGAGAGGAAAAGGAAAACACAACGAGAAAATTAAAATAAAAACGTAACGGCTGAAGCGTTCCTATTCCTTGTATGCTGCTACAAGATTCTTGATCGTTTTAATGATAAACTGCAAAAGATGAGAAATTTTTTTAAAGCAGATGCATCATGTTGACAGATAAGTTTTTTTTAAACACAGTTTGTTTAGTCAGTCAGTTAGAAACAGCTCTTGTATCGCATGCACTGACGCACCGGTGTTGCTGAACGCTTCACTAGAAAATGATTTAATGTTACAACCTGAAACATTAAAAAAAATAACTATTAGGGTGACATTTAAAAGACTGACTAAAATGATTTTCAATAAATAAAAATATAAAGAGTATTGCAGGCCTTTTGCTCTCTACCAGGCATGCAGACAGTTTTTAGCCATTCCTCTCTGTATGGAGAGAAATTTGTTCCAATATTATTGAAAGTAAAGGATAGAGAATTGTTAAAGAAAATATGTTAAGAAACTGCTATGAAACATAAATCTAAAAAATTTCTTAATCAAAAAAGGTTTTTAAAGTAATTTATTATAATTTACGTATTTTTTAAAATAATACAGATTTTCTAAAAAGATTATGTCACAAAACCCTTTTCTTCTTCAAAGTTTTGTGGCTCATGCTGAGACAAGATGCACACTTTTCAAAACCTGTTTTATAGATTTCCCCCTTTACACCTCTGGGTAGTCTGTGCACGGGCCAATAGAAACGCTGCTGATGGCGTCCACCCAAAGCAGACTTATTTCTATTGGTCTCTGCACAGAAAACTCAGACCTGTAGGAGAAGAAACCTGTAAAATGGGATTTGAAAAGGAAAACAAGACAAATAAAAATAAAATCAGCAAAAAATAAATGCAAAAAAAGAGAAAAATCTGAAAATCATTGAAAAATTTATATATATATATAAAAATATATAAATATATATATATATATATATATATATATATATATATATATATATATATATAAATGAAAAAAATTGTTAATTTAATTAAAAACATTTGAAAAATATAGAAACAAAAAAAGATTTTGTAGATAAAATCTTAAAGTCTAACAAATAATATCGAACTTTACACACAAATGCTCTCAAAATTAGTTTTTGATTAAAACGTTTTTGAAACGTTGCTTCAGTTTTCCTTATTTTAAATATCTTCTTAACTTTCAATAATATTTGAACAAATTTTCTCTCCATACTTTTGCATTTTAGCTTAAACTCAGTCAGAACGGATGAGCAGCATGTATAAACGGTCATTTGCTGTCTCTCTTATATTTCTTCTAGCCAGCGGCTCTAATTAAGTCTTCCCTTCAACAATAGCTGTTTGCTCAGGATGGCCAGATTTATAAAGTGCACAACAAATCATCGTCCTCCTTGATAGTTTTTTACCAATCTGAGTTGTGTGTCTCTGGTAGGTTTACCATTGTAGTGTTTTCCTTCCACATTTAGTTAGAGCAGGGTTCCTGCGGGTCCTTAAAAAGCCTTAAAAGGCATTGAATTCTTCAAAATAAAACTAAGGCCTTAATTGGTATTAAAATGTCTTAAATCAGTCTTTTCGTAGGTATTAATTTTTAAAACATCATAAATAGGATTATTTTTATTACAATTTATTTATGTAATCTAAATAAAACGTTAAAATTGACAATTATTTTTTTATTATTTAATAAAAAAATGGCTCACCATTATTGGTTTCGTCCCGATAGCGGAACCAATAAAAGCATTGTTGCGGCACAAGTACACAGATTGAGAAGCGGCAACGGTTAGCTTGATTAGCTAGCTTGTGTCTGAATGAATTCAATAATCGGTTAAAAACTGCTTTTTGTTTGGTATTTAACATTTTTTTTTTATCTAAAATGTATCAATGGGACTTGGAGGAGTTTGATTGGGTAGAGTCTAACCTGCTAGCCAAAGAGTTAAATATGAGCAAGTGAAAATGTAACCATAATTGGCTCCAGCTAAGAGTTTTCTCCATGGCTAAAACCAGGGAACATACATGAGGCTCAGTGGATTTAGTGCAAGAAGTCATTCCAGCTCAGAACGATGGGAATTAAGGCAGTGGAGTCGCACATGCGAAGCACGAAACACAAAGCGTCAAAATGGAGTTACAGAGAAACAGCCGGTATTTCTCAGTTTAGTTCCACCCTTGTCTCTGCAACGCCTCCACTTATCACCAAATCAAACATACTAAGAAAACCATACAAAGAAAAATAGCTGCTAAAAAGACTTAGCACTGGTTATGTTGGGGCTTTAAAACTGATTTGTTTTGTTCCCTGCTAAAACAAAGTTTGTGAATTCTGTTAAATAATTGTTAAAATATATCTGTCATTTGTGTGTTTTTAGCTTTCTTCCTGTATGGGAAGCTTTTCAAAATATGAAACATTAGTGCAGTGGTTTATGTTAAAATAAACCTTTTGGGTTAAGTTGTCGCAAGCAGGTTTTTCTTGTCTTTCTTGTGAATTTGGGACTTAAATTTTTACTTCAAGTGGCATTAAAAAGTCTGAAAAAGTCTTGAATTTAACTCGCCTTATGCTGTAGGAACCCTGTAGGGCCCTGTCACACTTTGCCGATTTAGCCAGCGTATGCCTGACCTTCCAGAATCTCCTAAAATGCTGAACTTTCTATGTATTTTTTTCAATTTTGGGCGTATACATAGAGCATTCACAATGAGTCCAGGATGACGCACGGCAGTGTGATGCACATGAAATTATTCTTGTGCATCAGTTAATGAGCACCATGAAGCATCAGTTAAAGGAATAGTACACCCAAAACATGATTAGCCTTCATTTTCTACTCACCCCCATGCTGAACAACACTCTGGAGTACTTTTTTGATATCTCTAATGCATCTGGAGATCGCGCACTTTCATCTGGTTTGGTCTGCCGGCTTCCGTAGCGTCGTGAATGCGCAGGTGCGCGCTTTCAGGAAATCCTATACACTACTGTTTATGCTCTAAAAACATTCTAAATGACTTCGTTTCGAGTAAATTCTGGATGCTACCCACTCAGGACACTTGGAATACATTGGACGAGCAGTATGGAGGAATATTGACACGTTTTTTGTGGACTTTTATGGACCTTTCTGCCTCGGGCGCCATAAACCTCCATTATTTGAATGTCAGCAGACAGCAAGAAGCCTCCCAGATCTCCAGATGCATTTGAGATATCAAAAAAGTACTCCAGAGTGTTGTTCAGCATGGGGGTGAGTAGAAAATGAAGGCTAATCATGTTTTGGGTGTACTATTCCTTTAAAGTTTTTTTTCCCTTGCAACAATAATGGAACAAAATTAACTCATTGGAATTTTTTTTTCGATTAGTGGAGTAAACTGAATAAGTTTGATGATATAAATTTGTTTGTAAGGCATAATTTTTACAGTTCAATTCCATTAAAACTGCTTCATTTCTCTGTTTTCCAGGTGAGAAACCCTATAAATGTGCCTATTGCGACTATGCTGCTGCTCAGAAGACTTCGCTGAAATATCACTATGATCGCCGCCACAAAGACAAACCCTACGTTGAAATAACCAGCAGAGATGCGTCGTCACTACCTCCTCTTGATGGTGACGCCGCCCCAAACAGACCTAAACTCTGGGAGGCAAAGAGAAAAACTGAAGATAGGTTTGAAGATTTGGACGACAAACCAGACAAACCTGTAGAAGTGAAAACGGAGCCGATGGAGGCGCAGCTCGACCTTCCGGTGGCGGTTAACCTAAAGAAGGAGGAGGAGAAGTCTGAGGCCCCGTTAAATTTATCCTTAAAGGTGTCCATCTCTATAGCTGCAGAAACCAGATATCCATCGACTCCAAATGCGTGTTCGTTCTGTGCCTACAAAACCCTTTACCCCGAGGTTCTGATAATGCACAAAAGGTTGGTGCATAAAGACAAA
Organism: Cyprinodon variegatus; assembly: GCF_000732505.1. Classification (NCBI taxonomy): domain Eukaryota; kingdom Metazoa; phylum Chordata; class Actinopteri; order Cyprinodontiformes; family Cyprinodontidae; genus Cyprinodon; species Cyprinodon variegatus. The sequence continues at coordinate 798,691 of NW_015150534.1, forward strand.
TTAGAAAATGCCAAGAAGATAAATTACGGAGCCACCGGGAAGCCAAGGCGTTACACGGGGTGCCCGCCTGCCCTGGATGGGAAAGACGTCGCTCCGCTGCAGACGACCGACAGACGTCACCCTCGCCGAACCAAATCCCCGCTCCCGCAGCCCCCCAAACCTCACGAGGGTCTTCCTGCTAACCAGAAGCGCTCGCCCGTCCCCGCAGCAGGTCAGGACGGCACCCAGGGGGCAGCGTCGCAGCATTCCAGACAAAACGCAGAACCTCAACCCAGCCAGGAATCGTCACGATTCACGGAGGTCATGAGGAAAACCAACGCAGGCAGAGGGGCGGCGGGCGAGAGGAGCTACCCGGTGAGGAATGCCAACATCTGGAACTCGGACGCCGCTCGTCTCTGCCTGTCCAGCAGATTCGGAAGCCTCCCTCAAATGGATTATGCCGACACTTCGGGCAAGAGAATGAAGTTTTCCATGCCAACAAACAGAGAGGTCGAGGGTGGCGAGAAAACGTCTTTCCGGGCGCCGCCAGCAGAGGGAGCCAACAGACTGTTAATCCAGGGAAGAAACGTCAAAGCTGTAACTCAGGGGCCGGGGCCTTCCTCCGCTTCCGAGGCTCTGTGTCCAATAAAAACCACGCCTGCTCCTCTGGGAGGAAGCTTGGAGTCGGACTGGAACATGATGAACTTTCTGCACTACACACCAAGCGAGCTGGCGTCGCTCTACCACAGCGCGCCAGCCAACCCCAGCCATGGAGGCGTGGCCAACCCAAGAGCTGGTAAGAGTTAGGCTTTTAAATAATATTTATTACTGTTTTAGAGACAAAAAAATGACCAAAATGTTCTATTTTTTTAAAACCATTCTGCCGCTATTAAAACATTTTACAAAATAAACTCATCAGTTTTAATTATATCATAATTAAAACTGATTTTCAGAAATAGAAAATCCCTTTATTGTCCCACGATGAGGAAGCAAAAAGATTATAGAAAAAAATGTGTCACACAAATATGCACCATAGAAAAGTGTATAAGAATAACATAATAATGAAGAGTTAAACGATAATAAAATACTGTACATTAAAGTGGTTTAACAATATAAAACTGTAAACTTGGAGAATAAATAACCAATATACAGCTATGGACATTTTTACAGTAATGGATATTCGAAAATGAAAAATACAAGATGACAGCATCATGTTATTTAACTGACTAAGGTAGAAACTGCAAAAAATCAGCATGAATGGAACAACTGATTGAGGTTGTTGGGAAGCGTAATGGTTCTAGAGCGGAGGTCTTCAACAGGGGATCCGCGACCCCTAGGGGGTCCACGGAGGTACTGCATGTGGGTCGCGAAAGTTTTGGTTGATTACTTTTTTATATATCCCCCCCTGCAACTTTTTTCAATAATTGAAATGTCTTTAAATACACATTAACATGAATAAAGACAGACAATAAAGTCTTTCAGTCATCAATGCACACATTCAGTGACACAGCTCTTTCAAGCTGGACACCATTTCATTCTCAACACCTGTCCCATCAAGCAGGAATCAGAATCAGAAATACTTTAATAATAATACAATATATATAATTAGGGGGTCCCCGCTCCATCTCGCCATCAGTTTGGGGGTCCTTGGCCAGGAAAATGTTGAAGACCCCTGTTCTAGAGTCTTGCATCTGCTGGGAGGAAGGATTTGTGATAACGCTCCCTGGTGCATTTAAGGTGCAGCAGCCTGTCACTGAAGGAACTCTCCAGTTCAGCACCAGCTTCATGCACAGGGTGGGAGACATTATCCAACAGAGATGTTAATTTATTTAGGAGCCTTTTTGTTTTCCTGTTCCTGTTCTCTCAGCTACAGATTCAGAGTCATAGAAGGTCTTTAGGAGCGCCCCTTGGACTCCTAAAGACCTCAGTCTCCTCATCAGTAAGAGTTTGCTCTGAATTTTCTTATACAGAGCTTCAGTGTTCTGAGTCCAGTCGAGTTTGTTATTCAGATGAACGCCCAGGTATGACAGTGGCATTGAATGTAGGACTTTGCCCTGAAATCGAAGGATTGACGGTTCAAGCCCCGGCTCCGACTTTGTGAAGACACTTCACCTGCATTGTCTACTGATGGTGGGCCCGGTGGCGCCAGTGTACGGCAGCCCCGCTTCTGTCAGTGAGCCCCAGGGCAGCTCTGGCTACAATGTAGCTTGCCACCATCAGTGTGTGCGTGAATGAGTGAATGAATGTAGTGTAAAGCGCTTTTGGTTAAGTCTACTGACTTGAAAAACAGAGCTATATAAGTACAGGCCATTTACCATTATAGGAGTCCACTGTCTCAATGTCCGTTCCCTGGATGTTCAGTGGTGTCAGTGGGATCTGCTTCTGCGAAAGTCCACCACAAGCTTTGGTTTTCCCTGCATTAATCAGGAGGTGGTTCTGCTGGCACCAGGCCACAAGGTTCTGTGTCCACTGCCTGTACTCTGAGTCGTCCCAACCTGCGTTGAGGGGAACTATTGCAGAATCATCAGAGAACTTCTGGAGGTGGCAGCTAGAGGAGTTGTCGGACCCCCGTACTGCAGACCAACTTATCTGAGGCACAGCCCCTTGCCCCTACATACTGTGGACAGCCAGTGAGGTAGTCCAGGGTGCTGGTTCACTCCTGACAGCTCCAGATTGTGTTGAAAGCACTGCAGAAATCAAAGAACATGATCCTCACAGCGCTTCCAGGTTTCCAGGTCCAAGGGAACAATCAGGCAAAGTCTGTTCCATCAAATATCCTCATTAGGCATTTTTAGTATTATGTCTTCAGTACAGGGGCTAGGACTAGTTCTTAAGGGGGCCCTGGCCCCGTTTTCTCCCGTCTAGAACTGCCCATGCTTTAAGTGAATCCCTCTGTAGCTGCAAATGTTGGTTCACTTCTTTAAAATGAAGCAGAAAGAGCAGTGAGAGACTGTAAAGAGGAACGTTAGAAATAACTGATCTGAAAACTGCTTCAACAGACTTTTACATTAACTACAAGTAGGTAGAAGTGCTTTTTTCATTTATTCAATAAAAAAGGAGGGGCAGAAAAATGTTTTACAGAAAGTACACAAAAAATATAATAAGAATACATTTAGCATTTAGCAGTGGAAGAAAAATAGAGTTATAAACTGTCTGCTGTAGCATTTATACTGAGGATCAGCCCACCGTTAGAGTATCTTTTTTTTCCTCTGGGACTTTAACACATTAAATATGAATTAATTAGAAACATTTTAACGCATTTATAAACACAACCATTCACGCACACACTTTTAAGGAGAATTTAGAGAAGCCAATTAACCTAACAGTCATGTTTTTGGACTGTGGGAGGAAGCCGGAGTACCCGGAGAGAACCTGCTCATGCATTGGGAGAACATCCAAACTTTACGAAGAAAGACTCTGGGAATCAAACCCGGAACCTTATTACTGCAAGGCAACAGTGCTACCCACTGCATCACTGTGCAGCCTGTCCACAGGAGATATTACAGCTTAAAAATCCTGACTTGGTGTGAATAATTCATCGTTATCGCCGCGTCGTGGTCACCGTAATAGATGCTATCTGAATAGTGCTAGCAGTTAGGAAGGAGCTAGAATCAGGAACATGGATGTTATAGTCGCTGCCTCAGTGGTAAATGTTTTAATGGCTGCAAATTGAATAGCAATTGTTCGGCACCTAAAGACTGTTAGTATTAAAGTAGTAGCCATTAAGAATTTACCAACTTTCCTTGATGGGTCCTTGTCTGGTCTCCTAAAATTCCTTTTTTTAAACATCAATCTTTGTACTATAATATTCTGTCAGGATTTGCTGACATTAAGATCTAAAGAGAAGCGCCATCTCCTGGTCAGACTTTGTATTTCAGTCAAAAATATGCACACCCAGGAGAAGGCCAGTGGCTGAAAGTTGGAGGGGATTTCGCTGGGGGTCGCAGAGGAGTTGGCAGCCGTTTGACTGGGAAGGGCCATTTTGAACGGCTGCTACTGTAGAAATGAAACTTCTGATTACAAACAGTATATTTTTCTTTATTACAATATATTTTGGGAGATTCCCAAAATATATTTGGGGAATTCCCTCCCTGACACCTTGAGGGCACCTCAGTCCCACTGAGTGTTTTAAAAAAGGCCTTAAAACATTTTTTCTAGCAAAACTTTTGGTCCCCCTTAGATGTTTCTTTTTTCTCTTTTAAAACAGCTTTTATTATTTTATTTTATATTTTTTATTTCATTTTATATATTTTGTTTTATTTCTATGTATTTCTTTTTTAATGCTTTTTTAAATGCTTTTTTTGTAGCACTTTGAGGCCTTTTTGGTGAAAAGTGCAGTATAAATTAAATGAATTATTATTATTATTTTTGAAACCATATTTAGTGGAAGGATTTGTGCTAAACAATAGCAGCCATTCAAAACGGCCCTTCCCAGTCGAACGCAATGGCAGCCCGATTCCCTGCAGCTCCCAACAAAATCCCCTCTAACTTCCAGCCACTGGAGTGACCCTCTCTTGCATATTGTTTTTACTCTGACTCCACTTTTTCACTGAATTACAGGGTCTGATCAGGAGATGACGCTTCTCTTTAGATCTTAAAGTCCATAAATCATGACAGAATATTTTAGTACAAAGATTAATTTTTAAAAAGGAATTGTAGGCCACCAGCCAAGTACCCATCAAGGAAAGTGGGGAAATTTTAAATGGCTACTACTGTAATTTAAAATCCAGGGACTGTTCGTACATTTATAGTAGAAATTTCATAAAATCTTTTAA
>NW_015150534.1:805774-808451 GCF_000732505.1 Cyprinodon variegatus
AAAAATGTAAGGAGTAGAAAGTACAGATATTTGTGTAAAAATGTAAGGAGTAAAAAGTCACCATAAAAATAAGTAGTAAAGTAAAGTAAAAATATCTGAAAAATCTACTTGAGTACAGTAACGAAGTATTTGTACTTTGTTACTTATTTCTGAAAGGCTGAGAGATGAGAGAGTTAATGTGAAATATTTGTGCCCAGGTCCAAGAACTCTGCTGTTCCAGCCCCTGCCCGGCCTGCCCAACCTGCAGAGGAGGGACCCCCCACCCTCGTTCCCAAACCAGCGCTACGGGGCCACCGACAAGAGCTCCTAAAGCAAAGAGCAGACGGGTAACCCACTGGAAGAATGCCTGCAGGAACTTACATTATTTTGGGGCTTCAGAGCCTTTTTTCTTTTTCGTCTTTCACTGGATTCAAATGTTTGACCCCCGATATCTTTCTTTTGATTTATTTTTATTTCTAGATGTGAACATAGCTGCTACCTTATTTTGGAGAACTTTATGGAAAATATATTTAATTTCATCATTTAAAAAAAAAAAGAGAGAGAGAGACTGTGCCTTTTTGTTGTCCTTTAATTTAATGTAGATTTATTAGATTTATTATGTTCTATGTCGGGTTGAGTATTTCATTATCGGTATTTTCTGATCCGCACGGATATTTTCTCCACTTGGTGTACACTGGGATATTGCCTTCAATTTTCCATCTCTAACTTAAGTCATTCTAGCCACACTAATGTTCACGTATGAGGCTGTTGATGTGAGAACAAAGATGGCTGCTCCTTTCACCTTCAGGCAGCAGACGCCATTACTGTGTCTCTTCCAAAACGACGAGGAGGGAGACGTTCGATGGCCTCGGTCCATTAGTTTACAGGCAGGAAGCGTTTCCTCTGGACGCTCTACCTCATGCTGCTCTCTGTTATCTTATTTCAAAGCTGTTTTCAGCTTTAATGTCCACTGAGCCTTTGTACCTGGACGAACAGAGTATTGCGGATGTCGTCGGACATCCCTTGTGTTCGGGTTGCGTTTTGAACAGAAAAGTCCTTTGAATTGGTTCATTTAATCATTAACTGCTAGTGCCTCAGATCCGTCGGCTGCAGACTTGTTTTTGTTTCCACGGTAAAATGGCGCACGTTCGTTCTGGAGTTAGCCGACCGTAAGGCGTCTTTTCAAGCGACCTTTTATGTGCGCCATTCCTGGAAAAAAATCGACCCAGAAGAAGCCGTTTTGATTAACGGTTGAATTAAATGTAAACTGTGAAGAGTCTCAGGTTGAGCCATTTACTCGATGTACTTTCGGTTCTGTTGCATTGAAATGCCTCCGATTGATGTGGAGTTTTTTTTCTATCTGGGTTGCATGTAAAGTAAATGTAAAAATGATACCATTGTTTTGAAATTTGTATGACATTTCAGTAATAAAAATGAGAGGCAAATAACTTGTCCGGGTTTTTTTCTTTTATTTAGCAGATTATTTCAATTATTTTTTTCTACCAGTTGGTTTCTCTCTACGGAGTCACTTTTGTTCTATTTTCGTTTTTAGCAAGGAACACATTTTGTAAATGGAAATGAAAAATTTGTAGCTTTTCTCAAATTTTATTTTTTCACATTACTTTTCTCATTTTATTTTTGAAATTTCAACTTTTATTTTAATTGTATACATATTAAATTGTAATAAAAAGTTTTTTTTTTTTAGATTAAGTTTTACAAACTGCATCCTTTTACAAACTGCGTCCTCTGAAGGCAAGATTGGAAGGCCAACTATGTAGGGCCCTATAATTTCCGCGATCACGGAATCGCGGAATTCGCAAATTAACGCGAAATCTAGTGTAAAGGTGGAATTTCTACATTTGACATGAAATTCTGTTTTTGTGTGGGAGAAGAACGTACGTCGGTGGGAAAATACACACTGGGGGACACAAATCTGGGTGACACAACCTCTCCCGCTCCGGTTTTATCATTACATAATGGAAAATAATTAACTTTATCATAATATATTAATATTTTGAGAAGGACCTGTATAAAAAGGTGGAATTTTGAACTGTGATTTGAAAAAAAAAAATTGTGTCCAATTTTGTAACTATTTGCTGAAAGAAAAAAAGATTTACGGTAATTTCATTGTTTCACCTTGAAAAACAAATTAAGAAATTATGTATTTTACGGAGGAAACGCAGTATATTGTTTCAGAAGTTGCTTATTTTAAGCTAATATCCTATTTCTCTCTAAAGCATATTTAACAAGAAAAAATGTCTCTGCCATGTATGTAAAATTAGCTTTTAGTTTTTGTTTTATTAGCGTAACTTAAGACGTAGTAAAAGAAAAAGACAAGACTGACTTTGAAATGATTAGTGATATTACTGTATACTGCAAAAACGATCTAGAAATAAGTCAACATGTCTTAAATTAAGTCTATTTACCCCTAATTTGAGTAGAAAAATAAGATAATTTGCCAATGGAATGAGTATATTTACTCTTAGAATAAGATAGTTAGATAATATGCCCTTGAAATAAGACACTGCAATTGTTTTTTTCTTATTCTAAATGTAAATTGTCTTGCTCCATTGGCAAGAATTCACACTTACCTCCTCAATTCAAGGAAAAATGCACTTTATTAAGTAAAAATGACTTATTGAGGGTTTAAGTTTTTCCAGTGTAGAAAAACACATCAAAAGCCTATTTAAAGGGAAAA
>NW_015150534.1:809077-812048 GCF_000732505.1 Cyprinodon variegatus
TTAAATTTAAACAAATCCATAAAATATTTGAATATGTTTAAGCCCAGCCTTTAAAACTGCAACAGTTTGTTAAATAACAGTAAAAAGTAGTAATCTAATTTAATAATCCAAGAGGAAATAAGTTTTATTAATCAATAAAAACAAAGTGATCATAATATCAGATTTAGTATTTGCAAAATTATAAATTCACAATCGAACTTTATTGATCTCACATTGGAGAAATTTCCCCCCTAATCCCCTCGGGTAGCTGTGGGCGGCCATTGTGGGGCGCCTGGGGAGCTGTGTGGGGTTAAGGGTCTTGCTCAGGGACCCAGAGTGGCAGACTGTGGGACTCATGGATTCCAGGCTCTATGCTCTGACCACTAGGCCGCCACTCCCCTAAAATTATAATAAGTATAAAAATATGAATATATTGAAATTCTGCCGTTTTAAAGAATTTAATGAAAAATAATTAGATTAACAACTTTTGGTGAAATCAAGTCAGAATTCTTTTATTACAAAACTCATAAAACAGTTCACTGTTTACTGTCTAAATGTGGCCTCTAACGAGCCTGAATGAAGCTAAAGTACAAAAGCATAATCTCACCTAAACATTAGTTATAACTTTTTGTGTTTTTAGACAATTTTGTTCTTGATTCAGTGAAATTACTAATGAGATTAATGACACTTCATGTTTTCACTCAAGTAAAAGTAAAAAGTCCAGTAAAAAAAAAAAAAAACAAAGTTTTTTTGGTTGGTTTTTTTAATAAAGTTACTCGAGTTAATCTAACTGCAAAAACGATCTAGAAATAAGTAAAAATGTCTTAAATTAAGTGTATTTACCCTTGATTTGAATAGGTAAATTTGATAATTTGCCAATGGAATTAGTATTTTTACCCTTAAAATAAGATAATTAGATAATATGCACTTGGAATAAGACAATGCAATTGTATTTTCTTATTTTGAATCTAAATTGTCAAAATATCTCTTTAATCTCCTCAATTTAAGAAGAAATGCACTTATTTTAAGAAAAAATGATTTATCTACATTTAGATTTTTTCCAGTGTAACTGCTACCCACCTCTGCTGGTTTAGGATTGGCTGATGCAGAACGCAGCATTTCCAGTTATTTTAACTGATCAGAGTTAAAAATAAAACCCACAGACTTTAGCAATCTTGATTTATAGTTGATACCATCAGAGATGAACGGCACTTCTCACGCTTTGTAAAAGTTTGCTCATCCACTGTTTGGAGCAGACCCAGAGATCACTGCAGGAACTATATGACTTATCTGGTTAAATTAATTAAGACTGTATAAAATAAAATAAAATAAATTTCCATTTTAAACTGAGACTCCTCCCACAATATGCCAGTGAGAGTTTCTTTATATGACATGAAGATGATACTTTAGCTGTGTCATGGTCAGAGTTTTGCTGCAAATGTTTTTTTTTCCATTTCTTTCAAACAGATTAAGAAACTTAAAGTGTAAATATATTAAAATTCTGCTGTTCCTTTTATTGCCAAATCCTAATTATCTGTTCTTTTCAACAAAATATGTTTTTTTTTAAATAACAAGGCAGCACAAATCGATGACCGAGCTGTAAAAAATCCAAAGAGCTACTCAGCTTAATAATTAAACATCTTTACAGCAAAAAAATATACATCATAGTTCAGTGTTATTTGGCATTAAACTTTAATTACAACTCAACAGATAAAAACACACTTAAAAAAAATGCACTTTTCTTTTTTTACTTCACCGTAACAGAGCTTCTTGTTTTTTTATTTTCATTTTTTCCAGTTAACTTTTACTGACTGCCTTTCACCACCAGAGGGCAGTATATACTCAATCTAGATTGTAGCTTTGGGAGATTTCTGGTTTTGAGCAGTAAATAGACTGTTGCATTGTAGTTGCATTTTGTAAAAGATTCACTAATCTTGAAGAGGGAAAAAGACTAATGTGGAAAAATAGATGAATATAGATAGATATAGATATATATGTGCCTTCAATTTCTAAAGCAAAACCTTTTGGAAGAAAAAGAAAAACCTCTAATTGTGCTTACGGCCTAAGGTCACCAATGTGTTGCCCTTCACCTCTTGAATTCAGCACTTCTAAACAACTGGAATATATAATCTTTTATTTATTAGTAGCTGCTTGTGAAAAAAGGAAGAAAAATAAGCTTCTGAGAAGTTTGGTGATCTCTGACAGAGGCACCATTGTTGACCTTTCCCCATATGTTTAAAAGGAGATAACAGACAAAACATATCCCTGTCGTGTGCTCTGTAAACAGAAAACTACAAGAGACAATCTTCAGTGCAGTGAGCATTTTAAACTTTGATTCTCCCCCCCCCTCCCTTTTTGAGAAGACCACATCTGTTTGCTGTCTGTTCCCCTGGGCCTGCACTGTGTAATCTATTGCATTAGCTCACATTAGTGCATATCGCCCATGGGCCTCGGTAATCACAAACGCAAAATGAGCATTTCACTTAGCATCACCCTCATGTTCCCTCACACTGTGGCAGACCTAGAGCAAAGGCGTTCTTGAGGACGCGAGTCAACAACAGCTTATGACATCCTTCCTGTTAAACCCGATCCCCACGTCAAGAGAGTGACGGTTTTCATCTAAAGCTTCTTTAATAGGACAAAATAAGGAAATCTTGGGGGTTTTTTTATCCTCTGTTTACTTGCTGTTCTGGATCTTTCTTTGTAAAATGAGATCATTTAGTTTTCTGATTCTTTTTCTGACTCAAATCGATTTTCTGGGCCCGATTTCACTGGGAAAAATCTAAATCTAGATAAGTCATTATTTCTTAAAAAAAGTGCATTTGTTCTTGAATTTAGAAGGTAAAAGACATATTTTGCCAATGAAACAAGACAATTTACATTTAAAATAAGAAAACACAATTACATTGTCTTATTTCAAGTGCATTTTATCTAAATATCTTATTTTAAGAGTAAAAATACTCATTCAATTGGCAAATCATGTCATTTACCT
>NW_015150534.1:812703-817530 GCF_000732505.1 Cyprinodon variegatus
TTGTCAAATCCTAATTATGTGTTCTGGTCAACAAAATGTCATGTTTTTTCAAATAAACAAAAAAAAAACCCTGAATGTTGAAACTGTAACACAGCTGGAAGAAAAAATGAAGTCAGAAAATAATCTTTTTTTCCAAAAAAACATGTAATATTTAAAAAACAAAAACAAAAAACAAAACAACCAAAAAAAACTAAAACATTTGAACTTAAATATTTAGATGGCGAAGCAGTTTAAATGTTGGCTCTCTATTTAAATGTGAAATTAAAGGTTTTTATCTGGATTCCAACATTAAATTGTAATCAGTGCATTGCAGTATTTATAAAAAAAATAATAAAATTTCATGATATAACCAATAAATTCCATGTAGTAACTTGCTAACTCTATGTTGTAGACCAAGGGTTCAATGGTTTTCCCAATCATGATGATTCCTGAGGTGTATGGAGGACCAAAAACGTCAATGCCCAATTAAATATGTTAATGTACCATGAAAAAAGCAGCTGCAACAATTACTTATTTATTTATCAAATACATGAATTAAATATGAAATATACCGTCAAAGCGTAAAATTAGCAACTAAATAATTAAAAATACATTTAAAGTGATGAAATGAATGATAAATACATTTACTCCAAAATAAACAGCCCACTTCCCTCCAACTCCCAGCGGAATCCCCTCCAACTTCCAGCCTCTTCCATATTTTTTTTTACTCTGACTCCACCTTTTCTCCGAATAACAGAGTCTGACCAGGAGATGAAGCTTCTCTTTAAATCTTAACGTCCACAAATCATAACAGAAAGAATATTTTAGTACAAATATTGATATTTAAGGAATTGTAGGGGACCAGCCAAGGGCCCATCAAGGAAAGTGGGGACATTTTAAATGGCTACTACTGTATGTATAAATAAATAAACAGTGATTTAATTATGTGTATTTTTAAAATCAGTGAAAACATTTGCCCCCATAAATCACCCAGTTTTAACAGACGTTTACTTTCTAATTTAATCCCAGTATCAATACAGCTGTTCTGTGAATGAGAGGCTTCTGGCATTCATCCTCAGATTGGACAGAGTCACTATAACAAAAACAAACAATTTTCCAGTTTTTCTATAGATAATCAATTAGATGATAGTTTCTTTCCCACAGTGCTCTTTATTACAGAACTCTCCAGGATTTAACTTAATCTATCTTCCTATCAGCCCCGAGCAGCTTTCCTCAGCCTGGTAGGGGCGGAGCAAGAGGGGGGCCAGGGGTGTCCGTGGAACTTTATCTGGTTCCGTTTGTAGATATTAACTCCGGTTAAACTCCTTAAGTTTGATAGATGAGGCAGTCAACTTTTCTGGTGTTTGAAAGGTGATAGAAAACTGTTAAAAGCAAAACATTTCTAATGTAATGGAAAAGGGCATGCTAGCAGTTAGCATGGTATATCCAGAAGTGATTTAATGCAGTTGATGGAGTTTTAACGTTCCTCTGAGAACGAGAACTGTTCAAAAGTGCTTATAAGAGCGCAAAGTTTCTTCAACCAAATCATCACATTATAATAAAAATAGAAAGCTATATAACAGCTAGCGTCCACTTCATTAAAATACAATAAGAGTCTGACAGTATGTCAGAGCAACAGACCCTGTCTATTAATGAGTGTTATATGTCTGTACACTGGAAATTTTAATGAGCTTTTATTTTTATTCAGTGGCCTAATAGGTTCCTGTTTTGTTAACTCTTATATCTATTTATTTTTTAAAAGACCCACCCTGATTAGATTAGATTGGATTCAACTTTATTGTCATTACACATGTACAGGTACAAGGCAACAAAATGCAGTTTAGGTCTAACCAGAAGTAAATAATGGTTCCAACCTCTTCACATAAAAAAAAAGCACAATTTTGTACCCGCTCCTGAGAAGGAAGGCCTATTAAATGCGTGAGAGAGCGTGCATGAGCCCATTTCTCCTCGTGCACGCTCTGTTTAAAACTTGCTGTTCTCATCTCTCATGCAAGCTTACTTTGTCTGAACGCTCTAAGCCCTAAATCCCTCAGTCACTATATAGAGGGGGACTATATAGTGAAACTGACCGTTCACTGTGACAACAAATCCCATAATGCTTTGCAAAGACAGCTCTCCACGCAAAGCATTCTGGGATATATCTGCCTCTTCTGAGGCCTTTCTCCTCTTCTCATACACTTCGTCGACACTTTTTCACTTACGACGACAACTCTCTGAAACGTAGCTCATCACACCTATATGACTGAGTGTGCGCATGCACAGAAAAAGATAGCTAGTAAACATATCACCAGAATGATTGACAGTTAGGAGGACCACCTATTTTGATGATCCACCCGGAAATAAAAGATTGTCCGCTATACCTTTAAGCCTCATCAACCACAGGTTGGTTCCTCAAGAAATTGTGCTTTTTAAGCACTTAAAAAACATGTTTTTTTACTTGAATTTAAATATTCTCTAAAGCCAGATTATGATGCTAGGAATCTTAAAACAACGATGCGTTATTCGATGATCCTCCCCTGGAAATAAAAGATCATCCTCTATACCTCAGGGATTAAGGTATTCCGGCCCCAGGCCGGATTTCCAGCTCGTAGCGATTGCCTATGGGTAAAAAAAAAATCACTCGAAAATAAATTCTCATTCTCAATTCTTTCATAGTAGCTTAGCCTCGTCTGTTCCTGTTTGGCTGTGACTCCATCCTGGAGAGAAATATCAGCTGTGCTGCTGCCATCAACACCTTTGTTTATAGATGCTGGAGATCAGCCTGTTTTTCAGTGTAGTCCTGTTTCTCTGACTGTGACTGGCTGGATGTGCTCTCTTCATTCTCTGACATGAGAGCTGGCTCGCAGGGAGTTTTTCCTCTCCACTGTCACTACAAGCATGCTTAGTGTGAGGGATTGTATTTGAGTCAATGCAATCAGCTGGTTTTCCTTAGATAGAAAACTTTGAATCAATTTGACAGGATGATCTGGTTGAACTGTAAAGTGCCTTGAGATGACATGTGTTGTGAATTGGCACTATAGAAATAAACTGAATTAAATTGAATTGAAATTGACGCTAAATAAATTTTAAAAACACATTCGAAATCCCTCTTGCGTTTGTCAGCCAATGGTAGCAAAGGAGCGCTCTGAAACTAACAATATTAGCCAAACAGAAGAAGAAGGGGGCGGGTACACACTACATGTTTGCACGGATCTATGGCAACAGCTGATTTACCAGCATCAAAAACTGATCGTGTATGCAAGTTAAAAATAAGGGTTTGTGCTTTCTTCACCGAACATGACCTCCCGTTATAACTAGATATCGATGCACTTTCGCCATCTTCTGGCCGTTTTTGGTATTGGATTTTATATATATATATATATATATATATATATATATATATATATATATATATATATATACATTCTGCTTTAATCCCTGCTACCTTTAAGTTTAATAATGTGTGCAAATGCACTGTTTTTGTTTACTTCGTTTGTATTTAGTACAGCTAACACAAAGATAGTTCAAATAAAATTATATATATGTTTTTTTTTAAACAAAAACAATATTTAGTCCATCATATTATTGAAAGATCCTCTTGATACAGGAGGAAACTCAGGTTCTATTGATTCATAATAATCAATATCGATACCATCAGTGAGGATAATGTGAGGTCTGTTTAAAAAGGTGGCATCTGTATCTGCTTGTATTCTTGGGGCAGCTTTGAGTGTGACCCGTCTGTAGAGACACGAACTAGTGAAATTCAGGTTGGACCACTTTTTTTCTTGTATTCGAGTGCTTTCATTTGCATACCTAAACATGTTGACATATTTTAGAGATTGCTTTTTAAAGAAAACAGTACTTTTCACGTTCCTAGCTGTGTTTGGTTTTACAGGTTATCCTTGCAGACACACTCATACGATGTTGATTTTCTCCTTTTCCTTTAGTACTGTCTCCTCTCGTCCTCTCAGTTCTTTTATCATTTATAATCGTCGCCTCGAGAACGTCAAATTGCTCGAATTAGCAACTGGGCCAGCAGAGCAGATCTATGGTCAATTGTTGAACATCCTGTCAGACTTTGAGGCTAAAAGTCTCCTATGTCTGCAATCGCTCATCATCATCACCCCATTCCCTCTGAGGAAGAGGGAGCGATGTAACTGTTCCCACAAAAACAGCCCGTGGCCTAAGGAGAGGGATTTGGGTGTCTGGAGACAACAGAGGCCATATGGAGAGGGGCTGAGATAGCAAGGCGCATGTACAGAATAATGGATGATGTGTCATGTTTCATGTTGCAGAGAAGCCATCAGGAGACTTGGGTTGGGGGAAATCAAAAAGGCTCACACACAGCACAAGAGACTGTTGGACCATTTAGCATTTTTTGATTATTTTCATGCTGGGAGAGCGCTGAAAATATAGGCCTGATAGATGAGGTCCTCTGTTTTCAATACCTGTGGTCTGCGTGGGTTATTTATGGGTGAATACAGTCAGGATTCAGAACGGCTGTTACATGTAGCACTATTGGAATGATGATTTTAGCAGCCTGATGAACCGACAACGTGTGTACAGAAAGTGCTCCAGGGAGCCATGAACCCCAGAAAGCCCAAATAAAAAGACGCCTTTTTTTTTTCAAACGTAGATCAGTTAGGCTACGTTCACACTACAGGCTGAAGTGACCCAAATCCGGGTTTTTTCGCCAATATGCGACCTGGATCTGATCTTTTCATGGCGGTCTGAACAACACGGATCCAATTTTTGCGGATCCAACCCAGGCCACTTGGCTATGTGGTCCTGAATCCGATACGAATCAGATCTTTTCAAATGCGACCTGCGTCTGAACGTTCAGGTCAC
>NW_015150534.1:819003-820275 GCF_000732505.1 Cyprinodon variegatus
CTATTCCTTTAAGGCCTACAGGGTGAACGTATCCTTAGATCACATCTGAACAAGTTGATTGTTTAAAGGTAAGGAACACATAAAAAAACATTGCGTGGGCACCAGGTAATCGGCCGAAAGTTCGATCTGCCCCAATTTTCTTAAAGTTGGGAGACCAGAAATCGGTTGATACTTGGATGTGAAACCGATCTGGAAAAAATCAAAATCTAGATAAGTCATTTATTCTTGAAACAAGTGCATTTGTTCTTGAATTGAGGAGATAAAAGAGACATTTTGCCAATGGAACAAGACTTTTTAGATTTAAAATAATAAAATAAAATTCCATTGTCTTATTACAAGTGCATATTATCTATCTATCTTACTTTAAGAGTAAAAAGACTAATTCCATTGGCAAATTATCTAATATACGTACTCAAATGCAGGTTAAATACACTTAATTTAGGAAATGTTTACTTATTTCTAGATCGTTTTTCGAGTGCGATCTGAGCCACCGATCTAGAAAGGTCTACAAAACACGTTTCATTTATATTTCAGGTGAATGTCTTGTGCTGTTGAAGCATATTTTTATTGTTTCAAGTATTTTATTTCACCCAGTGGTGGCTGGCCAATAGAGGGCGCTAGGATGCCACCGCACTCGTCCAATGACCTACAAGGCTAGGCTAACTGCATGCAGTGAGGCTAATGCTTTATTCTGCTTTCCCCGCCTCCTTTTTCAAACGTCATGATCTGATTTAGCATTAATTAAGAGGGTAGGACTTATTTAAAACATTTTATAATGTTGTTTTTAGCTGTAATTAATTGTAAACATACTGGTGTGATACCTTACTATACATTTGATAGTTTTTTTGGTACACATCCATTTTGAAGTTATAACCCCCCACCTGGAGAGAACCGCACCAGTCGCCACTGAATTCAACCGCCACTAACCCTGACCCAATCGCCAACCCCCCCATGAACTTACTTATACAGAACAATTCTTCTTAAAATGGCAGAAAATAAAGGCCTGCTTCTGTTCATCATCAGAGTCTTCAGTCAGAAGCTTCTCAGACTCCCTGTAAGACAGACCACTACAGGAGATCCTTCCTAACTGCTGCTTAAAATGTCAACAAGTTGAAGAAAAAAATCCTGCAATATGAGTTACAACAACGTCTAGTTGACCTTAACGAAACATAAGTATTTTTGTATAACTTAGTAATAATACTATTGTAGTAACTTTATACCTTAAAGTCGTAGGGAAACGGCCGTTCCAACCGTTGCATTTCTGGATTCTGC
>NW_015150534.1:821071-825065 GCF_000732505.1 Cyprinodon variegatus
GACGGAACTCAACGGGAAAGGAAATTATTCTGATTTCTTATTTTAACCGTTACGTATATTAGCTGCGACACATGAATCAAGATGCTATGTTTCGAAAAAATTTGATTGACAGATGACCGAATTTAGGTGTTCAGGCTGACGTATAACTAACTGGCCTGCAGAAGATAACGGAAAAAAACAGATTTTAAGACAGAAATTTTAATTTGCTAAATTTTGGGACAATATCGTCTGATAAAGAGAACATTTATATACATGTTTAAGTCAGAATGATCTGATATTTAAATATGTTTCCCCTACGACTTTAAATAACCGCACTGCAAAGATGAGGTGGACAAAGGGAAGAGGAGCATGAAGCCACTGCTGCAGTGGAGTCAAACCCTCCTCAGTCCAAGCCTGATTGCCACAGGGGCTGTGCATATGGAGCCCCCCCCCACCCTCCTTTTTATCAGCTCTACCTGAATGTGAAATAAGCCGAGCGCCTCCTCTCTGTTTTCCTCCCAGTGTCAGAACTACGTTTAAGTGCTGTTTCCGATACCCATGAGTAAGCCCCATAAAAGCCGCCCCGTCGCCGCAGCGTTATTGTTTCTTGCGGATGATTGATTGATGGATGAGGGCTGACACTTCAATGAAGCCATTTCCACTGGCATCTCTATCCGATGATGTGCAGCGTATATTTTCCATCCACGCCTCATTGCTCGCCTGTGTCATTCCTGGAACTTCATTTACACCATGTTCCCTGAAGGACCTTTTTTAGCCCCATCTTCTTTCTTTTTTTCCTCTCTGCCTGGCTTCTCTTTTTATCTCTTTCCTTTTCTATGCCATAAAATAATGCCATTTCTTGTTGACACTGGAGGGGCCTGGAATCATTCGCACGAAATGATAAAACCAAAGGCGTGGAGGGGTTATTTACAGCATGCGTAACACTGACAGAGTCCCACTGTTCTGCTTTTTCACTGTCAGAAGCCAAGTCCATGCTGAGGCGGAGAAGAGCTGTGATATACATATCAAACCTACGTGCACAGGTATAATCATTTACTGGTATCTCCTGAACGCGCACAGGGCCTTCAGCGTTACAGTTTCTACCGAGCCTGTCCATATAAGCCTGAAAAACACTTTTAAAGCACATTTATAGGATGACAGTGTGATTGAGGTGCCTTTTTTTGAGACAATTGCCTGTTTTTTGCTCATATGGGGAGCAGATGGTAAGCAGGCATCAGTGCGGCAGACTTTCTGGGATGACGGCCATGAGATTTCCCCCTCAGGTGCCATTGGAGCCCCTTTAGAGGGAGAGAGTGATTGGTAGGACATAGCACCCCTAAGCAAATGCTTGTTTTTTTGTTTTTTTCTCTCTCAATATTCCCTTTTTTTGCTGTTTTAAACAAAAAGCCAGTGTGTAAAACCTGCACAACGTGACCTAAGCTATATAGGTGTTCTAAATATAAATATTAGTTCAAGAAAAATATTTTATTCATGAGTTATCTTCATAATAAGTTATAATATGTATTTGTTAGAGTTTCAGATAATCTGCCTTTTTGCTTTATAAGCATTAATGACTTGTTTTAGGTAAAGCTAAATCCTCTGAACTGGATTGAAGATGTTGCGAGAGCCACTAATGAGCCTTTTTTTAAATATTCAGAGGTAGACTAACTGGTGCTTCGGATCAGAGTCCTAATGATGATTAACGCAAGTGCACTTTAGCTTAAAGGAATAGTACACCCAAAACATGATAAGCCTTCATTTTCTACTCACCCCCATGCTGAACAACACTCTGGAGTACTTTTTTGATATCTCAAATGCATCTGGAGATCTGGGAGGCTTCTTGCTGTCTGCTGACATTCAAATAATGGAGGTCTATGGCGCCCGAGACAGAAAGGTCCATAAAAGTCCACAAAAAACGTGTCAATATTCCTCCATACTGCTCGTCCAATGTATTCCAAGTGTCCTGAGTGGGTAGCATCCAAAATTTACTCGAAACAAAGTCATTTAGAATGTTTTTAGAGCATAAACAGTAGTGTACAGGATTTCCTGAAAGCGCGCACATGCGCGTTCAGGACGCTACGGAAGCCGGCAGACCAAACCAGATGAAAGTGCGCATTCAGCGTCTGCTCTGCCGATAATGCAAGCGTAGAAGAAGAAATGTGCTGTTTACCTGTGCAAAGAAAGAAACAACGAAAGAAAAATGTCTGAGGACTTCAGTGTTGAGGAAGAGCATGAGTTCTTTGCCGAGCTGAATGCGCACTTTCATCTGGTTTGGTCTGCCGCGGTTTCCGTAGCGTCGTGAACGCGCTTTTAGGAAATCCTATACACTACTGTTTATGCTCTAAAAACATTCTAAATGACTTCGTTTCGAGTAAATTCTGGATGCTACCCACTCAGGACACTTGGAATACATTGGACGAGCAGTATGGAGGAATATTGACACGTTTTTTGTGGACTTTTATGGACCTTTCTGCCTCGGGCGCCATAGACCTCCATTATTTGAATGTCAGCAGACAGCAAGAAGCCTCCCAGATCTCCAGATGCATTTGAGATATCAAAAAAGTACTCCAGAGTGTTGTTCAGCATGGGGGTGAGTAGAAAATGAAGGCTAATCATGTTTTGGGTGTAATATTCCTTTAAAGGAATCCACAATTAGTTGACTTTATTTGAGAAATATTTGTTTTTCAATGTAAATAAAATGCAGTAAAAATACTCTATGCTGTTTTGTATTTTCAGAAAGTTAAATAAAATATTGTAACATGGCTATTTCCTTTATATTTAAGCTGCAATACGTCCTTGGTAGATGACATATATCATGCTATTTGCTGTAGCAATAGCTCCATCCAATAAAAACTCCAAAATATATAATTTCTGAAGTAATTATCAGTTTTTAATTAGTCAAAAACATACATTTTTTTATTTAATAGGAAAATTACAACAAACTTTAAGCCGACAGGTTTAACTAGTTGTGGATCCCTTTAAGTTCACGACTTGATAGTTGCGCCATCATTTTCACTATGAGCAAAATGCATGGTTCCATCAGTTACAGCAAAGCATCCAGGCGTGAAAGAACCCCTCACCATCACACTACCACCACCAGGTTTAACTGTTTCTATATTGTTACATTTTTCTCTGAAATTATCCTGCAATGCACTGGCGACCTGTCCAGGGTGTACCCCGCCCCTCGCCTGTAGACAGCTGGATATAGGCAACAGCACCCCTCACGACCCCACTCGGGAATAAGCGTGTAAGAAAATGGATGAATAATATGTTATCTATTTGCCAGATGTAACAGTAAAACTTTCTGTAAAAGTTAAGGTAGGGTATGCAGCGACAGTGGAGAGGAAAAACTCTGTCATGAGCCGAGGACAGAAAGATGGACCCAGTATTCAGGAGAGACAGTCAGTAGGAAAGTTCAAAAATGTATTTAATAACGCCCAATCTCAGAACACTCTTGTTTAGCAGTTCAGTCCATACCCCTTGAGAGGGGTGCACTCCAGCCGATGGGCTGACAGCTGATGCGGCTTGCGTCACTTTTCGGCAACAATGCAAAATGTTATGTTTGGCTTAAAAGCAACACAGCTCATCACCCTGAACACACCATCCCCACCGTCAAACATGGTGGTGGCAGAATCATGGTGTGGGCCTTTGACAGGAAAGATGGTTAAAATTATGGGAAGAAAAGCTGTTGGAGTCTGTAGGAGGCCTGAGACTGGGACAGAGATTTATCTTCCAACAAAACAATGATCCAAAAATATAAAGCAAAATCTCCAATGAAATGCTTCACAAATAAACATATCCAGGTGTTAGTATGGCCTAGTCAAAGTCCAGACCTGAATTCTATTGAAAATCTGTGGAAAGAACTGAAAAGTGCTGCTCACAAACGCTCTCTATCCAATTTCACGGAGATCCAACTGTTTGCACGAAGAATGAGCAAAAATGTCAGCGTCTCGATGTACAAAACTGATAGAGACGAACCCCAAGTGACCTGCAGCTGTAATCGCATCCAAAGGTT
>NW_015150534.1:826189-828266 GCF_000732505.1 Cyprinodon variegatus
AGACTTTTTAAGGACCCGCGGGAACCTTGTATTAAATAATGCAAAATTGGAAATTAATATAGAAATAATTAGTTACAGTGTATTCCATATGAGATCACTCCGTCATGCTGTTCTACAAAGTTCTCACAGGAAGTGCATCATTAGTATTACTCTACCTGTGCTTTTTCAAATCACGCGAGAATGTGTACAAAACAACAGAAATGGCGCCGGCAATGCATGCGGGTCCTTTTTTAAGCGAATGTCGGTGATTTAAAAGTCATTTTGAGTGATAAATAATTTTTTTATTGATCATTGCACTTGCCCAGCGGGCAAATGCAATGAAATTTGTACTCTCCCGACAATAAAAACTACTTGCCCCGGGCGATCGGGCGATGGTTAACACCCCGTATACCTAATCCATATATATTTATATGTTTAGCTAATAAATATTTTATCAAAAATATTTTCTGAAATTTTTTTTCTGCCTCTATTGTTAATGGTCAGAGTCCCAAATTTGGGCCCCCCTCTGTCCTGGGCCTGTGACAATTGACTCCTTTGTCCTAGAGACTGACATTTTTTCGCGAATCCCACGGGTCACGGGATTCCCGTGGGATGGGAGTCAGAATTAGTAACGATCACGTGATTGGGACGGTACAGGATTAAACATTAACGGGAGCAGACGGGAGCGGGAGCAAACCAATAATAACAAAAAAAAAAAACTAGGATCGATGCCAAAAAATAAAATAAATAGAAAGAAAAAAAAATCCAGTACTGGCGCCGCCATTTTGTAGTTTTTTTCCTTGAAGCCTACACTATAATGCCAATCAAAAAAACTACACGACCCAAAAACCAACAGCACTTCCGCTCTGAGTTTTTCACCCGCGCTCAAAAAAACAACAAGAATGGGAACGGTGCAGGAGCGGGAGTCATTCTGAATGGGAGCGGTGTGGGAGTGGGAGTAAATTCACCAGGAGTGGGACGGGACAGGATTTAGATTTCTGCTCTGGCCCGGCAACGGGACGGCACACAATTTTTTTCTGTAGGAGTGGGACGGGACAGGAGTGAAAATCCACTCCCGTGTCAGTCTCTACTTTGTCCCCCCCTGTCGGCGGGCGTGTTCAGACTTGCTCAGCTCTGGCTTGTTGCTTTCATGAAGCCCTCATGGTCTCCACAGGTAACACATATTTCATCAGTTATCAGCTACATGGCATTCTGGCTTTAAATGTCTGAAAGTCAGCTTGCTAGATATCATTGTGTTGAAAACATTAAAGGAGCTGCCTTTAGGCTATCTTGGGATCTTAATGTGTTATTTCCTGCTATCACTTTAGTGCGAAGGAGCATGTGAAGCATCTGCCTTTCAGCACCTCAAGATCAAAATGTACCCTGCAGTAGACTGGGGGGGAATAGGACACAATGCACAGTTTACCACACGATGCATTTACCAAAGCTCTGCTGTGTGCGTCTGTGGAGTCAGTGTATCTGACCTTGGCTGCTATAGGACACTTTGGTTCATCAGGAAAGATGATTGTTTCCTTTAAAAGATATTAGGGGGAAAACGTCTGAAGGAAACTGACATGGCTCCCTGCATCCCTGATGGTTTCCACTCCGTTTCTTTTATAGTCCTATAGTAGGTGAGGGAATAGTGTCCCGCCGCAACGTTTTATATATTAAGCAATGTCTTTCCCTGCAGAAACAAGAGCGTAATATTTTCTACATGAGCGTGTCATTCTTTTATCAATAATCACCTTGGAGGGAGAGCCGCTCTCAGTGAGGAGATATTGACCTCTGTGGTGATGAGGGTACAGCGGTGATCCCTCTCCACAACACAGAAAACAGGGTGATGACCTTGGAGGTGGTCATTTATCGACTGGCCATGGATCAGAGCACGACCAAACTCACTATATCACCTATACAGCAAATTCATCTCAGACTTAAACTGGAGATGTATTTATACTCCTTACATTTTATTTGGTTTTTATTTAGCTACGCTATGATTAAGGATTTTCATGCATTTTATTCGGATTTTATATAATAGAACAACAGAGGATTGGATAATTAATGAAACTAAAAGGTTTGGAGGGGTTCAAATTATTAGGGT
>NW_015150534.1:830422-831074 GCF_000732505.1 Cyprinodon variegatus
TGACACCTTTTTACACCTGGATACCTGCTCTTTTTCGTTTTCTCTCCACAAACACAATTATGCACAATACTGTGTTGATGCATCAAATGGACTCCAATAAAATAAGCTCGAGCTTGTGGTCGAAATGTGAAAAAATTTGAAAACTTTTAGGGAGAATGAATAATACCACAAGGCACAGAATAACATGTTGGGTTAAATCAATCCCGTTACGGTAATATCTTGTTAGAATAAAAAAGAAAAGTACAACAAACGTAAATGAGCTGCTGGGCCTGTGAGAGGAGGAGCTGAGAAGTCACAGAGCAATGGCCCTTCTTGTCTAATTCAACGTGACACTGAATAGTACACACAGAGAAACAAGTAACCTCAAATTGGGTTATTCCTCCTACCTGCCAGTAATCCAGTTGATAAGCACTATACATGTAGATTTCTGAGGAGCAGAGAAATCAGATTACTCAGAGCTGAACTGGGATTTTCAGTCTAAATTGGCTGTTCTTCCCAGGGCCCTCTCGTTCTAACAGGATGAATGAGAGGAAATAAATGACTTGACTTTGCACAGATAAATAGTCTGCAAAGGAGCACTGAGCAATGGCGGGCAATGCAGGCTTATTGGGTGCACAGATATTCAATCTGTAGATGTATTTAGGAGAAAAAA
>NW_015150534.1:832354-833930 GCF_000732505.1 Cyprinodon variegatus
AAAAAACTACAAACCTGAACATCTACAAAGTGGTAAAAGATTTAATGATTTAAGATGTATGTTTTAAAGACACTTCTGCAAAACAACAACAACAAAAAGCGGCATAGCAACTGAAGGCTGCTCCTGATAACATTTGGGAAAGTAAACCTGATTTCCTGTCATGGATGACAAAGCTGTTTGATGGTTTCATAAAGGTGCTTCATAAAACCCGTCTCATTATTTCATCACAAGGCTTTAAAACAAACTCTGCGGCTACATTGGAGGCGCTGGGATTTTTTTTAAAGCAAATGTTTAGAGTGCTTTCATGTGATGATGTCATTTCACATTGCAAAAAGGATCGAGAAATAAGTCAACATGTCTTAAATTAAGTGTATTTACCCCTAATTTGTTAGAAAAATAAGATGATTTGCAAACGGAATGAGTATATTTACTCTTAGAATAAGATAATTAGATAATATGCCCTTGAAATAAGACAATGCAATTGTTTTTTTCTTATTTTAAAGGTAAAATTTCTTGTTCCATAGGCAAGGTTTCACACGTACCTCCTCAATTCAAGGAAAAATGCACTTATTTTAAGAAAATATGACTTATTTAGATTAGATTTTTTCCCGTGCAGCTTAATTTGCTAACAGGATGATGCATAAGCGATTTAAACCGCCTTAACTGGAAAAAACTGAAGTCTAGATGAGTCATTCTTTCTTAAAATAAGTGCATTTATTTGTTAATTGAGGAGATAAAAGACATTTTGCCAATGGAACCAGACAATTTACATTTAAAATAAGAAAACACAAGTGCGTTGTCTTATTTTAAGTGCATTTTATCTAAATATCTTATTTTAACTGTAAAAATACTCATTCCATTGGCAAATCATGTCCTTTACCTTATTAAAATTAAGGATAAATACACTTGATTTAAGACATTTTTGCAGTGTATTGTTTGGCTATAAAGAAACCAAAAGTTCTTCTAATATCTCATAATGTGATCTTTTATTGTCATTTTTTATACAGAGAGTGTATACAAAACGAAATTTCATTTAGTACAGCTTTTCAGTCAGTAAATGACCATTTCCATTCAATAATGTTCAGCAGGGATCAAATGTAAACAGCATGGGAGAAAAAAACATGGTGCAAAAAAACAAAAAAACAACATTGATATGGAAGTTCAAAGCATTATTATGTACGTATGATGCAAATATACAGTATTTTTTGTTTGGTCTTATCAGAGTGATGCAGAGTCTTATGCTGCCTTTTCATTTTTTTTGCTCAAGATGAAGACAAAAGATTAAAAAAGGTTGGTAATCTAATATAAAGCCAGAAATTTAGCGTCTTTTTTTGCCTTAAAGCGATAGTTCAGACATGAAGTTGTGTAAAACGTTCAGCCTGTACTAGATGACGGCAAAAGAAAATAAGAAAATAAACCAATCAATCATGGTAGAGACTGTTAGAAATGATTAGTAATGGAATATTACACTGCAAAAAATGTAAATCTAAATGAGTCATTTTTTCTTAAAATAAGTGCATTTTATCCTGATTTGAGGAGGTAAATGAGACACTTTGCCAATGAAACAAGACAATTT
>NW_015150534.1:835905-837837 GCF_000732505.1 Cyprinodon variegatus
TAGCAAAAAACGAAGACAAGTTAGACTAAGCAAAACATACAGTAGCTAGGCTAGAGTACCCAAAACTGGCAAACACTCTGGCCCCGAGGTAGTGACAGTCCACTGCTTAAGTACTCCTCCAGATAATGATCCAACGAGACGCAGGTGTGCAGGGAGGACCAACGAGGACAGGGCGCCACCTGGTGGTGGACGGAGAGACAGAGACAAAACAGACAACACAAACTGGATTCCTGATAAACAAAGTGATGTACAGAACATCAATTAAACAAAATTTCAAATATAATAATAAAGATCCAGACAGATGGATCTATGTATATTTGTATTAAGCAGAAAAGGACAGAGCTTTTCAGTGCTGTCGTTTGGTAAAAGTGTCCTTAATTAGAAACGTGCTGATGTCACTTTTTCACAGCTCTTCATTCTTCACTGAAGCCGTCTTTTAAAATAAATCCCCTGCTTTTGTTAGTCATCATTTCGAAAATAAACAAATGAATAAATAGTGAAAGGAATCTCCAGGATGTGCGCCCACATTCTGACACCAAGCTGCAGCAAAGTGAGTTGAAAAGAACTCAGAACCTGATTTGCTAATCAAGAATTATCTGTACCGAAATAGATGATTGTTTTCCACCTGTCGTTTTTTATTTTGGTAACAGTTTTATTTTTTGTTGGATTTGCTCGTCTCCAAGGAGCGAACAGCTGGAATTTTCTTGTAGGATACTGAAACCTTAAAATACCAAATAAAACATTGAAATAAAACAATTTCTAAGCAGCAGAGTTCAATACCAAAGCCTATCTTTGTATATTTTTATGCTTTTTCAAGCGTGATCTTTGACTTTTTCCTCCTTTTTCAACTGGGGGATTCCTAGTTTACTCTTTAGGTCGCTAAATACTCCTAAAATTCACTAACAAAGCTGCTGTATGCGACCAGAGGGAGCTAGAGGTGTAGAAAATCATAAAGCAACCTGACCTGATTAGCTTCTTTAAATTCCTCCTGTTGTTCACCTGCCTGCACCTAAAGTCAGCTTGCTGTTTAAAAACTAATCTTCCAAATCTTTTCAGATACTCATTGGTTCTGCAGTGATTTCTTCCAATAGCCTAAATCCACATTCAGAGGTTTATAAACTGTCAACACAGACATTTATCTCATGGATTTAAAAAGGGAAAATGATTTTCCAACTTTACAGAGTTTTAACGTAAAGCAGCATGAATTTGGTGCTTAAGGTTTATTTTCACTAAACCTCACCAAGATTCGTTCTACATAAAGGCTGAAATATACACGTAGATCCTCATTAGCATTCAGATACAAACGGAACCCCTCTGTTTTTAAAATACATACCACTGATGGTAAAACACCCCACAGCATAATGCTGCCGCTACCTTGTTTGACAGTTGAAAGCTTCACATGGACACTTCCAAACATAAACCCATTCACTTTAAAGATTATTGAAGGTAAAATATTCAACAAGCCACATATGAATCCCATGTAAAATTACATGTATACATGTGGATTTGGACTGTTTGGTGTTAAAGGCATATGATATTCCCATGTTTTCACATGGAATATACATGTTTTTTTTTACATGTGATACACATGTGCCTCAAATGTGACACAAATGTGCTTTTAACATGGAATGTTCTAAATCCACATGTAATCTTTTTTTAAAGTTTGTCTTTTAGTAACCTGACTCCGCCAGATGGATTTGCTCCGCATATCCATCTGGAAACCTTCGGTTGAAGTAATTTTGGGAAGGGGCGAAAATACTGGTTAGCTGATTGGCCTATGTTGGTGATAGACGGGCCAAATAAACCAATCAGATCAACGAAGCATATGATGTACTAACAGAGCGACAACAAAGAGGAGCCAATTGATTAAACTCTTGCCGAAACCAGTCGGGAGAAGAGCAAAAACATCTTTTCCTCTGAGAAAAGCTCCAG
>NW_015150534.1:837923-841608 GCF_000732505.1 Cyprinodon variegatus
TGTTTTGCTCTTCTTTCAGTGAAGAAATACTCTGTAATTCCGATAAAACTTGCTCGATAGCCACGCTAACGCTAGTTTCATCGGCTGAAGCCGCCATGTTCTTTAGACTGAACTGTCGCGCTTCTCGTTGCGTCACACCTCAACGTGCCTCAAAGCCTGATTGGACGTTCGTTTGGTGAACGACTCCAAATTTTCTTTAACGGAGACTCCAGACTGATCTGCGAGTGAAACCTTGAAAGCTCGCGAGATCAGGATGGTCTCACGAGGCTAGTCTTTTAGGGCATTTCAAAGTCTACTTATTTTCATTTACCATTAGCTAAATTGTTCACATGTGAACCTCCTTATTTTCTAGGACATGATTCCAATCCAACATAGCTTAACTCACAGGTATGAATGAAGACATAGAAAACAAACATATTTGACAGAAGTAAATCAGTATTTAACAGTATTTAAACATCAGGACCATTGTGTGTATCAATTGTGCTAGAAATAATTAATAAAACTGAATAACTGGTAATATTGGAAATTGGTGTCAATGTTTACATTAGAAACCCTTTTTTCAATTTTTTTAATTCATAACAACCTCTACTTTAAGTATGTCAATAGATGTTTACATTAAAAAAAAATCCAATAGGATTGCAATACACTATAAAAAATACTTTGATTTTTGAGTCATTTAAAAATAAAACAGCAGGATTTCGCATAGACAAGTCCAAGTAGCTCCATCTCAGTGCGGAGCTAAATCCGACGTGGTTTTTAGTCGTACAGTGTGCGCAGGTAGATCACATAAGAACGTCTGGCCGCACAGTGTGAGCTTTTAAACCCTGCGGTTTCATCATACAGTGGGATCTGTAGCAGCGTGCAACGATTTAAAATGTCGTACAGTGTATGGACGGCTTTATCTGCACATGGCTGCCACTTTTTCTTTTTTTTTTAGCTAATATCTTAGTTGTTAAAATAATCCTGGAAGGTCTCAGACTTGGTTCAGCCTTCAAAAGTTGTAAATTGGGCAGGAACCAGACAGAAAGAGGGAGCTTTTGTTATGGTCTTGGTTCTGTTAAGTTTTCTTTGAGTTTTCAGTTTCATGTTGATTCATTTTTTTCTTTTGTTTTCTAGTTTTATCGGTTTAAGTCCTACTTTGTTTTGTTTTCTGGATATATTTGGGTTCTTATGTTTTTCTTTGTTGCCATCTGTTGCCCTTTTTGTGTTGGTTTCCTTTTCATTATCTCTTTTCCTAGGAGCATTTGTTCACACCTGCTCCCAATCAGCTCGTTAGTCCTCCCTTTGTTCAGTCAACCATAAATACTCTCCCTGTGCAGTTCCTCAGTGCTGGTTCCTCTTCTCTCCCTGGCTCCTCATGCTTGTTTTCCCCCTCATGTCTCCATGGTTCTTGTTTATGTATCATTTTAAGTTGGATTTTTGGATTCCTTCCTCTGTTACCTGTGTTCATTAATTAAAACTGCAAGAACTCACCTCTGCATTTGACTCCTAAATCCTCACCAAAAACTGACAGCTTTGCTTTAAAGGCTAATGGGTGTTCTTCAAGGTATGAAGGACATAACCAACATTTCACACAAATTAATACCCAAGAGGTTCTAAAAGCATTATTTCATCATATATATGACTATCGATGACTTCAGAAGGCTTTAAAAAAGCAGGATATGGGATTTTTCGCCTGTCTGGCGATGTGGCAATAAGAATAATTGACTTGATGCCAAAAAGAGCCAAACAGATTTTACTTTCACAAGTGGAGCAGTACGGTTATCGCCATAGTGTTCCGCTTGATTTATGCATATAAATAGCTTTATTATGATTCTGCAGGGCGTATTACAGACTATATGGACACTGCAATGTAAGTAGAAAAAGAAAGGAAAAAGGAGAAAAGATGAAAGAAAGAGGAGATAAAAGAGAGATAATGATAGAACATCTTCAGTCTGCTTCATCACCTGCAAAGATGAAATGTAAAAAGAACAGCACAACCAATGGATATAGTACAAGAGATGCACTAAAGTAGCACCTTGATACTATCGCTGAAGTATAAGCAGTATTATTTAATCTGACATGTGTACTGTGGTAGCTGAAGATAAGAATATGGGATATGGGATCTTAAAACAAGAATAAAAATGACCTCGTTTAGACCTTAGCCTGTTTGTATCTGAGTTTCCATGGTAACTTACTTCAGACCTATTTAGGCCTGTTTTTTTTAAAAAGGGAATTGATTGGAAATAACCCCGACCTCAACCTATTGATTTTCAGTTACTAAGGGCCACAACCACAGAGAAGATTTACAGCTTCCATCTTTACAAGCATCCCACTGCATGTGTTCTAAATGTGACCTTTTGAGCAGAAGAGACGCTTTAAAAAAATGCTCCGCTTTTCTGTTAGCGGTTTTTTTTTCTTTTTCCTGTATAATGGTGCGTTTATTATCCAGAGAAAGCAGTTTAGGTAAGAACATCAGAATTCAAGCAGTTCTGTGGCACTGGAATCCACCCGTGTGTGACTCGGGTGTTAACACCTCAGCATGATTTATGTCCCGAGCAGCATTTCCTTGCATCGCAAATAGCAAGACTTTCAGCTTCCTCTTCTGCTGCTTTTTGTATTTTCTAACATGACACATGAATCCCCGGTGGCCTTGGAAATCAGACAACCCAGGTGCAACACTAATATCCTTCCCTGTATCCAAACATTTCCTTTAAAAATAACTGGCACATTGGGGCCCATAAATTAGAAGCGAGTCCTGCTCAAGACGTCTGGCTTCCAATAAGACCGTACCCAGAGCAATAAACTTTGACATTGGTGCTTGAAAAATGCCTGCCCTTTTTCATTGTCAAGTGTTACAAATTGATGAAATGAGTTCATCGATGTTCCCCGGTCATTATCTCTCCAGTGGCACTTTGTTTTACAGACAGTGGGAAAAGGGACAGTGCAGATTAGAGGCCCCGGCACAGTTTATCAAACAAAATCTAATATCATCCATAAGAGAAGAATCTGGAAATCAATACTTCATTACTAAATTGTTAGTGGGGATGAAGAGTAATTGTGTGAGTTCAGACATGTGTCTCGGCGGCCGGGGCATAGGAAGTTCAATGTCACCCGGGAAGTGATAAGTAAAGGCACTGATGGGAAGAAACATTTCTGTAATGGGGGCTGCAGCAGGAGGGCAGCGGCCTGAGCACAGAACAGACAATAGACCCTAGTTTGCCATTGATTGGTCCGGCTATAAAGATGGAATGGTTTAAAGAGCAAAACTGAGGAAAAAAAGGAGGAAAAAAGAGAATGTGACTGAGTTCCACCTTCTGAGTCGACCCTTCCTCCATTTTTTTTATGCCTTCTTCTGTAAAAAACATCAACCAACCAGAGATGGTCTTAAAAATGATTGCCCTCCTTACAGCGTTGTATAACCAAACAAAATGTAATCTAAAAATGAAATCTGAGACACTTTTTCTGTAAAATGAGTCAATTTTTCTTAAAATAAATACATTTTTTTTTTTATTGAGATCAAACTTACATTTGGAAAAAGACAATTTACATTAAAAATATGAAAAAAAAGCAATCGCATTGAGCTATTTTAAGTGAATAATATCTAATTATCTGATTTTAGGGGTTAAAATACTTATTTACCTGCTCAGATTGAGGCCAACACACATTTTCTAAGACATTTTATTTTAAGGTTGTTTGCAGAGAT
>NW_015150534.1:842584-843852 GCF_000732505.1 Cyprinodon variegatus
ACGGAAAGTGAGTACTTTTGCCATCTCTGGTTGTTTGTGTTGTAAGATTATCTCAATGAAAACAAAAATAGTGCCAAACCTGATCTATAAATAAGTAAAATGTTCTTAATTCAAATGAATTTATCTTTAATCTGAGCAAGTAAGAGTTTCACTACGTCATCACATTTTTATAATAGAAGCAATAATTAGTCATTAAAGAAATCAAGAGGAAAAGTTAATAAAAAGGTGATTCAAGAACAAATTAACTGATTTACTGGTCATGATCCCAACATCTCATTTAATAGTCTAATGAAAATATGTAAAGTTAGAAAATATAGAGTTAGATGTAAATATTGGTTTAAACAATAACATAAAAATAAATAATAACGTCAATACAAAATAATTGCTGGTGGATTTTTAAAATATTTTCTTATCAATACTTACAGTATTTAAGTATGTAGGTTATAATAGGCTAGTTTACTTGCAGGAACATACAGTATACTGCTGACTGTATTTTAACTTGATCTCCAGATGTTACAGCTGGATTATCAGATAAAAAAAAACATGAAACCAGTGATGATTAAGGACAAAAACTGAATCTACCTTAAGCATAAACTGTAGGTGTGTCTTTCTAATAGTTCTTTATATCAAACAAGCTCTTTCTTTATTGAGTTAATTACTCAAGATGGGATGAGGAGCTTGAAATTTTATTTTAAGTAGCGCTGATTCATAAAAATAAAACAGTAAAAATACTTTTCAAAGTACTTTTCTTCAAAAAGTTACTCCAGTAAATGTGAATGTAACTAATCATTATCCACCTCTGAGCATTTACCTGAGGAATTTTAAGAAAAAACCGGCTGGTCGTATGTGTCCAACCTCCTCCTCCTTCTCCTTTGTTTGCTCTAAAGCAGAGATTTCAGCCTGCAAACCCAAAAATACACACAGTTATTTCACTCTATATTCCTAGGAGCTATTTCTCTTTTTTAAGCTTTAGATCAGGGGTAACCAATTGAAAATCAGCAGGTCCGAATAAAGAAAATCATCAACCAGTAAAGGTCCGGAGACAAATTATAATCTGTTACTTTAAACAACATTTAACACTTAAATAAAGTTAGGTTTTTATGCATCCATATTATACATTGACTTTCAAAATAAAAAAAAATTACTTTTGTTCCCTTTCATGGTGGAGAATCCTGCTTCACAGCAGCAGGTTGAGTCAAACATCCTCTAAGGCCCCGTCCACACGAAAACGAACCCTGGCCTAAACGCACAAATTTTTCACCAAACCA
>NW_015150534.1:844970-846128 GCF_000732505.1 Cyprinodon variegatus
TACCGTATTAACAGGAGAAGGGGCGCAAGTGAATTTAGACACTGTTGTTGGACATGCAGTAATTTATAAATATTTTAAATCAGGTTGGGTCCAGATTGTTAGGTTTCTGTTTCTGTTATGTTTTTCTTTTGATATTCAGTTTTGCTTTGCTCTTTGTCTTTTTACATTTTTATGGTTTAGTTCTTATTTTGTTGTGTTCCTTGGGTTTTTCTCAGTTATTGTCTCAGTCTAGGTTCCGTAATATTTTCTTTTTAGTGTTCAGTTTTGCTTTACTCCTTGTTTTCTAGTTTAACCTTTTCATAACATGAGGACCCAAATTTGGGTCCTCAGCACTCGCCCCAAGATGGTTTTTAGACCTGTAACATATTCTCTGGGGTCTTGCCTTTATTTTGATACCAAAACAATTAAAATAAACTCTGTAGTTCTTGAGATATATTCGATTCATTTTGGGCAAGTTATTTTCAACAATATTTCTCGAAAACAGGCCTAGGGTTTATTTCTTATTTTGTTATGTTTTTTAGGTTATTTTCAGTTTTCTTGGTTTCTATTTGTTGCCCTCTGCTGCCCTCTTATGTCCTCCTTTCTCCCTAGCTCTTTTCCTCTCTTGCTCTGTGCACACCTGCTCCCAGTTTCCTCATTAGCCCTCTCTTTTGTCTCAGTCTCCTTTAAAAGCTCTCTCTCTCTCTCTCTCTCTCTCTTTAGTTCCTCTTTGCTGGGTCCTCATTTAACCTCTTCAGTCTTCCTCCACTTCGTCTCTCTGAGCCTTCCACCTTGAGTTGTGATTGTCTCCATGGTTTTCTGGTTTGTTTTCTTCTTATTTTTTCATGTTTTGAATTTTTAGATTTTTGGACTCCTGGTTTCATGTTTGTTTGTTTATTTTGAACTTTGATTTCATTTTGGATTTCGGATTCTTGGTTGCCTGTTTATTTGGACTTTGCTTTTCTCAGTTACTCCTTCATTAAAACCAACAATAAATTGATCTCTGCCTGCCTGCCCTCTGCTTTTGTTCCCTCAACCCTCAAACAAATCCTGACACAGATTAGCCAGCGTGACCTCTGCTTTAGAATTTAGTTATTTAGTTTGCAAACATGTTCATCTATTGATTGATTCACTTCAGTTAGTTTTTTTTGGTTTAATTATAGTTATTTAGAATTAGTT
>NW_015150534.1:848433-851683 GCF_000732505.1 Cyprinodon variegatus
CAACGGAAGGTTTCCAGATGGATATGCGGAGCAAATCCATCTGGCGGAGTCAGGTTTGGAAGCCAGAGTACCCAGAGAGAACCCAAGCATGCTCAGGGAGAACATGTAAACTCCATGCAGAAAAAAACCCTATCCGGGAATTAAACCCGGAGCCTTCATGCTGTAAGGCAGCAGTGTTACCCACTGCTCCACTGAGCAGCCCACAGGCTGTGCCTAAAAGTGTGAAACCAAACCTGCAGTTGCTCGAAATGAGTGATTCTTTTGAATAAACTCTTTTAATGAACTGATTCCAGCGATTCAGCACTAATATTGGATGTAATCTTAATTTGGTTATCTTTCTTTTACCAAATCAAGCTCTTATGGAAGTTTGCAAAGACCTTTTCACCAAAAGTATGTTGAACAAAAAGTGTGGAAAAAAACAGCAGATCGCTTCATGACCTCGCCATTAGCGGAATGTCTGTTTTAAATATGGCTCAGTGTGTGTTAATGAACCTTCATAAGTAACTTTGATGGAAGACCATAACCATAGCAGCACATTCTGCACTGTTCAGTGTGCAGAACATTTGGCTTACTTGAGCCCTCTGGCTCCTCTTTTGTTTCGCAGTGTGTAAGGGCACATCAGTGCAGTGAGCAAATCACCTCTGTGCAGCTTGGCATAGCCTCATCCGTCTAAAAGCTTGTGTCTGGAGTCCCTCTGACCCATTCCCCTTGCTCGCCATGTTCAGCCATGCAAATCAGAGTGCCTTCACTTTGAACATTTATAAGATGAACCTGCAGCTCATGTCTGATGCCACTTGGGGTTCAAAGGGGCCAAAGCTTTGGTTAAGATATAATATGGGGAGTTTCAGTTTTAGTAAACGGACAGAACATTAGGCGATGATAATATTACAGATTTATGTTATAAATTAGAAAGAGATCCAAAATAATTATGCTACATTTGTTATATTTTCTATTTCTGGAGAAAAATATTCACTAGTATCAATGCTGTGATTAAAAGGTTTTGTTAAATTTCTTATTTTTGGAGCAGATTCCATTAGCAGATACGCTGCTGGCAGTCTTTACTAAATGCCAATTGGAAAATGTGAATACTTTTTTATGGACTCCATAAAATGAGCATCTTTCTTTATCTTAGTATCTTTCCTAGTTAGTTCAAATTACTCAATACTTAATCTTTTACATTTTTATGGAGTGAATTTTGTTCCCTTCTAAAATTCTCAATAAAAAAGGTTTTGCGAGTAACCTTACTGTTTTCTCTCATTTGAAATTTGTTAGGAATCCAGTTTGTGTGGGTTGTGTCTTTGTGTGTTTTCCCTCCACCACCAGGTGGCGCCTGGTTCTCATTGACCCTCTCACACACCAGCGGACGGTTGCCTCATTACCGGAGGACTCTTAAGCTGCTGACTGCCACTACCTCGAGGCCAGAGTGTTTGCCAGTTTTGGGTACTCTAGCCAAGCTGAGTTTTACTGAGTCATACTGAGTTTTTGTCAACCAGAGCCTAACGTTGTTGTTTTTGTCTTTACCTCTTGGCAGGAAGTCATCCTGCAAACTTTAAGTTTTGGACCTTCTCCCCCTGGAAGGATAATCTGAGCTTCAAACTGAGCTGGGGTTCCAAACTGGAGGTTTCGATCAACTTCTCCCCAAAGGATTGTTTGAGCTTCACACTGAGCAGGGGACTCATCTCCACAAGAAACCATTCAAGTACCATAGGAAATCCCAGTGGCAGTCAGCTCCTCCGTTCCTCAAGGAAACACCTCAACCTGGGTAAACCCTGTCCACCCTCCAACGAGCAAGTCAATTACTGGATCAACCCACACCAACAGGATTCAGAGAACTACACCTTTTTCTGGAAACGTGAGTCCTGTTTCCTTAATTCTCATTTTGCAAATAGAACCTAAAATTTCCCACTGAGCCTGAACTAACCACAGGAACTTCCCTTCACTTTTCAGTCCCGGTTCGCCAGTGTTCTGAGCAGCACTGGACCCATCTCTACCAGTTCTCAATTAACCTGTTAAACCTTCCCCTGGTCTCTGTTTGGTTTTCTGCATGTGGGTCAGATCTTTGCATAAAATCATGACAAAATTGTATTACATTTTTGTTGCCATATTTAATTTTTTTAATTAGATTTCTTTAAAAAAAAAATATATTATTTCTCTTTTTCATGTTGAGTTTTATGAACCACATTCTTTTTAAACTGTGCCTCAAAGTTCACAAAGGAAATTGACTTGAATACTATATTTAAGTACTATTTTTGAGTATCTTTACTTTACTTGAGTCATTTATTGGGGAGGTTACTTAAAACTTTTACTCCACTACATTTTGGGAAAGCTGCTACTTACTTTTTCTGTTTACCTCAGCTTAGCTTTTTTATCCACTGCTGTTTTTTTCTTAGTTGAAATGCATGTTCAGCATGGCAGATAGCAGCCCTGTGTGGAATGGTATATACAACTGTTTTTGAGATTTAATGATGTTCCACAAATGTGTAAAACTCACGGCAGGTATTATTTTTCTAGTTTAGAAATGTTATTACGGCGTCAGTTGTTGCCATGTGGCCAAGTTGTTCAGTAGGATGGGTTCTCTAATCAGAGTAGTAGTTTTATCTGTGATTATAAATTCAACCTTAAAGCTCTGTTCCATAGTGAAAGTGTGAGGAGAATCAAGACACTCCTGTTTTTTGTTTGTTTGTTTTTAAATAAGAAATAAAAATCAAATAAGCTGTCCTTATTTTTTGTGGCATTTTTATGCTGAAGTTCTTTCCAGGTGGTGCAGAATCTGTAGCCGGTAGTTCTACGCATCAATGCATCAGTTTCTGAAAGTTACAAGGTTCTTTAAAGTCGTACGGAAGCGGCAGTTCGAACAGTTGCTTTTCCGAATTCTCCCGAGTGGTGCACGACTTTACACTAGTGAATAAAGCGAATGTGATTGGTCGTTTATCAACGGAACGGGATTGTTGTGGCAAAAGGTTCGCAAGCAAGTTTTGTTGTGGCCGGTTTCTCTGAAGCATCTTGCTAACCAGTTAGCAACTTAGAGCTAGTAGGTTCCAATGGGAAATTCCATTGGGATCAAGTAGCACTAAATTGGTGACTTAGAAACGACGCTGTCAAGGAACGCTATGGACAGCGGAAACATGCAAGAGGAGGAGAGTTTAGTGTCGGAGGTCGTGAGTCTCCTCTGTCATCCATTTTTTATTTAGAGGAGGAAAGCGGGACGAAGATAAATTATTCTTATTTCTTATTTCAACCGTTGCGTATA
>NW_015150534.1:852060-854416 GCF_000732505.1 Cyprinodon variegatus
ACGAGAAGCGCGACAGTTCAGTCTAAAGAACATGGCGGCTCCAGCCGATGAAACTAGCGTTAGCGTGGCTATCGAGCAAGTTTTATCGGAGTTACAGAGTATTTCTTCACTGAAAGAAGAGCAAAACACTGCTCTGGAGGCTTTTCTCAGAGAAAGATATGTTTTTGCTCTTCTCCCGGTTTCGGCAAGAGTAGCCTGGCTTGTGGTTGTGTTTTCGTCGTCGTTAATCTGATTGGTTTATTTGGCCCGTCTATCACCAACATAGGCCAATCAGCTAATGGGTTTTTTTGCCCCTTCCCAAAATTACTTCAACGGAAGGTTTCCAGAGTCAGGTTAACTGGCCTGCATAAAATAACGAAAACCCCCACAGATTTTAAGACAGGATTATTTAAAAAAAAACAGACATTTTCAAACTTTTGGGACAATATCATCTGATAAAGAGTACATTTATATACATGTTTAAGCAAGAATGATATGACATTGAAATATGACTTCCCTATGACTTTAAGAGCCATTGTAGAGGGTCCAAAGAGCCACTTTTGGATCCAGGCCCACTGGCTGTGGACCCTTGATTTAGGGGTATCAGAGTCAAGGGGACTAAACTGAAACATAAATGACGGTCATATTTTCAATTAAAAGAAAAAGAAGCTCATTGATCATTTTCCTTCCCACTTTGCTCCACTCTATCACATGAAGTCCCAATTTTAACAACAAACAGAAAAATGAAGTTAAAAGTGTGTGAATACTGTACTGTGGCGCACATGCTTGGATATCTGCGGTTGGAGTGTTTTTCTAATTAACGCCAGCACCACCTTCCCAGCACAACAGATGATTAGTGATAAAACAAGCTGTAAGAGCCACTTTCTACCATTCCTGGAGCCGAATTTGAATGTTCAGCAACTATAGAGCTCCTTTTAAAATAAGGTGCTCCCCGTTGTTGACAGAGAAAAACATTTTTTTTTATGTGCAGGGCTTTGATGTTGCTGAAGTGAGGCTGACAGTCCAGTAACAGGGGCCGTTTGCTAATGATTTTTGAGCAGCCCCCAACCGAGTCCTAAATGTCTGCAATATCCATAAACAACTCTATACTGTCCAATTAGGCAGACAGAGATGTACTGGGCTGTCAGACAGATTTGCATGGCTAAGCACCTGAGATCCAAAGGATGATGAGGGGGATGGTTCACCGGCCAGAGAGAGAATGTGCACAATGGATGACTTTCATTACAGCATTACCGCTTTTACATACACACTCATCCAATTACTGCCTGGATTAATTGATCATCATACCTTTTCTTTTTTCCTAGTAACAATGTTGGAGCCACTCGTTTTTTTCTCCTTTCTGCTCTGCAGCTCCTCTGTGCAGGTTTTCCAGTGAGAGCTCTTTATAAGGAGGAAAAAAAAATGTCTGAGGGGACATTTGGAGAATGGAGTAGGGGGGGTTTGTTAGAGAAACTCGTCATGAGCCACCACTGCGAGGACGGCCATTTGCAGGATCGCATACGTTGGGAATAATTAGAATTTATGTGTGCTCGTCAATCCCGCCTCATCGTCTTCCCTGCTGTAGAAGAGCCATCAGTGGTCAGAAGGGTTCACCGGAGCATGACTCATCCCTGAGCGCGTTTGATCAGAATGAATTATGCCTTTTAGATTCATTATGGCACTTTATTTCTCCTCTCTGTCCTCCTTCCTTGTCCGTTCAGTACGGGGAATGAAATGTACAAGACAGGGTACATATTTTATTGTATGCATGCTGTCATGCACGCACGGTTAGGGATAAGAAGTAGGAGGA
Organism: Cyprinodon variegatus; assembly: GCF_000732505.1. Taxonomy (NCBI): domain Eukaryota; kingdom Metazoa; phylum Chordata; class Actinopteri; order Cyprinodontiformes; family Cyprinodontidae; genus Cyprinodon; species Cyprinodon variegatus. Next base: position 853,850 of record NW_015150534.1, read on the forward strand.
GACGTTTCGGCCGAGCAACCCATTATAACCCATTTTTTCTGAAGTTTCTTTTTTATTTTAAGGGAGAGTGGAAAGTTTCACAGAGCAAAGAAACGTCTGATTAGGCTGAGAAGTAGACATTTAAAGATTAAAAATGAAGCTAACCAACAACAATACTTCAGAACAACAGTTTTTTTTATTATCTGTAGGCCTACAATAAAAGTTTTAAGAGGATTATTTAAGGCCTTTTACATTTTTCTTATCATTCTTTTAAAGTGAGCTCTTCTTCTAGAAAGTGGTTTGTCCAATTACATTTTTCTTTTTTTGCTTCTTTTTGTCACACTTTAACATTTTGGATGATTTTTTAAATATGATTTACCGGTAGAAAAAAAAAAAAAGTTTTTTTTTGTGTAGTTTTCTAAGATAGTTAATTTTTTATTTTTTTTTTAACAAAACAATTGAATTGTTCCAGAATAAGTTGGATTTATGTGAAAAATATTGATTCTTTTTTAACTCTTGTTCATTTTCATAGTTTTTATTTTAATAAGACAAGAAAAAACATAAAACACGGCCACACAAAAAAGGCAT
>NW_015150534.1:857838-863131 GCF_000732505.1 Cyprinodon variegatus
GTTTGGTGAAAAATTTGTGAATGTAGGCCAGGGTTTGACTTCGTGTGGACGGGGCCTAAGCATGGCTAGAGTATCCCAAACTGGCAAACACTTTGGCGTCGAGGTAGTGGCAGTCAGCAGCTTAAGAGCACTCCACAGGTAATGAGGCAATGAGCTGCAGGTGTGCAGGGAGGCCCAATAAGGACGGGGCACCACCTGGTGGAGGAAAAAAGGACACAAACACAAAAACAGACCACACAAACTGGATTCCTGACATATAATAGTCAGGTATTTGCTTTATTTGCAAAGCTTTGTACATAGAAACTTAAGGGAAACTTAAGGAATCAGAGAAAATATGCTTGTGTTTAGATCCAGTCACTGTCAGAGAGAGGCTACCTATGAGCAGAAACCGTCTCTTCGGTGGCCCGCCTTTGTTAATACTCTCTTTAGCATCGACCTGAAGGTAAAGTCTGTGTCCAGGATGGGGGGTTCTGCTGACATGCTAGCTCTCCTTTTCCTAAATCTTTACCCATAAAGCTGCTGGACGGAGGGAAGTTAAGCCCTGATGCTCTCTCTGCAAACCTAACAGGGTTAGGATACCTGCTTCATACAGTTAATTCAGCTACATCTACTATCAAACAGCAAAATCACAACATAATTTAGAGTAAGCAGATTGCATCAACTCATTTCTGCATTTTTAATTGTTTTTTTTGTTTTTTTTTTCTTTCGTGGCTCCAGTTCCCTCCAGGGAAAGAGCCCAGCCTAACAGAAAGGTTAGTAATCTCTGATGCAAGCAAGCTGCTAGATTTCAGATCATGTCAAGTCTTCCTCTGTTAGCGTTTTCAGCCTGGTTAATAATGTAGCTTCCCATTCCTCTCATTCATTTATGCAAGCCAGCGTTACCTATCCAGATGTTGAAGGGAGGGGGGGGTGATATCTGAAATAATTACTGCTACCAAGTGGTCAATCTTCTCTAACTGTTGTTTTCAGCCTCTCATTCAGAGCTTCATCAGTAATCAAGGGTTAATTTCACACCTCAGTGGATTGCCTGCCTTAATCTCTATTCAGTGTAATTAAATCTGTCCAATAAAAGAGAGCTCTTTTCCTTTGTTCTCTCACATCTCCTTCTCCTTTTTTTTTTATTGTTTTACACCCATCACATCTCATCGTCTGAACTGCAAAGCCATCCAGTCTCGCTTGACAGGCAGAATCTATCCCTAAAATTAAAACATTCCTGACCGAGATTGTAAGAGGGGAAGAGTGGGAGGGAAGGAAGGAAAAAAAAGGTTTGGGGGGAGTGCTGAGTTCGGCAGAGGAAAGGGAAAGTGAAAGGAAAACTGACACTTCTAGTGTCTGTTTTACTTTCTTTTTTTTTTTTTTCCAGCAGAGTGGAATGTGAAGATATGACCCTGTCAATCAAGGCCTGTGACAAGTTTAATCACGGTGTGCCCTCCGCAAAATCAGGGCTAAATAGGAATGCAAATAATAGAGCGCTGGGGCCTCTTATAAATGGTAATCAAGAGGACTAATCAACTGACAGATCCACACTGACTCAAGGAGTCACTCAAACTTCCTTTCTTTTTAAGAAACATTAATGCTCAGGGAAATTAAGGAAATTAACATCACCTTTTTTTAGTTAATGCCTTTTGTTTTATTACTCCACTGCTTCTTTTAACTCGCTGAGTAAGAAGTGACAGAAAGTTGCATTTAAAGCTACATAAAGGGTGTTTTCCTCCCCAAGACAGACCAGCCGGCAGGTTTTCTGAACAATGTAAATGAGCCTTGCCAATCCACCCCTCTGTGATCTGCCACAGAAGTCAAGGGCTCCAAGAAGACTTTGAAATGTTGATTCAGTGGAGTGTGGTGACTTCCCTTTGCACTTTTAAACATACAAGTGATCTGAAGTTTCATCTGGGCTTGAAACTTGTGAAGGTTGCCTTTCTCCCCAATTGTCAAAGATGTCAAACTTAAATGTGAAACTCCGTTTCGCCCTGACTGCATCAAACGTCGGAGCTGCTCTTTCTTTTAGAGTCCATAAGATAAAAGATGAGGAGAAATGTTCTTATTTTGCCACATCTAGAGGGAAAAATCATTGAAAATTGATTTCTTTTTTTCTTTGCATGGTACAGTTAGAAGTAGAAAACGTTAATGTTTTATGCAGTTGGGGATTGATGTACTTATACTCGGGATTCCCTCCCAGGTCAAAAACTATAAGCAACTTCTGCTTCGCAAATGTGTGCTGTTAAAGTTTAGCATTGAATAATGATTTATCCAATGAGAAGCAGATCAATATTAGCAAACCGCCACCCGTGATGGAGACACCTGCGCATCATTAAAGGAATAGTACACCCAAAACATGATTAGCCTTCATTTTCTACTCACCCCCATGCTGAACAACACTCTGGAGTACTTTTTTGATATCTCAAATGCATCTGGAGATCTGGGAGGCTTCTTGCTGTCTGCTGACATTCAAATAATGGAGGTCTATGGCGCCCGAGGCAGAAAGGTCCATAAAAGTCCACAAAAAACGTGTCAATATTCCTCCATACTGCTCGTCCAATGTATTCCAAGTGTCCTGAGTGGGTAGCGTCCAGAATTTACTCGAAACAAAGTCATTTAGAATGTTTTTAGAGCATAAACAGTAGTGTATAGGATTTCCTGAAAGCGCGCGCCTGTGCGTTCACGACGCTACGGAAGCCCGCTACGGAAGCCGGCAGACCAAACCAGATGAAAGTGCGCATTCAGCGTCTGCTCTGCCGATAATGCCGGTGTAGAAGAAGAAATGTGCTGTTTACCTGTGCAAAGAAAGAAACAACGAAAGAAAAATGTCGGAGGACTTCAGTGTTGAGGAAGAGCATGAGTTCTTTGCCGAGCTGAATGCGCACTTTCATCTGGTTTGGTCTGCCGCGGTTTCCGTAGCGTCGTGAACTAGCTGTTCACTTCCGTATTGCAGCATCGCTATCAAGACCCCCTTTGACTTGGTGAAGCTAGCTACTGTTATGTTGTTGTTAGCTCGTGTCAGGAGTACTCGGTCTCGGCGTGTTTCATTCTCGATCTTAGAAACATCCGAACACCTCAACAGACAGCATGCGCGTTTATGTGTTTTGAAGGCTTGGTTTCAAGGGGCGGTCTCAAGGGAGAGACATGGTTGTGTATGCTCAAAAATGTAGCTAGCTGGAACAATTTTTTTCCCAAGATCTCCCATGGCACCTTTATCGCATGTTATCATACAGAATTCTTGATTTATCTCTAGAGCTATAGTTAAAAAAAAGAAGAAGAAAATAAACCACCAAAATATCTCCCAAATGTTGAATTTTATTAATTTTACTTTTATCACAGTCTTGATTCTGTCAAGTTTTCTGTGAGTTTTCAGTTTAATGTTGATCCATGTTTTTCTTTATTGGTGTTTTCAGGATATATTTGAGTTCTTAGGTTTTTCTTTGCTTGCCCTCTGTTGCCCTCTGGTGTTTGTCTCCTTTTCCGTAGCTCCTTCTAGAAGCCTCTGTTCACACCTGCTCCCAATCAGCTCATTAGTCCTGTATGTTAAGTCTCCCATAAATACTCTCCCTAAGTGCTGGTTTCTCATCTTTCCCTGGCTCCTCATGCATGGTTTTCCCTGATGTCTCCATGGTTCTGTTTTTTTTTCTTTCTGCGCTTTATGTTGGATTCCTGCCTCATTTATCTTTGAATACTCCATTAAAACTATAAGAACTCACCTCTGCCTCCTCGCCTCTGCATTTGGGTCCTCAAAACCTCAACCAAATCCTGACAATTTTTTTCTTTGTTTTAATCTCTCTTCAAACCTGATGTCAATGTTTATTTTTCTCCTTGATAAATCAGGATTGTCAAAAATATGACTGAAAAAAAAATGGATACTTACGTTTTGTGTCTGTATGCAACACTACTGTGGCATCGAGACTAAAGACAAGTGTTTTTCGCTGTCATTTCTAATGTGTTAATTTTAGATTTCTGAATTATTTTCGCATTAAAAGAATAATACCTCAAACAACCTTTAAATATTGTCACATTGTAAGTTTATTCATCCTTAATTTGAGCAGGTAAATAAGATAGTTTGCCAATGGAATGAGTATTTTTACTCTTAAAATAAGATAATCAGATAACATGCACTTGAAATAATTATTTTAAATGTAAAATGTCTTGTTCCATTAGCAAAATGTCTCTTTTACCTCCTCAATCCAAGGACAAATGCACTTATTTTAAGAAAAAAATGACTTTTTTTTTTCCAGTGCAAGTGAATGTTGACTCACAGCATCAAAGTCTTCTGCCGGGGCCCGAGCGCCAAATAACTTATTTTGTTTATGTCAATAAACATTTTTCTAATTGCCGTTTTTCTCTATGTGAGTCTCTCCACTGGTTGAAATGTTTTCAAAAAGTTTATATATATTTTTTTTATTTAAGTTTTTTCAATTGTCTTTATTTTCAGATTAACTTTTACAAATTGAATTGTTCTCATATTGTGATTTCTGATCACATTCTCTTCACTTTTATACAAACATTCACTCTTGGCCAATAAAAATGCTGTTCATTCGTCATGCTACAAGAAAGCCCGCCTCTAGAGGTAAAGACGATATGATTTGTAAAACAGAATTGGAAAAGAATGAAATATGAAAAATTCAAACTGAAAGGAGGAATTTAAAAATAAGTAAGTACTATTTTTAAAAATTTTTTTGTTTTTTTTAAATAAAATTTGAAAACAACATGAAAAAATAAGTTGAATTCTTAAAAAAATTTGAGAAAACAGCAGAGTTAATCTCAAAACATTTTATTAGAAAATCTTTCATTGTTTCATTTTTTTGCATATATTTTTTTCCCAATTTTCATTTACAAATAAAGTTTTTTGCTTTTTAACATTAATGAACAAAATGCACTCTAAAATATGCAATAGATAATTCTAGTTCTTTTTTTTACTTTATATTTTGAAAAATAAAATATGTATGAAAAAATTTATATGCTATCGAAAAAACAAAAAAAGTTACTCTCAAAAATATGTTTTTTGTGTAAGAACTTTTTCAAATTTTCATTTCAGGATTGTGTTTTCTTAAAATTCTACAAAAAAATCTACAAAATGAGTTATTTGCATATAGGAATATTGCAACAAAAATCACTCCTCAATGGTTAAAAAAACATATGACCACCAAAAGCCCACATTTATTACATTTATTATTATTATTATTATTATTATTATTACATTTTTATACCAAAAAAAAAATCCTTAATAAAATAAGCATATAAACTCTATAAATTACTATTAAACAAATTTATTCTAAAATCTATGAGTAAAACTGGAAATACT
>NW_015150534.1:863277-866819 GCF_000732505.1 Cyprinodon variegatus
AGCTCCCATGCCAGAGGATGAAGAGAGCACATCCACTCAGTCATGGTCAGAGAAACAGGACCACACTGGAAAACAGGCCGATCTCCAACATCTATAAACAAGGGTGTTGATGGAAGCAGCACAGCTGATGTTTCTTTCCAAGATGGAGTCACAGCCAAACAGAAAACTGAATTACATTTAACTGGCATCAACTTGATGACATTAAAAATTTGTTGAGTTTGGAAGCTTGAAATATACTTTTATTCTGATAAATCTTCAGTATGTTTAACTTAGAAAGCAGCTTTATTAGTTAGCTGTATTCAGCCGTATACAGACACAGTGTTTACACAGTGTAAAACCCAAGGTGGCGCTCATTCCCTATTACCTGGGCATAAAAAAAGCAACATAAATCATAGATATTTAGCTCTATGTTATAGCTAATTTAGTTTTAGTAAAAAAAAAAAAATAAATAAAAGAAATTGAGGAAATTTTATCTTCCTTCGTTGATGATTTGGGTGTCACTGAGAATAAGTGTTTCACAGCACGTCAAACGGATCAAACATTTTAAATACTTATCACATCCTTCCTTCCCTAATGATGGTTTACAGGCCAATGCTCCGGGGGGGTCGCGGTGGGGAAGACCCTAAGTGCTTCCAAGATATCGCATCTTCACAGGCAACACACATAACTCAGGGTGGCAATGTTAAAGGGAGACTTAAAGGCGAGCCAAAAGAGTGAGAAAGAGATATGTCATGGAAGCATCATATAGAAATATCTGCAAACTGAACGTTGCAACGCCTTCCTCCAACGACTCATCCCTACAAATGACAAAATTTAGGCACTAATTTGAATTTTTGAGGTTATGCTCTAAAACCCAATGCCAGTAAAGATTCCTGTCTAATTATTAAGCTATTGATGCACATCCAGCGTGTCATTCGACATAAAAAAAAGACTAAATGAATTTCCTCAGTGACATTCAGCTCATCCAGCCTCACCTGCAGAGGATGATCAACATCCAAACAACGAAGCAGCCAACACCAGACATCATTAGGCTTCTCAACACCTCACAAAACACACAGACAGATTGACATCCAGCCAATTTGGCCATGAGCTGAGAAAAGCAACTTGTAGAGTGCTACCTCACTGTGAAATAATGATGGCCTAGGCCTGTCTCGGCCCTTCAGAGGCCCCTGTTTTGATCAGCCAGAGCATGAATCCAGCGTGACGCGTTATTCGGTTTACATCCGTGCATGTTACAGTACCTGTGATGTGCATTAGCTTTGCAGAACTGCAGCTGTCACTCAATGCATTCTGCAGTGCGGCGTACGCTGAGATTCAAACCTCGAGAAACAGGACGGCATGGCGATAAGCCTATAAACTGAGATTTTATAAAGCAGACAAAAAAAAATTACAGCAATGGTTTGAATTAAAAAGAAACTGCAGGGCAATCATTTGGCACAGAGGTGATACCTGCTCAGGCCTGCACACTGCAGCTGGATGGACAGTATGAAGACAAATATATGGGGGAATGATGCATGTTATTTATAGCATCCGGATAACACATGGTTTGGAAAATTGACAGCCCCCCCCTAATGATGCTCCTCAAAGTGGCATGGATGCAGACGAGTGGACCTCTTCAAATGGGAGGCCAATCCCTGCTGACACAGGGGATAATAGCCCAGCATCGAGCCCATTGTCTGGGAACCACACAGCGAGGCTTTGGGAACCAAGCAGCTCCTGCTCCTGTGGACAAATGATCCGCACTCTGCCAGAGGATGTCAGCCATCAGGACTCTACGTCAGTCTGTTCGCATGAGGACTGATGGCAGAGGCCTCTTCCCTTAACCCTGTTAGTTTATGAATAAATACTGTAGAACATCTATCCATCCATCCATCCATGGCTATCTATCTATAGATAGCTACCTCGCTAGATAGCTAGCTAAACAGTCCGATGCAAGCAAGTACCTGACTAAATACCAGAGATGGGAAGTAACAAAGTACAAATACTTTGTTACTGTACTCAAGTAGATTTTTCTGATATTTTTACTTTACTACTTATTTTTATGGCGACTTTTTACTTCTACTCCTTACATTTTTAGACAAATATCTGTACTTTCTACTCCTTACATTTTAAAAAATTGGCTCGTTACTTTAGTTTTGAATCATTTCAATGGAGTTACCGTTATTATTTTTCACGTCATCAATACCAAATTCAATCTAATTGGATGGGAATCTACGTTGCATTTGACGCACCACTACAAGATGAATCGACAGATTCGGCGGTATTCATTGGCGGCAAATCATTGCAGCTTGGTGGCGGTGGCGTTAGCATAGTAGCATGGACGACGAGATGATTGAAAATGAACACAACGGAGATCTAGTCCTATTGGCAGACATCCATTTAAAATGTAGGCAACGGCATGAAAAAAGTGGTTTCTACTTTTACTTTTATACTTTAAGTAAATTTACAAGCCTGTACTTTGTTACTTTTACTTGAGTAAAGAAGTTTAATCAGTACTTCCACTTTTACCAGAGTATTTTTTAACACAAGTATCTGTACTTTTACTCAAGTACGGAAAGTGAGTACTTTTGCCATCTCTGCTAAATACCATTAAAGAAATCACGTTGAAGTATTTTCTGGTTTTCGATTTTAAAAAAATGACCATTTCAAATTTTACTTACATTTCTGTAATTAGGGCAAAAAACAAATAGTGAGACAACTCTATGGAGGTTCAAAAATGACAAAAAGCAAAAGATTACTACAAAGTTGATATGTATATTAGAATTTTAAAAAAAATCTTTAAATTAATAGTTTGGTAATAAATCCTCCTGATAAAAGAGGGGCTGCTCAGTGTCGCATTGGGTAGCGCTGCTGCCTTGCAGCATGAAGGTTCCGGGTTCGATTCCTGGCTTTCTGCATAGAGTTTGCATGTTCTCCCTGAGCATGCGTGGGTACTCTGGCTTCCTCCTACAGTCCAAAAACATGACTGTTAGTTTAATTGGCTTCTCTAAATTCTAAAGGTGTGAATGTTTTTTTGTTTTTGTCTCTGTGTTGCCCTGCAATGGACTGGCGACCTGTCCATGGTGGACCCCGCGTCTCACCCGTAGACAGCTGGAGATAGGAAGGTCAATTTAGTGACAAAATGAGGAACAGTAAAAAATATTAGATATTTTTAACAAATTACGTTCATCAGCTTTTCATTTTTTTCCATTAATTGGTGTAGTTTAAGTGTATTGATTTACTTGTAGAGCAAGTTATATATTTCAGCTTTTATTTTTAATGTTTGTCGGTTTTTGTCCTGTTTGTCAATAAATATATTTCAGTTAAGCTGTGTGATAAAAAAAAAAGAAACATTTTTTTTTTTGGTTAAATATTTCCATATTGTAGGAGAAGTGTATTTAAACAGCAGTGTTTCTGATAGTTTTGTATCAAAATATTTTGTATCATCAGAGCAGTGACGGTCCTAGAGGAAATTTACCAGGGGGGGGCAGTTTTCGTTGCATTGAACAAAAGAGTAACAAAGAAAAAAACAACTAAAAACAGAAAGGAAAAGATTAAAGTTC
>NW_015150534.1:867425-872933 GCF_000732505.1 Cyprinodon variegatus
ATGATCTGCCAGTGGAATTAGCATTTTTACCCTTAAAATAAGAAAATTAGATATTATGCACTTGAGATAAGAGACTGCAGTTGTTTTGTTTTATTTTAAATGTAAATTGTCTTATCCTATTGGCAAAGTGTCTCACATACCTGCTCCATTCAAGAAAAATGCACTTATTTTAAGAAAAAAAAGTCTTACTTAGATATACATTTTTTGCAGTGTGTCTTTCCTCTGAGCAGATAATTATACACTGGAAAAATGATCTAGAATTTCCTAAATAAAGTGTATTTACCCTTAATTTTAGTAGGTAAATTATATACTTTGCCAGTGGAATGAGTATTTTTACTCTTAAAATTAGATAATTAGATAATTTGCACTTGAAATAAGACAATGCAATTGTGTTTTCTTATTTTAAGTGGAAGTTGTCTTGTTCCATTGGCAAAATGTCCCTTTTCCTCCTCAATCCAAGAATAAATGCACTTATTTTAAGAAAAAATTACTTATCTAGATTTCAATTTTTTCCAGTATAATGATCTGACAAAAAAAAAATTGTATTTCTGCCCTTAAAAAAAATAAGATAACTGCATCTTATTCACTTAAAGTATGTTAACAGAGTTTTTTGTTATTGTTCTAAAGGTAAATTATCTTATTCCATCCGCAAATTATTTTACCTTCCTGTTCAAATGAAATGGAAATACACCTATTTAAAGATTTTTGCTTGCCCTCATTTTTTTGCAGTGTATATTTTCAGCACAGGGGGCCATTCTGCAGGGCACTGGCCCCCTGTTGGCCCCCTGTCTAGAACCGCTCTTGCTGGATACTTTAGATTTTACAGTGAAACGGAGCTTATAACCTTTACACTTCCAGTTCTAAGCTTCGGCTCTGACTCTATGCTGAATTGTATTTGTTAAGGTACAAAAAAAAAATGTCTGTCTGTCTTTGTGTCTGTCTGTCTCACCCTGGATCTGTTATAATTGCAAGTAAACAAAAGAAACACTCAGCAGCCATTATAAACCCACCCACAGCTGCCACAGGGACCTCCATTAAGCCCTGCGTTCCTGAGATGCTCTGGTCTTATCTGATTCATCAACAAGACGCTGGCTGGCATGATTTATCTATGCCACTTACTTGTTTTCATTTTGCCCGGGGGCTGCTGCCAGCATCGGGGGCTTCTTTTTTTACAATGTGACAGCTCCATCTCAAGAGAAAAGACTCCCTGTGCAAAAACAGTGCATCAAAACAAATAAGGCCTGAGCCACTTAAGAGAAGTGGCTGGCTCAGGACCCATTTTCGCTACATGTCAAGCAAATGATGCAACGGCACGCGCAAATCTGCATTACTTCTGTGCTCATTCCCCTTTGTCTGAAAAATTCCTTGTATGAACCGAAAATGGGCTTGTGAAAATGAATATCCCAGTATTTGTCTGTGGCTGCTTTATATTCACCCAGAGAATAACTGAAAAAAATTGCTAATTTTGTCATTGATTGTCTTTACTTCTTTATTCGTACGACTTTCTTTTTCCTATTAAAGTCCCCCCACCTTCTAGTTTACATCTCTCTTCACCTGCTTTGCTTCTTAAATCCACAGGCGTCGGACGCTCTTGTACATTAAATAAGAACTGTCACCCTGGGCAACTTGCAGCGATGAAGCATTTATTCTGCTTCACATTTCCTGGCACTTAGAATTATTTCCTTCATGCCTGATAACCAAATTACAATATGGCAGGTCTCCCCGGAGCCACAGGATTGTTACTGCCAGCTCACAACATACTTTCAACTGATGTGGCATTTCATGTACAGCTGCCAATCAAAGGCAGCAGAAGGCAGAGATGTAAATGAGGGCGGGCCCGATGGTGTTCAATTACCGCTCTGAGCTCTGCATAATCCCCCTTCCTACTGACTGACTGACAGACAGCTCCACATTTCTCCTCATCCTCAGCTTTCTCCCCTAATTTCCCCACCTATGTTTGGCCTCACATCGGGACACAGAAGCAGACGTTGAAAGGAATACTGTCATTACAGTTTTCATTCACAATTGCACATAGAAAAATGTTGGGGGTTTTTTTCTGAAACCTGAGGGACAATAATAGAGAGGAAGGAAAAGCATTGCCAATAGCAAATTTCCCACTTTCTGTAACCCAGAGGTCTGAGCTAAAGGGATTCGCATGCCAATGAGATCAAAATTCTAGCATACATAATCAAGTATACATAAATATACATACATACATATATACTTTCAACCCAAAAGTCCTTGCTTTTAAAGGAGTCATCACCCAGAAATCTGACTTTTTTCATGTTAAACCATGTATATTTGTGTTTGGTTTCACTTAAAACCTGCCAAAAAATCTACCATATGAGAGTGGCTTGTTTTTCTGTTTGTGTGTTGGCTTGTTGTTGAAACCAGAAAAGGACCACATGAGCACGCTCACCTCAAAGGGAAAGTTTGGTCCATCTTCTGTATTTACATCAATCCAGGAAGGACGCTACAATTAGCCTTTCCTGCTATCAAAACCAGCGTAAAGCAAACTATTACATACTGCTTTATGATCTAACTTTCTGAACCGTTTGTTTCTGTTAAAGGTAAAGTGGAGGATTTTCGCAAATTTTTCAAAAGAACCGCCATCTCTACTTTTATTTAAAAAAAATGCACATGCACAACCCTGTACCCAAGAGCGTGCACAAGCCCATTTCCTGTTGTGCACGCTCTGTTTAAAAGCTGCTGTTTGCATCGCTCATTCAAGCTTACTTTCCAAAAGAAGATTTGCAATTTTTGTATGGATACTAGCATACTATGTCAGACGAGCACGTAGGACGGCCTTACATAAACATATCACCAGAATGATTGACAATTAGGAGGACCACTTATTTTGATGATCCACACGGAAAAAGAACATCCTCCACTATACCTTTAAGCTTTTACTTTTTGGGTTCTCAAATGTTTTTTTGTTTTTTTTGTTCTGTATTGGTGTCTAGATTTACATAATTTTTATATTCTTAGTTTTGCTCTCTACACAATTGGTATAGTTTGTTCCCTGGCCTAGTTTCAGATAGTTTTTTATTTTTAGGGCATATTTTCCGTAGCCTTGGTTGTTTTCAGTCCCTCCCCTATCTTGTAGATGTCGCCTTGTCATTCCTTATTTTGCAGTCTTTAGTTTTATACTCATTTAGCCTTATATATGGTTCTTTCTAGTTACCTTTAGATCCTGTTGTTTCCCCTCTTTGCTGCCCCCTAGTGTCCCTTCCTTTCCCCTTAGCTCCTTCTAGTTACTTCTGTCTACACCTGCTCCCTATCGGCTAATAGTCATCCCATTGTTTTTGTCCCACATACATACACCTCCTATTCAGTTCCTCATTGCTCCGTAGTGTCTCCTAGTATTTGGGTTCTTGTAGATTGGTTCTGGACTAAGGATTCTGTATTTTTAATTCTTCATTAAAATTTGCAAGAAATCATCTCTGCTTCTTCTACTCTACATTTGGGGTCACAACAACATCCACCAACCTTATAATACTTTTATTGTTGCTAACACTACATCCACACAAACTAAAAACGGTTAAAAGTGAATATAAAGACATCTTAAGAAGGATTCTATAAGTAAAATAAAATTTTATGATTCCTTAAAAACAGTCTATCCATTGTCTAAAGGTGAAAGCTACAATCTGAAGCCCCTCGCTTTGTACAGTTTTCTAGCCAGTTGCCACGGCCGCTAATGCTAACGGTTAGCATTAGCAGATATTCAACTTCCGTTTTCTGAGGGAAAGCAGCAATCTCTGCCTTTTTTCTCCTCTTGCTTCCTTAATTTGGGACCAAACCTCAAAAGATTCAACAATGTTAACACTCGTTGTGCCTCTTTTTTCCGTTAAAAGATATAAAGAAATATAAAACTGAGAAGAAGCCATTTTCCAGCTCTATCATGGAGCTACAAGAATCTGACAATTCCTGAAATTAGGTGACTTTAACCTTCTACTCCTATTGGCTCAGAATAATTTGTGTGGATGTTGGCATCATAACTTTTCATAATTAAAGTATGGATTTTGGACCCGTCAAAACTTTTTATTGTAGAATTTATACTTATTTCTGCACCAATTTGGACCTGTGGATTAAGATTTCTTTTTATATAAATAACCCATTTGATTACAATGTTGTAATTATGACCTTTAAATGTAATAAACTAACTCTCTTGAGGAAGATGATACTGATAATAGTTATAATGATGCTCTGTTTAGATATATAACATATTTCAGGTCAGTGTTCTGTTGTTTCCAGAGTATAATTTTCCTTTTCCATTTCAGAGAACAAATTGAATTGCAACAGCTGAGTGGGCAGAGAAGGTCTTAGCGGCCTACACAGCATCAACCTTTGGTAAATACTCAGATTAAGAAGGTTCATGAATAGCACTGGTATCTTCTGCTCTTTCTGTCATCAAGACGCCTTTAAATTCCTCCTAATCCTCATGTTAGAGGTGTGCCAGCTGAGTGGCTTAAGCAATGCTGTGCTAGTGACTGACAAATGTTGACCTGCAGGATTTCAAAGTGCTATGCTCTGAGCAGTACCTTTTTAATACCACAATCCATCGTGGGCTTTGAATCTATACAGCTCGCCGAGCTTCGTTTAATTTCAAAATATCAACTTGTTTTCCTCCACACTCTCTTGATTTCATCTGCAGTCGTCATCGCCGGTCCCCCCCCCCCTCTCCATCGTCTGTCTAAAACTGGCACTTTTGTTGCATTCCAAGAGGTTGATAAATCAATCCATCAAAAAATTCTTTGCGGTGAAACTCAATCAAGAAAGGTCATGTCGGCGGGAAAAGAACAGATTAAATTAGCATTGAATTAGACATGGAAAGTGAGCTCTGTCAAAACCATCACTGTGCTCAGCACAATTAGAATATGTTAATTATGCATTTCATTAAGGGGCCTCAGTGCTCTTTGAATGTGAGATGAAATGTCACTGGTGTAGGCAGCCGAAAAATGGAAGATTGCCAGGCACAACTTTCTTTGTGCAATGTGTGACACCTTCATTAACATCAGGGATTGCTAGTCTGATTAGACTTTTTGTATTAGTTTAAGCCTTTAGGCTTTCAAATGCTATGCCTTTTTTCTCCTTTTTGATGTGGCAGCTAAGATCCTTCTCTGTTTCCAAGCAGATATTGTCTGTGGTTCAGTTCTTTGTTAAAAATTTTCAAACATAATGCCATGACACTGGGCAAAACATCTCCTTGTCTTTGGGTAGACGATGGCATTTACCTTGCCTTTGTTTCAGATAATCTTGGGCCACTTTCAGGAAAGTGGGAGTTTAAGAAATCCAGCACTGTGTTCAGTGGCTGTGGGTACATAAGGTATAAATTTCATGTTGGGTTATTCAACATCAATTAAGGGTCCATCATTCATCTAAAAAGATCACAAGTGACCATCATTTAAGATTATTGCCAATTAAACCATATTAAAAGGTAAGGCCATGCCTTGCTTAGACAAGTTGCAATAAGAACTCTCCCCTACAATAATATCCAAAATATTATTG
>NW_015150534.1:873220-876464 GCF_000732505.1 Cyprinodon variegatus
CAGAAACCAATTCCACCATAAGCAGAGAGAGGAAGAGAGAACAGGGACATTATGACTTCCCTGACGAACTGTGATTATCATGTTGGGTTTTTCAATATTAATTAAGGGTCCATCATTCATCTAAAAAGTGACCATAATTTAAGATCATTGCCAAAACCATATTAAAAGGTAAGGCCATGCCTTGCTTAGACAAGTTGCCCTCCAATAGAACATGTTATTGTGCCATTGGCTTGCATAAAGGCATTAAACAATCTACAAAACTGATCTGTGAAGATTCCCAGTCATCCATGCCATGGTCAAGCTTGAAAGGGTTCAGTCTAGGAAACTGGACAAGAAGTTTTCAAGAAGATGTCTCACCTCTCAAAAGGCGAAATAAGACAGCCTTGCCTTCCTGGACTGTGCTGTTCACATCTTGGAAGACTGACAACTCAACATAGAAGTCTACAGGAAACCCATACACACCGACCAGTACCNGTCTCACCTCTCAAAAGGCGAAATAAGACAGCCTTGCCTTCCTGGACTGTGCTGTTCACATCTTGGAAGACTGACAACTCAACATAGAAGTCTACAGGAAACCCATACACACCGACCAGTACCCCCGTTTTGACTCGAACCACTGTCTTGAACACAAACTAGGTGTCATGAGAACCCTCCAGACACAAGCAGAAAACATTTCCACCATCAGCAGAGAGAGCAAGAGAGAACGGGGACATTACGACTTCCCTGAAGGACTGTGATTATCCCAGATGGGCTTTTCTAAAAACAAACAAGAAGATGTCTGCTGAGAGAGAAAAAAACAGAAGAAAGAACATTTTCAAGTTTTTTTTTTTTCTCCCACACTGTTTACATTTGATCCCTTCTGCACTTTAAGGAATGCAAATGTCACGAAAGTGGTTGTGATGGTCACATGGTCAGTAACCCCACACGCAACCACTTTTTCATAAGTTTTAATACATACTAGCATAAATATATTGGTTTGTTTATTTTGACAACATTAAAGACATTAGTTTCAATTGTAGAGCGCACATTTGGTTAACTTTTGTTTATTTAATTTTGTCAAATGCTTAATATATTTTCTGCTTTCTTTTCTGGTGTTGTGGGAGTGCAATCAACTGGAAGAATGTGGCTGACATGATCATGGACTGATTGGGTGATACCATCTGGAGTTCCACTATGGGGGAAGACCATGGACTCAACATTTTAAATATGTTGCATAATTTCTTCTTCTTACTTTTTTGATTTGCTCATATTGTTAATTTGTTTAATGATTGTCATTTAAGTTTAATCCTTAAGCTAACTGTTTAGTTATTTTTTGTTAAATTGGTGTAGATGTTCTCCCTACCTCTTCCTCAGTGTTAGTCTGGTCTGATCAGCCAGTATTTAAGTCCCTTTTGTTTGCTGTAGTTTGAGGTTTGATATGTTTGAACTTGATATTTTTTGCCCTTAGTTAATCTCTTCATTTGACCTCTTTTAAGGGCCCTGAAATTGTTGTTTGGATTATTGTTACTTTGGGGAAATAAAACCAAGTTTTTTTTTTTGACAATAAAAGTTCTCTAAGTCATTTCATATGTTCCTTAAGTCTCTAAAAAAAACTAAGTAGGATTTCCAACCAGCACCGGATCCCTGTGCACTTCAAACCTGACAACACCCTACCGATTAACACCCCTCATGTCTTCTTTGGCCAATCCAGTAGGAGGGATCAAAGCTTTTGTTTTTCGCTCTAAATCCTAGTTGCAACTACAGCTTATTAATACAATTGCTCTCCACCACAAGTTAGAACTGAAGCAGCCTCTTATTGTCTTAAGGCCTTATTGCCTCATTTTCCCTAAACAACATACTGACCCACTACAAAAAATGTCCATCTAACCTAATCTTACAATCATAGATCTAGTCAAAAAGTCTTTTTAATCTTGTTCTGAGATTGTTTTACTAAGTAAGAGAGGATTCTGTTAGATTATTAATCTTCCTTTGTGAAGATTCTACTCAAAATAACTGCAATAATCTGCCTGTAAAACAATTCTTGAAGAAATCTTACCACGGTAAAAGGTGCACTAGTAATTGTTTTACTGCATTGGCAGATTATTGCACCTATTTTGGGGAATGGTCATAAAACAGTTGGTCAGTCTTCACAAAAATAACGATGCATCAGAACTGATTGCTTTTCCAAGCAAGCATGATATTGCAAAGAATGCTGTTATTGATACTGTTGGTTCTACAAGAGTAAAAAAAAAAAAACACTATTTCACTAGGAAACGGTGACTATAGTCAGTGATATCTTCAGCTGCAGAACTGTATTAGAGAATCTTCAGCATTTTTTTAAAAATCATTATCAGGTTTTTTTTTTCCAGCATTTTCCTCTTTTAGGAATTCTATATAATTAGAATATGAGATAAACAAAGTGATAATTTTATCTTTTCTTTGGCTTTCTTAAACGGACGGCTTGCACAGCTCCACGGAAATCAGTGCATGAATTTCTTCCCCACCATCCAGCCGCGCATTAACTATATATTGTAAATAAAGTATAAAAGCTCTGTGTTGAATGGTAACTGGTTCTGGTACATTTATTTTATTCCTTTGGTTTGTTTGTCATTATTTTACTACTTTACTATTTTCTGCTGTTAGACTTTCCCTATATTTTTCAGATGTGAAGCCCTTTGAACAGCTTGCCTGACTTTGCTTTACTAAAGGAAGCCTGCTTAAATGGCGGAGCAAAAGCGCAACTCAAAAGCCATATTCAGATCAAGACAGGTAGGTTCTGAGGTTGGGGGCAAAATAGAAGTGACAAATTGTCCAGTACTATTTATAATAGTCTGTTTTTTTCTATTTAGTTTCACTGAGAATTCAGGCCAAAATAAGAAAATAGCCATTAGATGATTCTGAATTAATATCTATACAATAGAGATAGATTGGTAGATTGGGATTTTTTTAGGTGGGCTGGATGTTGTGGTTATCCTAGATATATTTGGGAGAGGGAGACCGCTGTAGGGCTGACTGTTTCTCCACTCCTCAATTCTATTCAGTTCATTTCTATAGCGCCATGACACATCATCTCAAGGTGCTTTACAATAAAACCAGATCATTCAGTCAAATTGATTCAAAGTTTTCTAAGGAAAACCAGTTGATTGCATCGACTCATTGACTCTTCAGCAATCCCTCACACCAAGCATGCTTGTAGCGACAGTGGAGAGGAAAAACTCCCTTTGAACAGGAAGAAACCTCCAGCAGAACCAGGCTCAGTGTGAGC
>NW_015150534.1:879445-880375 GCF_000732505.1 Cyprinodon variegatus
GCACATCCAGCCAGTCACAGTCAGAGAAACAGGACTACACTGAAAAACAGGTAACACACCTTTTTAATTGCACCCAGGTGTAATTGATCATCTATCACCTCTCCATATAAGAGGAGCAGTTCCCCCGCCATTCAATGCCTGAGTGTGATCCAGCTATGATAAGATCAAGCCCAGCTCTGAGCCATTCATTCCGGTGCTTTCTTAGCATCTGTGCTTTGTGTTTGTGTCTATGCTCACCCAAGAACAGGTCCACTCAATGATCAATTTAACCTCTAATTCACAAGTTACGGTTGTTACTTCCTGGTTTTCTCTCCTTTGCTTTCTGTCATCATGTTTTCTGTTAACAAATCAGTCTCTTCCTCCACAACTGGTATCCGCTCCTCTATATTTCCCCAGCACATTAAAAAAGGAACTTTTTGGTAGTTGAAATATTACCTCAGTTTTTATGTAAATTTTACTGCAAATTGCCGTGTAAGTGCCTTTACTTCAAAATGACGCCTATTATTTAGTGTGTTGCTTAGAATTAATTTGTATATCCATCAAAAGACAAGAGCATTCTTGCATATTCTTATTGCCACATTGCCAGACAGGACAAGTGAAATTATTTCATCTTACAAAATAGTATTAACAAAGCTATTTAAAGTTCCTACTTGAACAGAAGCAAGTAAAAAGCACTTGGATATCAGGAGTAAACTTGATGCTTTTTTCCTGGCCTGACAATGTTTAGGTCAGAAATATAAAATATTGTGGCGTTGCATTTTGTAGCATTGTTGCCTTGCAGCAAGAAGGTTCTGGGTTTGACTTCCAGTCCAGGGTCTTTCTACATGGAGTTAGCATGTTTTCCCCATGCATACGTGGCTTCTCTTTGGGTATCTCTATCAGTGGCGGCTGGTGAAAAATATTTTTGGTGGGGCTGATATAGCCTAGTGT
>NW_015150534.1:882771-885058 GCF_000732505.1 Cyprinodon variegatus
TTTATATAATTTGTTTTGCTTATAGGTACACACTCTAGAGAAAAAAAACTGACATTTATGAGTTAATTTGGAAAAATATATTTCATGTTTCTCTCTTCTTATCAGGGAGGGCGGTGCCCCAGCGCCCCCTATGGGCCGGCCGCCACTGATCTCTATCCTCCCTCAGTCCAAAACGGGATTTTTAGGTTCATTTTCTTCTCCAGATTCTCCTCCTGTGAGCATGGCTCTGTGTTTCAGTGCTTCTATCAGTAAAATGTACTTGCAAAAAAGTGCATTTCATATTAAAATTTATTTTAGTTTGTTAAATCAACTCTTAATAAGTAAAAAGAATTTCTATGTGGAGAAAGATACCTAGCTTTTTTAAGTAAGCGTCAGCCACACAACCACCCGCAAACGTCATTCCAGATTCGTTCACGTCTTCCAGGCGTTTAACCTCTTCACCTCCGGTAAGCCCTGATCAGTCTCCTCCTGTTCAACTGTTCTATAACCTGCTTTCAGAGTCCATCACTCCCAGCTGGATCATTCACCAGTTCGTTTATTCTTCTGTTCTATTAAACCTTATTTCCAATACAGTTTCTCTCCTGAGAAGCTAGAGAAACCAAGACAGTTTTGGCCGTCGGTAGCGGGATTATTTTTTTCCATGTATGAGTATCTTTCATAGACTGACTACATTGTATTTGCTTCTGTGTGATTTTATTATATTAATTTCAATAAATAGGATGATGTTTTGGGAACTGCTAAGAGCAGGGGTGGATTTAGGAAACTTGGGGCCCTAGGCAAAGACAGGCAGGGGGCCCTCTGAATTGAGAAGACAACACATAAAACAGACCCATTCTACAGATAGAGAAATGTTAATAGAATAGATGTACATTGTTCTACCTTTTTTCCCTCTCTTGGTCTTTTTCTTGCAGTCTTCATCTCTATGTTTTCTTTTGTCCCCTTTTCTTTTCATATTGCCAATGTCCTAAAGGAATGAAAGATTTTTTCCAAGCACTAAGCTCACTTAGCTGATTGTTCCTTCCTGTGTTTCCAAAAAGGCCAAAGTAAATAACCCAGTCCTTCTTTTCACTGTAGACAAGCCATGATCTGCTTATCTGTTCTCCATTTTTCATTTGGATGAAATAATAGCTGCGTGAATCATGACAGCAGACAAGATAGAGGAGAGCAGGAGGCGGGGTTACCAATCTACTCGCTCTGGAGAGCAGAGTTCGCTGCTTTTAGATGTTGTTGCCAAAGTCTCCAGTAGCAGAAAAAAGTCAACAGTTTGGGCACTAGGCACCTTTCTTTATTATAACGACTAAAGCGCTAAGTTGGTAACACTGCTCTTGCCACAGTTTGTTTTCAAATGGTTTGCTGCTGCATGTTTGGACCTTTCTGAACATGTGCAGCAAATGGACTGATCCAATATGGTGGACACTGAAGGGGGCCCCCACCAGGACACACCTAATATTCTAAGCATTTGGCATTGGCATAAGGCATTTTAAGGAAAGGATTTTTATCAAAAACATAATTACTGTGCAGAAAAAAGTAACAGTTGTATTAACCAAACATGTAAAATGAGTTGTATGGGGTCCCCAGGAACTTGTTGCTGTAGGCAACTACCTACACTGAAAAAAAATCGAAATCTAGATAAGTAATGTTTCTTTAAATAAGTGCATTTGTTCTTGAATTGAGGAGGTAAAAGAGACATTTTGCCAATGGAACGAGACAATTTACACTTAAAATAAGGAAACACAATTGCATTGCCTTATTTCAAGTGCATGTTATCTAATTATCTTATTCTAAGAGTAAGAATACTCATTCTATTGGCAAACTGCCCGATTTACATTCTAAAATTAAGGGTAAATACACTTAATTTAAGACATTTTTACTTATTTCTAGATTGTTTTTCCAGTGTAGTTTTGCCTAATGGTTAATCTGTCCCTGGCTATACATAAGTAAAAATGTCTTAAATTAAGTCTATTTAACCTAAATTTGAGTAGGTTAATGAGATATTTTGCCAATTGAATGAGTATTTTTACTTTTAAAATAAGATAATTCGATAATATGTACTTGAAAGAAGACATTTCAATTATCTTTTCTTATTTTAAGTGTAAATTTTCCTGTTCCATTGGCAAAATGGCTCCTTTACCTCCTCAATCCAAGAACAAATGCACTTATTTTAAGAAAAAAATACTTATCTAGATTTTGATTTTTTTCCAGTGTACAGTTTTCCTCAGTTGCTTTGCAGCATTTATTATATTATATTACTATTTACATTAGCACAGCAGTTAATTGAGTTTTCGAA
>NW_015150534.1:885593-891986 GCF_000732505.1 Cyprinodon variegatus
TACATTGTCTTATTTCAAATGCATATTATCTACTTATCTTATTTTAAGAGTAAAAATACTCATTCCATTGGCAAATTATCTCATTTACCTTCTGAAATTAAGGATAAATACACTTAATTTAAGACATTTTTATTTATTTCTAGATCGTTTTTGCAGTGTTGTAATGTTTTTCATTATTAGAGTTCTCTAAAGACAGCAGAATAGGCTCTTAGCAAAGCTAGTAGAAAACTTTAGTAAAGTTATACATGAATTTTCGTATAGGGATTCATGTTTATTTATAACAGTTTATTTGAGAAATAGTTATGTTTGATGTTTAAAAAAAAGCCTAATATGTTTTAATAAAATAATCCAGTAAGACAATTCTTAAAGAATTAAGAATTTACACTGCAAAAAATGTATATCTAAGTAAGACTTTTTTTTTCTTAAAATAAGTGCATTTTTCTTGAATTGAGCAGGTATGTGAGACACTTTGCCAATAGGATAAGACAATTTACATTTAAAATAAGACAAAAAAACTGCAATCTCTTATCTCAAGTGCATAATATCTAATTTTCTTATTTTAAGGGTAAAAATGCTAATTCCACTGGCAGATCATTTTATTTTCCTACTCAAATTAAGAGTAAATATACTTATTTTAAGAAATGTTTACTCATTTTTAGAATGTTTTTGCAGTGTACTGATGTAAAACTTTAAGTTTTTTTTGTTTTTGAATTGATTGTTTATTGGTGGAGGTTAGTTTTATTTTATTTTATTCACTCACACTATTATTTCTGTTAAATATCTGCCATAGCAATTTTGCTGTCATCTTAAAAAACAACAACTTTTTTTATATATTTAGCTTTTAAGATGAGAAAAAACATGAACAATTCATAATGCACGGAACTTCTTCTATAGGGTATTATTTAATGTAAAAAAAAAAAACGATGATAATAAAACGCATAATTTCCAAGCTTCCAATTAAAAGAAAAATAGCACTGAAACATTTTTCTGATGCTTTTAATGTCAAATATTCGTTATGAAAACAACTAAAGCTTCTAAGACTGGTATTAGTTATTTAATATAACCTTTCTCCATGTTATTCTGCTGAAACAATCATCTACGACTGAACGTGTTCTTATTCATTTGGGCTTTTATTTGACCAAGTTTAATACGTAAATGCTGAAAGATATTTTTTTTCCGCATCCAAATGAGAACGGATGCACCTTCTTTGTTGCTCAATCTAAAGATAATGTGTTTTTTTGTGTGTGTGTTTATCATTAACTTCCGAGTGAACTCTTAAATATGCCACACATTGTGACGGTTGGCAGGTCATAAGGCTGCATCTTATGGCAATAAAAACCCAGAACAGATGATAGGTAAATGAAAGTTGGCTCGTCGCTGCAGCTTACATTACAGATCAGCCAACTTTGAAAACTTCATTAAAACAAAATGAAAGCATTTCCCCTTCGCACTTAAATGAAATCGACATGCTTCAGGAAGAAATGATGAAAGCTAGAAGTGGGAGCTGTCTCACAATCTCAGCGCCCACATACTTTGATGGCATAAGATGATTCTTGCATGCTGGAACTGTATTGTAGGAATGATTGTTTCTGGAAGACCTCATCTCACAGATGTAATATAGATGTCTGGAATGAATGACTACCTGCTGGTGTATCTCTGTGCCCATAAGTGTGAATATATCGCACCTGTGGAACGCAGCTCCAACCTCAGGAGCTATAAGAGAGGCTGACGGGGGGTCGGCTATTCATTTCTTTATGATCTTTAGTTTCCTGAATGCCTGTAATTTATGGAGGGAGTTTTATTGCATGATTGTGGAAATAAAAAAAAATGTTATCCAGAATAAATTAATTTGAGAAGTTTCTTAATCAAAAAAAAGGTTTTTAAAGTAACCCTGCTGTTTTCCCAGATTACATTTCCTATAATGCTTTTCTTTTGAAATTTAGTTTTCGTTTTTTGTATTTATTCTAAATCGAAATCTAGATAAGTCATTTTTTCTTTAAATAAGTGCATTTGTTGTTGGATTGAGGAGATAAAAGAGAGATTTTGCCAATAGAACAAGACAATTTACTCTTAAAATAATAAAAAACAATTGCATTGTCTTATTTCAAGTGCATATTATCTAATTATCCTATTTTAAGAGTAAATTGTCTTGTTCAATTGACCAACTATATCATTTACCTACTCAAATTAAGGGTAAAAATACTTAATTTGAGAAATGTTTTACTTATTTCTAAATCGTTTTTTCCAGTGTATTTTCCCAAAATTATTTATTGAATTATTTACACAGCTTGTATATTTCAAAAATGGTATTTTTTTTCTTATTTCTTTGGGGTTTTACAGATCACATTCTCTTCATTTGAAGCCTAAAAGAAATGCTACATTTTGACCAATAAAAATATTCTTGGTAGCTTTCAGTAGGACAGTAGAAATGCGTCTTTGCCCTCAGGAATAAAGAAAATGTGATCTGGAAAATGCAACTAGTAAAACTTAGACTGAAAATAGATATTTAAAACAATAAAGTGTGAAAATATAAAAATTATATATATAAAATCTGTTAAAAATATATATAAAAAATTGTTCTACTGTATTTCCCATTTACAAAAAATATGTTTTTCTCTTTTTCATCGACTAAATTATTATTATTTTTTTTATTTCTATCAAATTCCCATTTACAGAATGTCATGTTTGTTTGCCACTATGGATGATTTTTTTTTTTATTTCAGAAGTGAGGGGATCAGTGATGGGAGTAACGGCGTTGAAAGTAACGGCGTTACTAATGCCGCTACCTTTTTTTAGTAACGAGTAATCAAAATGATTACTCTTACTGTAACTATAACGCAGTTACAATTGCTGACACCCCGTTACTGCGCGTTACTCAGGTCGCACAATTAACCTTTTTTCATGATAGGACTCGTGCGCGCATCATGAGAGAGGGGAGGATGGAGAGTGAGGAGGACTCCCGCAGCAAAACAGCGCTTTCCAGATGCTGGTGTTACGTCGAGCTGCTTTTCCCCATCAGATACGGTTTCCCCTGAATCTCCGCACAGCGCGGCGGCACGATTCACCGCGCAAGTGACAGGAAACGCGCATGCTCGCTAAAGGCGCGTAACAGCCACCCTGGGGAACTACGGAGAGCGTGAACGATCATTAGCCTATATGGAGATGGATGGATGGATGGATAGATAGATAGATGGATGGATGGATGGATGGATGGATGGATGGATGGATGGATGGATGGAATATATAGATAGATATAGCTAGATGTTGCAGTATCTATAACAACCCAAACACAGAATTAGACATCCCCAGTTATTAATTTCATACACTCGCAAAAGTAACGCAATAGTTACTTTTACTACTAACTAGTTACTTTTATTGTGGAGTAACTCAGTTACTTTTTGGGAGAAGTAACTAGTAACTATAACTAATTACTTTTTCAAAGTAACGTGCCCAACACTGGAGGGGATACAAGTATTTTTTAATATAAGTTCAGCGTGTTTTCTAGTAGTTCTTCTGTGTTTTTCCTCCATTTTTTCTTGCATCTCTGCGATGCCTCTCCTGACAAAATATATGGATGCACAATTTGCAGTGCAACAATCCATGTAGATTAAAAACACACTTTGACATTATTATGAGCTTGGATATATAAAATCACATTCATAGATTGTAGTTCTTTTCTTTTTTAATGATGATAATAATATTTAACAATAATACATTTGATTTATCAGCACTTTTAATAAAATAAATTTACTTTCCAAGGTTATTGAAAGCTTTAAAATGCGGTGGAAGATCTTGAAGTGGATATGGAGCGAATGAAGGTGTTTTGGGAGGGATGTTAAACAGTTCTTTGATTGTAACTCACACTTTGACTTTTAAAGAAGCCTCTTATGTCTCTCTTTCTTATTTCAGATATCCTGGCTGCAGGTCTAACAACCAATCAAAAACACAAGCACATGGCACCAACTCAAAGATTTGTGTAAATTAATACCCCTGATATTAAAAACCTTCTTGATTACGTGACCAAATGGGAAGAAAAAAGGCCAAATTTGCAGCAGCAGACTGTAAACGCCAACTGTCGTCTTTTGCAGAGCCATGTTTTTCTACAAGACCTTTCACAGACCCGATTCAGAGGCACATCAGATGTTTGTAAAGCGAGCTTCTCAGGAGTGAAAACGGTGTCAGCCAATCACAGAAGAAAAGACGGAGGTCCAATCAGGAGCTTGTGGGCGGTCTAAACTCAGGGAAGCGGACTTACGTCCATGTTTGCAACAATAATGAATCAAAACTGATTCTATAAGCTGCCCCCAGAAATGAAGAGATAAGACACACAATTTGAAAAGCATTCGCTTCATTAAACCTGATCAGAATCTGAGAAATTTGAAGAAAAAAATAAATAAAATGTAAATTAGAAAAGCTGAATACATGAACTGTGTAAAAATCCATCCATCCATTTTCCATCGCGCTTATCCCGCTGGGTCGTTAGGGGTGCTGGTGTCTATCTCCAGCTGTGTACGGGTGAGAGGCGGGGTCCATTCTGGACAGGTCGCCAGTCCATCGCAGGGCAACACAGAGACAAACAGGACAAACAACAAATTATGCAAACACTCACACCTAAGAAGAATTTAGAGAAGCCAATTAACCTAACAGTCATGTTTTCGGACTGTGGAAGGAAGCTGGAGTACCTGGAGAGAACCCACGCATTGTCAGGGAGAACATGCAAACTCTGGGAATCAAACTCAGAACCTTTTTGTTGCAAAGCAGCAGTGCTACCCACTGCAACACCGAGCAGCCCCTCTTTAAAATATATATTTTTATATTTTCATCAAGTGAAAATATATTTATATATAAGAAAATAAAATAAAATAATTGATCTTTCCGTGATTTAGCAGCTCTTGTTTTCTGTAGCTGCGTTTCATTTCAACCGCCTCGCACGGTCAGCATTACCTCCCCCATGAGAGATAGTTTGGAGAGACCCCCACCATGTTAGGGTCCTCTAAACCATGAAATCTGCCTGAGCTCAGTTTGAGTTTTTCTGGCTTCTAGGTATCCTGCCGTGACTCTGGCAGGAGCACAGCTTTCATCTCAGTTGGGAGAAATTTGGTTTGTTCACAACTTTTCCACAGGTGTGCCATTTGCCTTTCTCGTCTCGCTGTCAAACACTTGTCACATTAAAACCTCAGCAGCTCCGACAGCTCCTCTCCTAAGAGAAGTGGACTAATTAAAATGTATCAATCATTTGTTTCTGGCTTTTTTTCCCCTGTTTGTTCTGATAGAGGCGTCAATAACTAAGCGAACAATGAAAGCGTCGTGTCAGGAAACAATCTACTTACAGGTCTGGTACTGCAGGGGAGAGCGTTCAATGAAAAGTGAAAAACGAGCGACCCTGTCCAAGGCCTTAAATGTATTCCATGGCCGGAGAATGAACTCACTGGCCATGTGACACATGATTTACACAGGAAAAGGCCTGCGACTCTCCCATGATAGATTTACGCTGAAGTCTGCCTGGGCTCTCTCTATGACATATAATCCTTCTCTTTTAAGTTGTAAGATAAAGATAGATAACAAAACGCTGTATTGATTTCCCTGTCTCCACACTAGCGGACTCTTTAGGTCTGCACACGTGTTGCTCCGAGTCTTGACCACAGTGATTGCTTGTTCTGCACTTTGTTCTTCAGATGATGTTTATATTTTCGACACCGGATAAGTTTGATTTAATAACATTTCATGTCGGAGTTAAAATAGAGTTCTTAAACTTCAGGCAGCTGCAGATAGGACGCTGTCAGCATTTGATGTCGCTTCAGATTATATGAATTTAACTTTCTTCTTTTATTGTTGCAAGCAATCCAGAAAAGCAACACTGATATGAAACTTTTTCCTCATAATAATTCTTTTTTTTTTCTTTCAGCAAAGTTTTTTATGTTCATTTTTTTACATGAAGTATAAACTTTTTTTTACAACTGAGAAACTTTTCAAAGTTTTATTTCTAGATAGATTTTATTTTGTATTTTCTTCATAATTTCCATTTACATAAAATGTTTTGTGTTTGTAACAGAGATTTAGAGATTTTGAAACACTTAGCCGGTGCAGCTTGAACACATCGTCAGTGAACGACCCGGGGGTCATAGGGTGTTTCGGGTCTTTGATCTTCTGACACCCTCATCTGGGTGACCCAACCAGGGTTGATCAGGCCCCAGTTTCTGTTCAAGCAGCGCGCTACTCCATGCGTCTCCCCTCTTGATCCACAGCCACCTTGAGGCTCTTTCAGCGGCCTCGCTGATGTTTCTGGTGGCTCTTCTTTTAAGCAACCCTCTGATGCCAAGGAGCCTAAATGCCCGATGCACGGTCTGACTGAGGAAGCCTCTGCAGCCCACTTCTATTGTCTCACAGCGGGCC
>NW_015150534.1:893112-895639 GCF_000732505.1 Cyprinodon variegatus
GTGTTGTTCAGCATGGGGGTGAGTAGAAAATGAAGGCTAATCATGTTGTCGGGTGTACTATTCCTTTAAGACCAGATCTGGTCTCAGTAACTTCCTTGCAATGTGCTCTGGGAACTTTATGTCCCTAAGCAGACAGGGACAGGCAGGCTCTAAGGTCCGAATACAGAAACAGGTCAGGATCAGGCAAACATAACACTATAAGAAATGCTTGAAGACTCTCTACACCAAAGGCTCAAGAATAATCATGCATTGATGGCTGCGACCAAGGAGTTTAAATAGAAGCTGGAGCAGGTGGATCAGATGAGCAGTGAGGAGAAAACATGGCAGAGCTAGACAGGTGAATGAAATAAGAACTCAGCACCAACATCATGACTTACAGGAAGCAGAAACTTACAGGATGGTTGACTTAAGAGGAATGAGTGCTTGACTGTGATTGGCTGGAGCAGAGGCACATGACGAGGTGAGAAAATGCAGGTGAAGCTGGGGTGAGTCTTCCAGTTTGACTTTGTAATATAACTTTTTTATTTGGTTAGCTTATGATGCTTGAACACCCATTCATCCTCTTTACTTTGTGTTTTCTGTAAGGGTTCATTTCCACCCCAACTTATTGAACAACTGTAATTTGACAATAATTAGAGAAACATCCTTCTGGGAAATCAGTATTGATTGAGTTAATTAACATTAACTGAGGCCTATAAAAAGGTTTCTTCTAACCAAATTACTGAACTACAATAGGAATCCAGGCAATTCAGCACCAGAGAATCCACAATTTTGAAGTGGAAAGTATATTTATCACCATAACCATTCCAGGACTGGTTCCTCTTCTAAGATTTTCACCAGAGGAGGCAAAGAAAAGTTGATTGGCATTACTGGTAGTTTCAAAAAAGACCTGCAAATACCTGGCTTAGTTTTTTCCCCCTTTAAAGCAATAAGTAAACCACTAAATCACAATAATCTCAATGCAAACTCACTTCACAAGACTATATTGCTAAAGAAAAATCATGTTGCAGCTTGTTTAGAGTTTGCTCCGAATATCTGGACATAAAGGTAAATACCATTTGATGAGCTAAGACCAAAGCTTAACTCTTTAGAAGTCAGAGAAAACTATTGTTCTTTGTGTTTTTAGAAATGTACAATTCAAACACCTTTAAGAATCTTTTCCCTCAATTAAATAATCCAAGCTCAAACCTGCATAGACTAGGTTTTCTTATGCTGTGATTTTAACTAAGCCTCTAAGTCATAAAATAAAGGAAAATGCACCTTATAGCTGAATATGCCTCTGAAAATCATCACCTTCCCTTTTATTTTAGGGCTTGGTGTCATTTTCCCTACAGGCCTTATGATGCATCATGAACAAGATGTTTGCAGATGTGCAAAAAGAAACTCGTCCAGCTGTAAAGGGATAGTTTCTGCCCTTTTGCTGCCTCCAATGAGACCCTAACCCTTGGTAGAAGGAGGCTTCTGCTGATGCTAATATGTCAGTTTAACTGACTTTGAAGATGCCTTTATAAAGGAGAATTCCACAAAAAGAATCTAAATTGATTTTTAATGGAGAGATGCATTTTTTCACCCTGAACTTATGTAAAAACTTTCAACATACACACACAGATTTATATATCAGTATACATCCGTCCATCCATTTTCCGTCTCCCTTATCCCTAGTTGGGTGCAAGAGGTGTTGGTGTCTATAGGCTGATTTATACTCAGAAACCAGGTCGTCTGCGTGTGTCACAGTGAATGCAAAGGTGCCCCCGCCCCTTCTAAAGACACTCTGCTGAACCTCTCCAAAATTGTAGGTGACCGCAGACAGGAAGCCTCTGATTGGTCAAATCTACATCCTCTCTACATTATGCATACTTCCTGTTTGGTACCTCACCGGGTTGTTGTGTTTGTATGACCGCCATTGTGGAAATTGACTCATGAAGATGGACCAGCTAGAAGAGTGAGGTGTGTGAGAACGCTGGCACACTTTTTCCACCTCTTTACCCCGTTTTTTTTTTCGCCCTCATGTCTCTCCATTGTCGCACAAATTTGCCCCCACTTCCTCACCGCCTCTGCCTTATCTAGACGCACAGCTAGTTCCCGATTATCCCTCTTGTGTTGTCAATATTGGGGCATAAATCAAAAACATATGCGACGAGCTCACTGCGACACACTGCTGCGGGAGGATAACCAGCCCTTATCTCCAGCTGTCTATGGGGAAGAGGCGGGCTACACCTTGGGGTCACCGGTCCATTGCACGGCAACACAGAGACAAACAGGACAAACAACCATTCACGCACACACTCACTCACACCTAAGGAGAATTTAGAGAAGCCAATTAACCTAACAGTAACTTTTTTGGACTTTGGGAGGAAGCCGGAGTACCCGGAGAAAACCCACGCATTCTCAGGGAGAACATGCAAACTTCATACAGAAAGACCCCAGGCCATATATATAGCTTCATGAACTAAATGGCTATATATAGATCAATATTAACTGAGCTATATATATGTGCATATATATATATATATATATATATATATAT
>NW_015150534.1:897397-899069 GCF_000732505.1 Cyprinodon variegatus
TATATATATAAGGGCCATTTAATTCATGAAGCTGCTTCTGCCTTCCAAGATCCACTCCAAGAGCCACATCAGAGAGAAATCCTTTGCACTTTCACTGAAACATGGTGTTGGCTCTGGGATGACTTATTTCAGACCTAACTGAAAATTTGTTTTCCATAACATTGCGATGAACCATGATTTATTATATGACTGCGATGAATCCAAGCGGGATAAAACTCTGCAATCTGTTTCTTTGCTCAAGGAAAATAAGTTGTTATCAAAAACTCTTAGTTACTTGATGTTTATTAAAACACCAGAGAAACAACAAACATGTATAGAAAATGAATTTACCTTTATTTAAATTAGCTTTTGCCTCACCTGAAAAAGCAAGTGCCAGTAACCTGATAACTAGGTTGGATGGATCTATTGGGAAGGGCATGCCCTGTTAGAGAGATTCAATAGATAGTTTCTTCTATACAGCCAGGATGTGTGTGAATCTGGGTCTGGAAAAGTGAGCAGCAGCCGGATGTCGTGTCACATTAACATACATGGTTGTCATTCCATATTTAATTAGAGTTATATCACAGAAAGAAAACCATGCCTAACCGTGTTCTAATGCTGGCTCTCTCACGCTCTTATGGGTCATTTGACAACATCCAGCAGTCTTTGGGTAGGAGATGCAAGGGGGGGCTGTTTTAGCTTTTCCTGTGCTTGGGGCCCGCAGACCCAGGCTCTGTTTACAGGCTGAGAGAAATAGCTTAAATCTGCTGGCGTCAACGCTGATTCATGTCAAACTGAGTGGCAGGTGACCCAGGAGCCGGCAGCCAGACACTGAGAAGGATTACAAGTGAGCAAAACGCCAACAACCTCTGGCCTGCTGTGGGGCAGCAGATGACTGTAGAAGAGGGCAAAAGGTGGAGTCCCCCCTTCCAATTCTCCATCTATCCATCAACCCATCCCCCTCTTGGCCACCATCCACTCACCCTGACTGATAGACGAGGGAAAATGAGAGCATTCACTTGTTAAAATAATACAGCTCTGTCAGTCACTCTGGTCACATGTTGCAGATGCATTGCTCCACTTTGCAGGGTTTCACTGCGAGGGGGATGAAATGATCTCAGTATGTTTGCAGCTCATATACAAAACAAGTGATTTCTGAATAGGTGGTCAATCAGGGAGTGGGGCAAACTGTGGGAATTAGATTTGGCTCCAGCCCAAGTGGTGAGGTGTCTCTGGCTTAAGGGCAAGCAAGGCTGCAAGGAGATAATCTAATAATAGGTGGGTGTAAACTGCAAACGCTAAGGAGAGGAATTTGGACCAAAATAAGAGGGAGAGTCATGCCAGCCTACAGCTTTTTTATTATTATTTTGCTGCAAGAAGAAGGAATGATCTGCTTTGGCTGTCAGTAGCAGAGAAAACAAATGGTTTCTGAGAGGATCGGACCAAAAAAATTCAGCTCCAGCTCTTATTTTATGTTTAGCCATTCTCTCAGCCTGTTTTCTTTAGTTAGCTCAGTTTGCAGGGATCTTGTCCAACAATTTGCTGGTAATGTGTTCCAATACTGTTTATGTTTGCAGATCGGTCCTTAAAGCGGCCTGTTGAACTCTGATTGCTTGTTAATGGAAATTTTTCCATCCAGTTTTCAAATCTACCAAGAGAAACGCTTACAGGGACACAAATAATGCGATTGAAG
>NW_015150534.1:900313-902432 GCF_000732505.1 Cyprinodon variegatus
GAGGTGTTACTATATTTGGGCAAAAATGGCCGCTCCCAGACTCCCAGTATTTTTTTAACACTAAATTGATTAAATCAACACGAATGTATTACTTTTAAGTATAAATAATGATCCATTGATTATTCCTAGCTGATCGGATTTTTTTCTTTTTTAATCCTTTGGGGCTTTCTTTTTTTTTTTTTCCACTTGTAGGTTTCAGCATTATCTTTTATCAGTGACACAACTTATCTGAACAACACAACACTTTCAGGTTATCTGTGTTTGAAAGAAAGGCATTATAAAAGTTCTTGCTTTGGCTTCAACTTGTGGTTTGATTACAATAATAAACAGAAAAGTCCAGTAAAATGAAATTAAAATAATATTAACTGGATGTAATCATGTGACCTTTGAACGGAGGCCGCCGCACGCTCACTGACGCCCGGGGGTGGGACTCATCGTTTAACCAGATTAGTGAAAGACAAGCAGAGAGGGGTTATGAGGTCATCGTCATTTCACAGCTTTCTGTAAAACAACATCAGAGCTGAGCGACCACTGTGGTGATGATTGGTGGAAAAAGGTGGATTTCTAATGCAGCGAACAGCAAGCAGGAAATGATCTGATGTTTATTCTCAGCCATCATTTAGACCTGTTTTGGCACCAGATCAGTGGCAGTCTGGTATCACATGATCACATATGCATATGCAAAAATATCCTTTTCTTTATGGGTCATCTTTAAAGCAGAGAAGGAATTGATTTTATTATTGTAAATGCTTAATAAGGGAGTGAATCAGGGAGTCAGATTTGAATACCATGTCTCCTTCTCTCACAGGATCCAAAAAGATCACACATGTTTAGATATAAAGCTAATTTGCTGCTCAATCATGTATTAATCAAACTATGGGCCGGAATGAGTTGCATATGTTTATATAATATAATAATTACTACGTGTTTTATCTAATACGGGTCATCCGTGTCTCTGGTGTCTGGCCATTTTGCCTCCTTTCCTCTGCGAGTCCAGAGATGCTGGGGAAGCACAGGCAGCCAGTCGGCAAGAATTAGAGCAGCGTCCATGATTGTGCTGACGTCTGCAAGGGGCTGGCTTGGAGATTAAGCCCAATAAAAATGTGTGATTTGTTGCTTTCATATTTGGAGGATGTCAGCTTCAATTTGAGCTAGCACACTGCCTCCAGGCAGGCTGGGTGACAAACATGAAGGATGCACTGATGAACTGCTGGCAATCAAGTGTTAGTTCTCTCATCCACTATGCAACAGCGGTAAAATCCTGCACACATTGTTAAACAGAGGTTTGACATCATTTTATTTGAATTTCACGTAATAAATCATTTAAAAAGCAAGAAAATTGGATTCAGTTAGTCACCTTTTGTTCATTTATTTTGGTGCAAATCAGAATCCATTTCTTAGCTTTTTGCCATAGGCTTCATATTGTTTTCCATCTTTTTTTTCTGTATTATAAATGGTTGAAGTCTGATTTAGCATTTATATGCCGTATACAAGCATTCCCTGCCCTTTATAATAAGCCCTGGTGTATGTAAGGTTTACAGGGCATTTTAAAGTGCATAAGATCTGCATATTTTAGATCCATAAAACCACAAAAATATTAAAAAGATTCAACAGAAATAAATCAGTCAGCTTTATGTCTTTCCAAAAGTAGAGAATCTTTTGAATGTAAAATGTAGAATTTGGTAATATGATATGTATGACAATTCTGGTGTCACAATAGGATTTATCATAAAAAGTATTGAAGTTACAGTAACAAAGATGACTTATTGCGATTTTTATAATGTAGCTGTGTAAACCTTACGTCATTTTGCTCTCCTTCCGTTGGTTTATAATAGGCTCTTGGATATTACGCTGCCTACTAGTGGCTGGAGGCAGAGATGGGGACTCGAGTTTGTAACTCGTACTCGAGTCGCACTTAAGTCGCATATTTAATGACTTTAGACTCGACTTAGACTTGTGATTTCTGACTTGTGAACAATATTTTATTTTTAAGTGTTTTTTGTTTTACTAACTCGCCTTACCCGCACACAGCAGAGGTAAAAAAAAAAAAAAAAAATGGCAGAGGGGCTGTCAAACTGTCACGTAGCACTGACGTCACTGACGCAACGCTACGTGACAT
>NW_015150534.1:903110-904591 GCF_000732505.1 Cyprinodon variegatus
ACAACCCAAACATGACAACTACAGTGGTTGATAATATTATTTGGGCACTTCTAAATACTTCCTCTAATCACAGAACTGTCATGAATTATTTAAGGGTCTGACCCAAAATGCAGAGAACCACTCAGAGAGCAAGGCTTAAACAGGTTTATCGTAGTAAGGGTTGAGGGGTTGGATCTGGTAGTGATAGGGCTGGTGAACCAGAACTGGAAGCGAGGAGGGAAGTTCACAGAGGTGAGTCCAGGTACCGTGGGAATCTTGAACGATGACTTGGAGAGACAGAAAAAAACGGGACCCACGTTAGTGGGGAAAACTTTCCTCCCAGAATCCAGTCTGTGAGGGTTGACCTAGTGAAGGGGGGACTTGCTGGGGAGCGGACAGGTAGACCCTTCGTTGGACCCAGAGGAGTATGAGAGGACTGTCACTCGGAAATCCAGGAGAATTCGAACGCAACTTGTGGAGGTTAATCCCCTGCTCAGTGTGAGACTCAAACAATCCTTCCAGGGGGAAAAGGCCAAAAATCCAGCTTGCAGGATGACTTCCTGCCGAAAAGGCAAAGACATAAACAAGGTTAGGCTCAGTGAAAAAAAGACTCAGGTTAGACTCAGCTAATCTCAGCTTGGCTAGAGTACCCAAAACTGGCAAACACTCGAGGCCTCGAGGTAGTGACAGTCCATGGCTTAAGTACTCCTCCAGATAATGATCCAATGAGACGCAGGTGTGCAGGGAGAACCAACGAGGACAGGGCGCCACCTGGTGGTGGAGGGAGAGACAAGCACAAACAACAGACAACACAAACATGATTCCTGACAAGAAATTTTTTTTTTCCTAAAGAGACAGACAATAATTACTGTCACAGACTTTTATTATGTTAATCAAACCTTATTTCATTTCATATCATAATTTTTTGTGTCAGAATGAACATAGTGCCTTTACACAACAAATATACAAGTCACTGACTTGTAGCAGCCAAACTTTCAGCAGCAGACAGACAATGAGTCGTTATCTATGCTGTAATCCTTCATACTGAGTTAGCATGTGGGAAAAGCAGAAAGGAAAACTATCTCAACATCTCCTGATGAATTTGAATAATAATAATTATCCACCTGGATGTGAAGCAGCTTTCACTTTGACCGTTTAATTTTTTTTTCCTGTGCCAGAGCTAATGAATGAGTGTTTGACCGCAGCTTTACACTACGATTTTTTCAATCATTGCACGCAGCTACAGCTCACGCTATACGGTGAAACCGCAGGATTTCGTCGTACAGTGGGAGTTCACAGCTAACGATGTATGTTCTCTCACTGCGATCCAACACTCTGATGTGATCTAACTGCACTGTCATGATCTGGCCTGTTTGCTCTCCCTTAATTAGTCATTCCTTTCACCTGTTGTTTTCCCTCCCTGCCTCAATTATAATTTATTCCTCTCTGGTCATTCTTCTGGTCCCAGTCAGACTCTGAACCCTCCTGGGAGCTTGTGGATG
>NW_015150534.1:906714-908060 GCF_000732505.1 Cyprinodon variegatus
CCTGCCTCGGCTACACTGATCCTGTCTGCTCCTGTGCGTGACCACCTGGTCATGCTTCTGGTCTCAGTCAGACTCTGAACCCTCCTGGGAGCTTGTGGATGCCTGGAAGTCTGGATCCTGCCTCCTGTTTCTGTTTCTGTCTGTTCTGGATCCCTGACCAGGATTGGCTTCCAGCATGACCTCTGGGACTGCAGCACTTGGGGACATTCTAGGACTGAACTGTTAAACCAGGTAAGTGGCCAACTCATCTTCTGTCAGACGATCGTGGTCACTTACCTGTGTTTCTCCTGCAGAGTGTCTGTGAACTTTAGTTTTTGTTTTATTATTTAATAAATGTTTTGAACTTTCCTACTGACTGTCTCTCCTTGAATATTGGGTCTTTCTGTCCTCGGTTCATGACATGCACACACTGTATGTCTAAAAACCACGCAGTGAGATGGCGCTACTAGGACTCGTCTATCCTGAAGCCAAACGAGGACAATATGAAGCTCAGTAGAGGGCAAGCTCTGACTAATAATCTATGACTATGATGATTTATTTTCGCGACGATGTATTTGGACAAAGACATGGCTGAGCAAACATGGCTACTACGGTCTGTCAATTTTACAAAAAGAACTCCATTTCACTCGCACTCCCGCCATGCTTCTGTGTTTTTCTGAGAGGAAAAAGAAGAAGAATCGTTGTTTGCACACTTTGACCCGTCTTCAGACTCCTGCATGTTCTCCAGGGCTGCAGCATCTGTGATACTCTGGGCGGCGCTGCGGCATCTTGTTGGCAGCCAAGTGGCTGGATCCTACCTTGTTCTCTGGCGATGGACTGAACTGTTAAACCAGGTTAGTGACTCTCATGGATAATCATCCTCCATCAGATTATCATGGTCACTAACCTGTGTTTCTCTCCAACAGCGCTTCAGTGATAGACGCCCGCTGATACTGCAGATCCACACCCCGCTCTGTTTTAATAAACGCCCTGAATAAGCCCACTGTCTGTCTCACCTTGATTACCTCATCCTTCTGTTCTGGAATCATGACAGTACAAATATATAGGTTTGATTGGTGGCCTAGTGGTTAGGGCATAGAGCTTGGAATCCTGAAGTTGTGAGTTTGAATCCCACTCTCACAGACTTCCAATCTGGGTATCTGAGCAAGACCCTAAACCCCTGATTGCTCCGGGGGTCCCCCATGATGGCAGCCCACTGCTCTGCAAAGGAATGGGTTACATGCAGAGGTAAATTGAGATAAATAAAGTTAAATTATTTTTATGAACACAACTTGAAAATGAAAATAAAAAAACTCATATGCGAGGCATCTTTCTGTCATTTCCCTGTATTGAAACAGTTTTGTCTC
>NW_015150534.1:909527-911868 GCF_000732505.1 Cyprinodon variegatus
GGCACTGCAGAAAATTCAGCAAGAAAGCTATCCTTGCGGCGTGCCGGAGCCCTCCGCAACAAGCTCTCGCAAATATCCTTATTTGGGCCGTGTTATCGCGTGAAGTTACGTGAACTCAAGTGAACTTCTGTTAAATCTCCGGACCTGTTGCCGGAGCCGCATAGCCGCACCGAAGTCAAAAAGGCGGTGTGAGAGGGGGTGTGCAGGAGTTGCGGTTTCCGTCGGCTCGGTAACCGCACCGGAGCCAGTGTGAGCAAGGGGTGATACTGCAGATCCACACCCCGCTCTGTTTTAATAAACGCCCTGAATAAGCCCACTGTCTGTCTCACCTCGATTACCTGATCCTTCTGTTCTGGAATCATGACAATACAAGCATATAGGGATTGGTGGCCTAGTGGTTAGGGCATAGAGCTTGGAATCCTGAAGTTGTGAGATTGAATCCCACTCTCACAGACTTCCAATCTGGGTATCTGAGCAAGACCCTTAACCCCTGATTGCTCCTGGGGTCCCCCATGATGGCAGCCCACTGCTCCCCAAAGGAATGGGTTACATGCAGAGGTAAATTGAGATAAATAAAGTTCAATTATTTTTTATGAACACAACTTGAAAATGAAAATAAAAAAAATCATATGCGAGGCATCTTTCTGTCATTTCCCTGTATTGAAACAGTTTTGTCTCTTTGATGACATTGCCATTATTGTTGTAAGTTTAGGCATCAATCAATGTAGTCGTTTAAAAAAACACTTATACATCCATATGACAAGTGATAAAACACTCATAAAATATGTATGGCATACAAATATTAATAAAAAAAAAGGTAAATGAAGATGAAAGTCTTGCATATTGAATTAGAGGTCCCGGAATTTGGAATATCAATCAATAACCCGTTCAAAGCGATGTGATCATGAGCGTCTGTAATCGTTCAACAGTCATTACATAAGAAGAGCAAAAAGGCCAGAAAAAAAAACAACAAAAAAGTGGAGAAATAATTAAAAAGCCAATCAGGCGAAAGGTTTGAGTCATCTGAACACGATCGGGAAGCAGAGACAGACTGTTTAAGATTCTGGAAGTTTGGAAATATCTCATGCATTATAACTGAAGCCCCACCCCTGCTTCCCCGAGTTTAATCCTTTTTGCAAGTGCTTCATCAACCTTCAGCTTTTCTGACAAGACAGAAGTTTCAGCATGTATGATTAATAAGATACAAATGTGCAACTGATATTTGATAAATGACTTGGGTTTCATATTCATGATGTACAATGAATATGCAGCACCAGGGGCTTAGGCCTACTTGATTGATCAAATGTATTCCATTCATCACTTACTTTTGCTTAATTAGCATATTTGGAGCAACACCATTAACATGGGAGGACTATGGGCTATTTGGAAGATGTAATGCATGTAAAAGAGCAGACATACATGTCGAACTCTTTGTCTCGTGGCGCTCGTGTTTCCAGCCGGGAGAATACATTATACAGCAGATTTGTACACTTTCCTATTAAGCAACGCAGGAGAAAACAGCATTAAAATGTATGGTTTTCCACACATTCTATGTTCAGGGTATTTGTTCAGTCACATTTGTGGCTAAAAATGATGTCACTCTATCTTCAGTGGTTCAATTTAGGACAATAAAATGTTAGATAACTACTCTGTGAACAGGAACAGAGAGATTTAATGCTCTTTCTGGGATATTTCTCAGAGGGGCCTAATAACCTGGGGACTTTAGGGAGAATAAATGGGAGAAAGAGGAGTTAGGATGTGGGTCATTATAGCTATAAGTTCTACAGCCCTTCATTAAACACATGAGCTAGTCATTACGCCGCTGCTGCAGCATGATGAACATTTCGAACCCGTCTCCCGCCCCAGCTCCGGTTTACATGCCAGATGATGCAGTGAATCCATGCCTGTCTGGCACAGCTAAAGCACGGCTAAGTCAGGCTCATTGTTAAACGTTCGCTGCGTATCCAAGCAGACAAATTCTGATGCACATTTGCCCTATTACAGCACATCACCGTCAGCCCCATGCATGCCAGTGCAAGCGCGGAGCGTACACTTTATCATTATTTCATAGTATTTTTAATGACAGACCGACAAAGGACTTGCAGATGCGAGCTGCCGTCAGTTTTAGTGAGGCTGGGTTTTACTCGGCGTGCAGAGCGGGGAAAACCCACGTGAATAATGTGAAAAATCTGATTATTCGCTCTTAGAGTGGTTTAAGAATGTAATTTGAATAGTTTTCTGTTTTGTTTCAAGCTGTGGGACATTTGAGAAGTTTTAAAGGCATACTATGCAACATTTTTCAGTTAATTAATGTGTTCCATAACGTTTTGGATGATTAAAT
>NW_015150534.1:914581-915928 GCF_000732505.1 Cyprinodon variegatus
CAGTAACAAAATGTGCAGAGAGTTAACGCCATCTAAAAGCTTTCTCTATTCAGGAGATAAACATAAATAAATATTTTATATTGCTCTATGCTTGCAGTAACAAAATGTGCAGAGAGTTAACGCCATCTAAAAGCTTTCTCTATTCAGGAGATAAACATAAATAAATATTTTATATTGCTCTATGCTTGCAGTAACAAAATGTGCAGAGAGTTAACGCCATCTAAAAGCTTTCTCTATTCAGGAGATAAACATAAATAAATATTTAGAAAAGCCAATGACTGGCTTAACTTTTAGCGGACAAAAAAAACATAGAAAACAAAATTTAATAGAAGCATTAACTGCAAGTAATTATTGGAGGGTAGCAGGAGAATAAACTGTTTATGTGTCTGTTTATTCAGGTTAAATATTTAGTGAAATGTTTGCATTAAATCAGTGGCGTATATCTTTCCACCCCAAAAAACAACAAAATGAGAAAAAATAAAAATATCTAAGATATACCCAATCATTTCCTAAAAATTTAAGTAAATGCCTTTAAATTCTCAGTTTTTTTCTTTATTTTAAGTTTGTTTACTTGTGAACTAGAAAATACACCAATCGTAATTTGCATTTTCCTTTTTATCTTTGAAAAAAACTAAATATCTACAAAGTATTAACCTACGTATAATAATGACTCTAATCAAAAAAGAGAGAATAAAAAAGATGACAAATCACATAAAACAAAATATGTGATTTTTTTCTGGATGTGATAGGACAAAATAAAACAGATTAGTCATGCATTACACCTTTTTTGATATTCTATGACAAATCTATGTGCTGGTTAAATCATTTATGCTTTACTTTTTATTTTGACAATATCAGTCTACCGTAGATTGGTGTCATTCTTTGCTTTTTCTACTAACTAACCAATAAATGTCATATTGAAGAGCTCTTTAAGCGAAGCTGCAGCTGAATAAAAGCACTGTTGGTGAAAAAAAATAATATATGAAAATATGTGGAGAGTAAAAGTCAAACTTAAAAAAAAGTCACTGGAAAAAATAGAAATCTAGATAAGTCATTTTTTCTTAAAACTTGTGTATTTGTTCTTGGATTGAGGAGGTAAAAGAGACATTTTGACAATGGAACAAGACAATTTACACTTAAAATAAGAAAACTCAATTGCATTGTCTTATTTAAAGTGCATATTATCTAATTATCTTATTTTAAGAGTAAAAATACTCATTATATTGGCAAACCATCTCAATTACCTACTCAAATTAAGGGTAAATCCACTTAATTTAAGACATTTTTTGTTATTTCTAGATCGTTTTTCCAGTGTTCTTGTACATTCAAAGGTTTTTTTTTAGTTAT
>NW_015150534.1:916411-920898 GCF_000732505.1 Cyprinodon variegatus
AAGGATCTGTTTTCCTTGTATCTTCTGAACAGTATATTCTGTTATTGATGGCATTGGGTTTGTGTTCGGGCCTTTGTGCGCCCAAAGGAGGCTGACTGTGCTTTGTAATTAGCCGTGACATGCTTTATAAATGGTGCAATTAACAGCGTTTATATCCAAACATCCTAAATCAATTAATATAAAGCACACTGAGAATTATGGGCCAATTTTCCCTGGTTTTATGCAACGTTACAGCTGAAGTGTTTGTTTAGGAGCCTGAAAAGGAATGTGTGTTGATTTGAGAAGCAGATCAAACTACTATGTTTTAAACAATTACTTAAAAATGATCTAGAAATAAGTAACAATGTCTTAGATTAAGTGTATTTACCCTTAATTTGAGCAGGTAAATGAGATGATTTGCCAATGGAATGAGTATTTTTACTCTTAAAATAAGATATTTAGATAATATGCACTTGAAATAAGACAATGCAATTGCGTTTTCTTATTTTAAATGTAAATTGTCTTGTTCCATTGTCAAAATGTTTATTTAACCTTCTCAATTCAAGAACAAATGCACTTATTTAAAGAAAAAATTACTTGTCTAGATTTTGATTTTTTCCAGTGTATATTTGACATGTTTTTTAAATTATTATTGCAGATGTAAAATCTCATTAATTTCATCATATTAGGATCATTTTATTTGGAAAAAAGATTTCCTTACGATCCCAAACATTCTTTTTTGGATGTTTAAGTAAAAAATATGCTCTTCTCTATTGCATTGCATGTTTTTTTTAGTTGCAGGATATTTAGCGTGTTAAAAAATGCACTTCAAATAAGTCATTTTTTCTTAAAATAAGTGCATTTATTCTTGAATTGAGAAGGTCGGTGAGACACTTTGCTAATGGAACAAGACAATTTACATTTAAAACAAAAAAACAACTACAATTTCTTATTTCAAGAGTTAAAATACTAATCTTGTTGGCAGATTGTCTTATTTACCTGCTCAAATAAAGGTAAATAAGGGTAAATTTAAGAAATTTTTACTTATTTCTACACTGAAAAAACGATAAACATAAAAATTACTCAAATTGAGTGAATTTACCCATAATTTGAGTAGGTAAATTACATGGTTTGCCAATATAATGAGTATTTTTACTCTTAAAATAAGATATTTAGATAAAATACACTTGAAATAATACATTGTAATTGTGTTTTCTTATTTTAAATGTAAATTGTCTTGTTTCATTGGCAAAATATGTCTTTTACCTTCTAAATTCAAGAACAAATGCACTTTTTTTAAGAAATAATGACTTATCTAGATTTAGATTTATTCCAGTGTAAGTCATTTTTGCAATATATGCACTGGAAAAAATCGAAATCTAGATCAGTAATTTTTTCTTAAAATAAGTGCATTTGTTCTTGAATTGAGGAGGTAAAAGAGACATTTTGCCAATGGAACAAGACAATTTACACCTAAAATAAGAAAACACAGTTGCATTCTCTTATTTCAAGTGCATATTCTCTAATTATCTTATTTTAAGAGTAAAGATACTCATTCCATTGGCAAACTATCTTATTTACATACTTAGAATAAGGATAAATACACTTAATTTAAGACATTTTTACTTATTTCTAGATCGTTTTTGCAGTGTGAACCCGACTTCTAAATAATCTAAATAAGCTAACGCTAACAGACACAGCTGTGATCCCCTCCTCGGCCGAGCATCTCTGCTGCAGCTCAAGAACAATGCCTGCTTCAATTTAAAATAAGTTCCTCCTCTAAAACATAATGGCCCTACAGACAAATCAGAGATCCATCGGCAAAGAAAGGCACTAAATAATTTATAGCTTTAATCTGCTCACTGAGGTGTGTGGTCTTTGACAGTAATTATAAATGCAGGGAGGAATTATAGCTGAATACTTTAACTGCATTAGGAGTCATCTGATGAACAACGTGATTGCCTCCTCATTTCCAACAATAGGGGGCAAGTCGGTGTCACAGCATTCAAATCACCACAGAGCCCATGTGCTTTTCCCCATTTACCATCAAATGTCAGTTGCTTGTTATAAAACAGAGATTTGATGGGTGGAGGTAATTGAGGACTTGATTGCTTGAAAAGAGATGAATTGCATAAAATGTTTATGAATTTAGGAGGCAATTATTTTTAATAGCTTTGAAATAATAGAGCTGGAGGAAATATGTTTAATTGTTATGATAGTATCTTGCGGTGGCAGCGGCTGCAGCGTTCACAGGGAAGCAATAAAGTCTGACAGGAGGATAGATCTTTCAAGAGTATCTAAAAGTCGTAAGGTGAAAGAGTGCCGTTGAGGATGGCGGTCCTTGTCTTCCATGCAGGAACTTCTCTGTGGAAATGAAAACAAGATGAGATGAGGAAGAAGTTGACTTTACATCGTAGCTTTTATCTAATGATGCAATAAACAATTGGTGAGTGACTGTAACACTGGAAAAATTGAGTCATTTTTTCTTAAAATAAGTGCATTTATTCTTGGATTGAGGAGAAAAAAGGGACATTTTCAACTTCCACTTAAAATAAGAAAACACAATTGCATTGTCTTATTTCAAGTGCAAATTATCTAATTATCTAATTTTAAAAGTAAAAATACTCATTCCACTGGCAAAGTATCTAATTTACCTACTAAAATTAAGGGTTAATACACTTAATTTAGGAAATTTTAACTTATTTCTAGATTGTTTTTCCAGTGAAGGAGTTCTGGTCAGTGATCTGCAGGTCAAATCCAGAAAAATGTCATTTATTGACTTTGTTTTGTTTGTTTCCTGTTTATTAAATTTATCAAAATAATGAATTTCGACTTTTTATCAGTCTTTAAACACATCAACAACCGAACTCGTCTTTTATTTAGATTTAGTAGAAATCTGATAAAGGTTACAGATGTGTACTCAGGTGCTTCTACTCCATTAGTAACTAATTTCCACCCTTAGTTTTTGTTATATTTAATGATTTAAAGTAGTTATAATTGGATATTTTACAAATATTTTTTTTATTTTTTATGTGTGTGCATGTAGCTTTAGCAACATTTGCATAATTAGCAGTGTTACTTATGTGATTACATTCAGATTGAATCATCTTT
The DNA here is from genome assembly GCF_000732505.1 of Cyprinodon variegatus. Taxonomy (NCBI): domain Eukaryota; kingdom Metazoa; phylum Chordata; class Actinopteri; order Cyprinodontiformes; family Cyprinodontidae; genus Cyprinodon; species Cyprinodon variegatus. The sequence continues at coordinate 919,502 of NW_015150534.1, forward strand.
TGACGAAAAAAAGCTTAAATAGAGATCATTCTGATCTGAAAGAGGATCAGAGAGAGGAGGAAGACACGGGGCAAAGGTCAACAGGCCAGGACTCGAACCTGTCAACCATGCGGCTGCTTCTAAGACTGAAGTCTGAACTTGGGTTGCATGTGTATTCCCTGCATCCTCACTCTGATCCATTTTAATAGAATTTTTTTTCTTTTTGCACCAGAATTATACCAGTATGTTTGCACATTTATGTGGATGCGGCATTAGTAACAGCAGTTAGCCATCCTGTCTTACACCACAGGTAAAAAGTTACACTAGCAGCAACACCTCCTCACTGGAAAAACAACCTAGAAATTAGTAAAAAAAAAAAAAACTAATCTTAAATTAAGGGTATTTACCCTTAATATGAGTAGGTAAATGAAATAGTTTGCCAATGGATTGACTATTTTTCTCTTAAAATAAGATAATTAGATAACATGCACATGAAATAAGACAATGCAGTTGCAGGAGTGATGACAGCGGGGTGAGCTAACGCTAGCATCCTTTAAGGAATGATGTAGGATTGGAGTCACACTTTGTAGAGAGAACATCCTCTTTTTAATTCTTCAGATTTTAAAGTGTGTCAACATATCTTTCTATTCTTGTGCTTAAAGGTGACAGCTACAGCTTCTCCTTCAAATCAAAACAATATTTCAAAATGAATCTACAAAACAAAGTGGTTCAGAATGAAAGTACAATTTTTTTTTTTATAATTGCAGCAATTGCCAGTTTTGAGAATATTAATATTAGTAAATATGTACATACGAAAAATGAAAATGTTAAATTCTGTTAGACTGTAAAATGAAAAGGTACTTTTTATTATTTTATTTTTAGATTTTTTTAAGGGTATTTTTTTTCGCAATATGGTTTACTGTGGTTGTCTTTGTTTATTTACCAGTTAAAAAGCATAAAACTTTCTTCTTTCTAATTGAAAGGGGGGCCCACTGCCCTAATCATTAACTCCTTCTATAATTAGTCATCACACCACAAACCGTTTCAGAAGGAAAACTTCAAGCTCCAACCAGCAGATGACGGGCGATCAGCTCCACCAATCAGCAACCAGAGTCTACTTTGACATCTTGCCCAATCTGCTGCTAAAAAATGTCCTTATTTATCAAACCGATGCCAAACTATAACTTAACATGATGCTAAACGTTCCTCATTTTACTGAAGAAAGTCCATGTAAGAGTTGTCATAAAATACAACCTTTTTCACGTAATTTTAGGACTTTATTCTCCTAATGTTACAACTTTATTCTCGTAATTTTACGACTATTCTCATTGTGACTCTTTTCTCATAATGTTATGACTTTATATTCATAATTTTATGACTTTATTCTCGTAATTTTACGACTACTCTCATTGTGACTC
>NW_015150534.1:921112-931378 GCF_000732505.1 Cyprinodon variegatus
TAATTTTATGACTTTATTCTCGTAATTTTACGACTACTCTCATTGTGACTCTTTTCTCATAATGTTATGACTTTATTTTCATAATTTTATGACTTTATTCCCGTAATTTTACTTTATTGTCATAATTTTACAAATTTATTCTCGTAATTTTCTGACTTTATTCTCATAATGTTACAACTTTTATTCTCATAATTTTATGACTTAATTCTCGAAATTGTACGACTTTATTCTGGTTATGTAACTTTATTCTCGAAATAGAAGAAAAAAAAAATCTCTAGCCTAGTGCTAATATTCCGTCGTATAAAGGTGAGTTTCTACTGAAGTAAAGTTTCAAATCAAATTCTATTTCACTGAACTGCACCAAGATTTGTTTCACTCTCTACTTTGGTTAAAGAGGATAAAATAATTTAAATAATTTTATTTGTTCTTGTTTAAGAGAAACACGGTAGGTAAATAGCTACATCTATTCTGTTATGTTACTTTGCACTAATGCGCTTTTAGGAGCATTTTTACTGCACTTTTCCACAAATTCAAATATAGTGAGATGTGATTGAGGAGATGACAAGAGTATCTTTGAAAAGCCATTTGTACCACATTAAAGCAGCCCTAACTTTTAGCCACTAGGGGCTTAAAAAGTCTCGATTCAGGGATCCGAATCTGATTAAAGACCAAAGTGGGGGTCGTGAGTCCTTGAGGTATATGAGGGACCAAAATGTACCATGAAACACATAAACATGGAAAAATAAATACATTTACCATGAAATAAGTAGGGGGATCCAAAGGGTCCTTAAAATCCTGCAACATTCTATCTCATATATTTTGGTAAAGGTTTAAAAAGAAAAAAAACATAAAACACTTGAAAGTAGCTAGAGATGATACTTACAGTGATAGCAGAAGGTAAATGCTATCAATTTCAGAAAATTCAAGGACCATGAATTTTCTACAAGTAAATTCTAAAAGTAAATTTAACATTTATTATCTAGGACAAGGGTCTGAAAGCTTTTATATCCAAAGAGCCATTTTGCCCTTTTGAGTCTGGCTAAGTAAAAGTTGTTAAGAGCTGCACAATATATCATAACTTTTTAATAAACAAAACCTATTATATGTGTTTAACATCTGCCATAGGAAATCTGTTGCCATAATAAGTTACAGTTTATTTCTAATTTTAGCTTTTAGGAAAAACGCAAAACGATTCATAAAATGAGGCACAGATTTTTTCTATAGGGAAAATCTTTTTTATATCTTCTATTTGATTACTTTTAAAAAATAAAAAGAAAAAAAAAATTTCTAAACCAAAAAAAAAGAAAAAAAAGCTCTAAAAAACACTTTTCTGGTTCTTTTGTGAAAATTAAATTCAAATATTCTGTTTAAAAGCCAATAAAGCTTCTATTTGTTATTATAGTACATTAGCTAGTTCTCCATATGATTTTTAGCCTTTATTAAGAGCCATTGCAGAGGGTCCAAAGGCCCATATCCAGCCCTGGAGCTGCAGACCCCTGATCCAGGGCTAGTTTTAAAAATTAATTAAACTTTTGAGTTAGGAAATGAACAATAACCCATTCAATAAAAATATAGTAACATAAAATTTATTGATAATTAAATATAAATAATAAAATTATTTGAAGTGACCTACTTCAGTTCATATATATATCTAAATGAATACTTTAGTGACTGAGTGTACTTTAGTGAATTTGTATTTTTAGGATTTATCTTATTGCATCATTTTAAATAGTAAAACAGTTACTCAGTACTTTAGTAGCCTTTATACCAAATACTTTTCCATTCTTACTTGTTTGTCTTTGATAGCCATGCTTTATATTAACTCAAGTAGACATTTTAAAACAGTGCTACTTTTACTTGAGCACTCTGAGGTCTGTACTGTTACAGGCTTATTTTCAAGTGACCGATAAAATCTTTGCAGCGTCATAACGTCATCTGCAAAGAGTGGGACCGACAAATGCAATTAACAAAACACAAAAACAAGCCGTTATCAAATGTTAACTCTTTATTTGAATAAGTAAAAAAAGGTGCAGGTAATCACAGGTGTCATGTTGTTCTCACTGTTGCATGAAACTGACTTTATTTTTTAATGCTTTCCTAAAATATATGTACATGTGAAACGTCCTGGCTTCCAAACAATCTAATTGTTTTAGAGAAATGTACATAATCTGTGTCTTAACCGGTGATTAAACATTTATTAAAGTGCTTTTTTTAATGTTCTTCTTCTATCGTTGCGGCACAAAACATCTTGATATAGCGATACACTCTACAGTTCTCCATGTGTGTGATGATGTTTCGGGCTACCTGCTTCAAAAACTGCACATCTGCGCAGCTATACTGTGTCACAGAGTTCGTACAAGTAGTTCAATTAGCTCATTATTATTATTATTTTTTTGTTTTACTTCAAAATACAATTGAAAGTTGACATATACAAATAAATAGTAGTCATAGCCAGGGCTATTGCATGCAAACATCAGCATTTATGTTTCTTCAAGCAGTAATACATTTCATTACTGGTGGTGCCTTTGAGCTGGGTGCAAAAAGTATTTTAGTGTTTCCTCACAGAGTCTTGAACCAGTGTGTCTTTCTTTTTTTTTTGCCAAAAGTCATGATGATGTAGACCATACAACGCTAAATTAAAAAAAAACTGGTTGAAATATCTGACCCGTGTAATAAAATGAAAAAAAAAAAAGGAAGAAAGGGATAAAAGTTCCATACAAAGAGTATCCATACAAAACGTCACTCCTTGTCCATTTCCACGTATTGTGAATGGTTATCTGGGGATTTGCTGTGAGTTTTACTCAAATGGAGCTTTACCGCGTGATTGCTCGCAAATGTCCGACAGCAGAGCTTACACTTAAACTTAGAGTCAATGTCCTCCTCTGACACCAGAGAGTCGGTGGCTCTGACGCTGAGGGCCTTCAGCATTTCCGGCTCCTCCACCTTCGTCTGGTGCTCTACCGGCATTTTGCACATGTCTTTGATTTGGAAACCCAGATGGGATTCCAGATGGGAAATGAACGTGGTTGGTGACCTAAACTGGGAAGCGCAGTCGTTGCAGTAGAACACCGGATGGCCGGTGTCCATGTTTTTCAAGAACTTGGTTCCTCCCGTTTTCCTCAGCTGATACTTTACATTCGCTAACCAGTGACTGATGGTGGTCATTGACAACCCGGTGAACTTGGAGATGTGCATCCTTTCCTGAGGGCCGAGATCTGAGAGCAAATACTTCCCCTCGGACGTCTGGAAGAGGCTCGAGGCAAACTGAGCCTGCAGGATTAGAAGGTGTCGTGGGTTCCAGTTGGACTGCCTGCCCTTGCGTTTGTGGACTGAGTACACCTCGGCCGACACGTCCTCGAAGCGTCTGACGTCTGACTCCAGCTTCATGGTCGGAATCCTTGATGGTAAGGAGGGTTTTGGTGTTGTGGCCTTAGGAAGTACCTTAACCATGTCAGCGATGTCAGACAGAGCGTATTTCTGCGGCGTTGGGGTAGAAGGCCCTAGCAACAAGGTGTTCGCCTTGCTATGCTTAGATTTAGTCAGATCTATTGGTTGGTCATCATTAATCATGAGGAAAGTCTTATTAGGTCTGTTTCTTGGAGGACTTCCAAGCATTAAAGGTGGCTTCTCGCTGCTACGGTTAAACTCTGCAAAGATTGACTGGGCGTGAGCAGATAATTTATCCGCTCTTGAGTTATTGGGCTTATTTGCTTTGCCAAGATGATTGTTCAGAACTGACTGTAGCGCACTTAGAGGGTTGATGCCAAGTATATCTGGAGTGTCACTGAGAGGCTCTGATGTAGTGCTGCGTCCGTTGCTGGCAGCGGGGCTCGGCGTCTTGCCTCTGTCAGAGAAATCTGGGCTCAACTTGCCTTTGATCGCTTCACTTCCTTCATTCATGCAGTCTGCATCGAGCTTTGAAGAGGAGGAGGAATCATCCTGACAATCGCTGTCATCGTTCTCCAGCAGATCAAACTTTATACTCTGACTTTCTTTACCGTCGTTAATGCCAACCTTTTCTTTTTTGATGTCCACGTTTTGATGTAGCCCCTGGGAAAGCTCGACTCCCAAAGCACCGTGGTACAGCTTCCCCTTCGGGGCGATCGGCCTCAGCTTGTGGTTAAATGTCTGCTTTAGCTGAACGGGAGACGACGAGGAGAGAGGGGTGTTTTTGATGATGCCAGAGAGCTGATAGGCAGCGTGAATGCTCGGGTAGGCACTCCAGCTGGGGGTGCCTGTTTGGGCCTTATTAATAGCTGAAGCCACGGTGTTGGCTAAAGATTTGAGGATGTCCCCTCCCCCACTCGACTCTTGTTCTAGGTCTTCCTCACGGAGATAAGGGTACTTAAAGGCCCCGTTGCTCTCTTTTGGATCCTCACTCTCCTGCTTGTCATCTGTCATTTCTGTTTCTTCTGCTTTGTCTGATGTTCCTTCCCCCTGGCTTTCTTTGTCGTTGCTTCTAGGGGAGAGGCTTTTTAGGGACACCTTTTCTCCTTCCGTATCGCTTGCTGCAGGCTCAACGACACCCTGGATCTTCTCCACAGCCAGGGGGTCAAGCGCTAGCTGTTTCCCCTTTTTGGATGCAGAGTTTGTGACCTTGATGAAGTGGCCGGTAACCATCATGTGCGTGGTGAGCTGCTGAAGTGTGTCATGAGAGCTTCCGCACTCCATACATTTAAGAATTTGAGACTTACATGTCTCAAACTGCCATGTGTAGCTGGCTCCATTCTGATATCCGTAGCGATTGTTGTTGGCGTTGGAAAGGGTGGCGGATCGCTGCGCCTCGGCGTACCCTGACACACCGGTAGTGGAGTCTGGAGAGCAGGGCCTTGTTGTTTCAAACACCCGTTTCTTTGCTGGCGGCAGCAGTTTGGGTGTGATTACTGGGATAGGCTCTTTTAAAGGCACTTTTTGGTAATGCTTTGTTTTGATCATATGCACGCTTAGATCCTGCAGCGAGTCAAACGAATGACCGCAGAACATGCACTTTAAAACTTTCTGCGCATCCTCCTTCCCTTCCATGTCTTGCAAATTACGTTTCCGAGACTTAGATGATGAGGCAGAGGAGTTACTTTGCTTGCTGTGGTTATTGTCTTGATAGTGTCCGGTCTTGTTCATGTGGACGGTCAGCTCCACCAGCGTGTCATAGGCGGCGCTGCAGTCCTTACAGCGAAAGCGGCTGGCTCCTGTGAACACTGAACCACATGGTTTGGACGTCTGCCTGTACAGGTGGACCGAGCTGAACAAGTTGGGCTTGGTAGCTGGTTTAGGCGAGTGCATTTGCTGCAAGGTCTTTGAGAGCGCATCCTGGTGCCAGTCAAACTCATTCTTGCTGCTCCCGTTGGTGCTGTCACAGTTGGCTTTGCTGGTAGTTTTGCCCGTTTTCAAGTCCACACCGATTCCCGTCCAGTAGGAGTCAGAGAGAAAGTTTGCATAGGCTGCCCTCATTTTCTCCAGGCTGCTGCCCGTCTCCTCTTTATGTTTTGAACCTCGACTTTCTTCGTCTCTCTGGCTCTCTGGCGGCGAAGACGTTTTAAAGTCTGAGAGTCTGTCACTGCTGTCGCTGAGGCGAGATTCCAGCTCCAACTCTTGGTTGGAGAGGACGCTGACGGGGGAGTTCTGGTTGCTGTAGGTGTTGACGCTCTTGTTGTCCAGCTCTCTGTCGTCACATGCTTTGGGGCTGGTCTTTTCGGAGCCCTCTTCTTCAGTTTGAGTTTCGATCTCCCCATCTTCTTCTGTAATGGAATCCTGAAGAGGAGCGTCTTCATCTGGTTCGTAAACTAGAAAAAGAAGAAAGAGACAAAGAATGTATTCATTAATATACAAAATTTGGCCCACAACATTAAATTTAGGCCTCCCTGATTTCGGCACCTTGGTTTTATGTTTTCAGATCATTATCCTGACCCAGTGGTGACCCATTTTCGGTTTCCTGGCAAAGTCCACTGCTGTCTATCTATAATGTTCTGACAGTACCCTCCATCATACAAAGAAGTGTCAAAGGTCAATATACCCAAATATCATCAACTGTACCTAGCAGAGGTCGCAAGGCATTTTTTCCTGCACGTTTATTCATTTTTTTGACAAGTAGCTTGATCTTTGTTGGTTTCATTTTACAAATCTCACCACCTCCCTTTTCTTTAATTTTTTTGAGACAATAAATACGACTTCTTGTCCTGGATTTTTGTTTTAAAGTCATAAATCATAGCCCTGACAGCACATGTGGTCACGCTTATGAGAGCAGCAATTTCTTTAGCAATTCCCTAATGAGTGAAAATCAACTTTACTCAAATGTTCTGTTCTGTTCTCTAGTCTTTTCTTCTTTTGAGGAATAGGCCTTTGAGTCATATTTAGGAATGCAACCATTGATTATTTTAGTGATCAATTAATCTATCCATAATATTTTTAATTTATTCGGTTAATCTAGAAGGATTCTCTAACAAAATTAACAATTCTAAATAAATAAGCATTTTGAATATGTAAAAAAAAAATAAAAACTTTTATTGCAAAATTCAAAGAGCATGTTTAAGAGTCTGGAAATGATCACTCTAGATAATAATTCAATTTGTTCAGGGGGGTAACTAGATAGGAAGGCCAGTCTTTGCCACCCCTCGCAAGCTTTCAAGATTTCACTCGCTAATCAGTCTGGAGACTCTCCGTTAAAGAAAATTTGGAGCCATTCACCAAACGAACGTCCAATCAGCATTGGCTTTGAGGCGGGTTGAGGTGTGACGCAACGAGAAGCGCGACAGTTCAGTCTAAAGAACATGGCGGCTTCAGCCGATGAAACTAGCATTAGCGTGGCTATCGAGCAAGTTTTATCGGAATTACAGAGTATTTCTTCACTGAAAGAAGAGCAAAACACTGCTCTGGAGGCTTTTCTCAGAGGAAAAGATGTTTTTGCTCTTCTCCCGACTGGTTTCGGCAAGAGTTTGACCTATCAATTGGCTCCTCTTCGTCGTTGCTCTGTTACGTCATATGCTTTGTTGAACTTGGGATTAGTCAGGTTAGCTCGGGATAAGCATGACGGAAACTGGTTCGGGACTGCAAAGGTAAGTGCCTCTGGAAGCCATCTAGGAGTGTCCCATGTCATTAGAAATAAACTAAAACCAAACCCATTTAATGTTCTTTAATATTAATGTCATGAAGAGCCATATTTCATTAAATGTAAAGTGGATGCTTTTCCTCCTGAAATGTAGCTAAGAAACCCCTAAGCCACCTTTTCAATAACTACAAAAGTCTATCCCACCTGCTCTTCCATCATCGCGAGAAACAATTTCCCAATTTGGCATTACAACCAAATTTAACCGGATACATCAAAACTAGAAGTGTGCCTGTAAAGTCAGAGCATGTGCACTGGCATTAGGTTAGCACACCACAAATACTGGCACGTGGCACAACCAATGAGTAACACCCCCCCCAAATTCAAAGCTCAAAGACCGTCCACTATATCTTTAAATTAGACAGCATGGATGCTTAAATAAGTGCATGTTTTCTTATTAGCAAGGGTTACAGGAAAATCTAGGATGTCTTCAGTGATTAATTTGAAAAATACGGATTTGTTCTTGTTGATTTTGCTGTTAGCACACTGTAGACTGACCCTGAAATAGTTATCAGACACCCGGTAGTGATAAGGTTTTCTTGCCGGACAACCCTAAAGAATTAGGTCTGTCTTGGATTAACGATTTAATTGATAATTATTTCAATAATCGATTAATCTGATTTATTCTTTCAGCTGTAATCATAATAACATCTAAGGTACAAGAGATAGGATTACAAATTAGCTGTAAAAGACACTCCATAAAAAAGCTTTTAGTTTCATGTACTTTATATTCATCAGAATAGCCAAGACGCTACCAATAACATGGGACACTTTATATATATGAGGAATTCTTATGAATTTAGTCAATTTTTTCATTACAAGATCATGCTACTGCATTTTTATATCATTTTGTTTGTGTTGGTAGCAAATGTAGAGGTCTCTGTACATATTAACATGCCATGCAGTATGGTGTAAATAGCTTTTTAAGACATTATAACGTTAGATGCTTTGTGCTCGGGGAGCCGAAGCATAGTTTAACATAATGCTTTTACTAACAGACTGCTGCTGCTGTAACAGGACCATTTGATTCACGACCAGCCATCGAGTTAATGCTCTGTCCAAGGGTTTCCTGGCCTCAAGTTGAGATGTTTACAACAATCATTGGCTACTGAGTGACAAAAGGAAATTGATTCTTCTGGGGCCTGTTAAATGTTATTGCAAATGACCTATTCCACTGTGATTATAGATGCCTCAAAACTGCGAGGGAAATGTGAGCCTTCTTTTCTGGGAAGCAGCTCCTCCTCCCTGAAGCTACATGTGAGGAATGAGTTATTCTAATGTTCAGCATCAGTCCAGAAATAACCTCATAGGGCCGCATGAACCACAGAAGGACACACACTGGAAAAAACATCTAGAAATAAGTAAAAAACCTCTTAAATCAAGTGTATTTACCCTTAATTTAAGCAGATAAATAAGATGATTTCCAATGGAATGAATATTTTTACTCCTAAAATGAGATAATTAGTTAATATGCACTTGAAATAAGACAAAGCATTTTTTTCTTATTTTAAATGTAAATTGTCTAGTTCCATTGGCAAAGAATTCCACTTATCTCCTCATTTTAAGAAAAAATGCACTTAATTCAAGCAAAAATTACTCATTTAGATTTCCATTTTTTGCAGTGCAGAACTTCACGTTCTGCTACAGATTCCATATCTTTGTATTTGGTTTTACATATGAAGGTTTAAATATGTGGCTGATGTGCTACGGCTCGTCGATAAGCTGAATCAGTTATCGGAGTGTACGGTACAAACTTTCTGAAGATAACTGGCAATCTGTCACGTCGTTATTTTCTGTTTCCCTGACAGTCTCATAAAGAGCAATTACTTCTTTCATTATTCACATGTTTGTTCTCCCAACTCTTGGAGCACAAACATTATTGCTTCAATTAACAGATAATTAAAGAACAGAATTTCTAATTGACACATTTCCCATCATCCAATTAATGGAGGCTCTGACTCAGCACTGCAGGATTTTTTCCTCCAGCTGCAGCGTTGCCTTCATATGGATCACGACAACCTTTTTCTGTCGTATGTTTGCATTTGTTGAAACGTAGCCAATGATATGGAAGCTGGGGCGATAATACAAATGGATATTCTCCCCTTACAGATTTCAATACTTTTATTTTCCTTTTGCTGCACCTGTATGGAGCTAATTTTGTTCCTGCATTGTTACAAGCAAAGAACATGTTTAGTAAATTGAAATATAAAAAAATGCAAAAAGAAAATGGAGCCAAAAATGTAACAAAACTAAAAGTTCTATAGTACTACTTTAAGTGCAACTTTGCTGTTTTCTTAGATTTATTTATTATTTTTTATTCTTTTGATACAAAAGAATAAAAGAAAATTATATATCTACTTTTAAAATTTTATTTTTTCAAATATTTTATATTCAGTCTGAGATTCAAGAATTGCATTCTTTTCAATTTGCATTTTGCCGATCACATTCTATACGCTTCTGGGTGCGGGCTCTCCTCTGGGTTGAGGAATGAAGGCGCATTTCTATTGGTCTGCTGTGAGCTTTTGTATTGGGCTTGATGCAATCTATAAAACGCAATTTGAAAAGAATGCAATTCATGAAAATAAATCTGAAAAAACAGCAAATTTACTCTCAAAACCTATTTAGGATTAAAACTTTTTACAATGTCTAGTTTCTGGATTAATGTTTATATTGAATTTTTAATTTACAAAATGTGTTCGTTGCTGGCAAAAATAATGAAACAAAATTCATCAAAGTAGAGGACACTACACCTCAAAGACCGTAATTGAGGAAGCCTGACTTAGTGTATTTTTTTTTAATTTTATTTTCTTCTATCTATTATGGTTCTCTCCTTTTGGACTTTGATGTAATTCTGTTTTGTTGATCTTTGGTTCATTTCCCATTTTGTGTTATATTTAAGCACTCTTAAATTACTCTCTATTGCCCCCTTGTGTCCGTCTCCTTTCCCCTAGCTCCCTTCTAGTCACTTCCACCCACACCTGCTCCATATAAGCTGATTACTCCAGTCTTTGTTCTGCCTCCCATATATACTCTGCCTGTGCAGTTCGTCAGTGTTGGTTCCTTGTTACTCGGCTCCCCATCTTTGTTTTCTCTTCACATCTGTTAATTTTTATTTGATTCTTGGATTTTGTTTTTTTTTTTGCCCTTTGACTCCATTAAACCTACAA
>NW_015150534.1:931760-933412 GCF_000732505.1 Cyprinodon variegatus
TATATCAGACAAATGCTATTTTAGTGATTTCTTTATTCTGAAGGTTGGACAGAAGACAAGGGAAAATGTTGTCAATGAAAATATAATTCATGATTTAATAAAGGAACAATATTTCCTCTCAGTTTGGTTAACATAACTTTTTCCACCTAAAAAATAAAATCACTACTAGATATTGAAATGTATTTTTTTTTTGACAATTGGTTCAAATTCACAAATCTAACCTAATCTACTTGGTCATGTTATCTTTGTCAAGTGTGAGTCAGAAAGAGCCAAGAAATCTGTAAAAAGAGGGGAGGCTTTTTCACAGCATTGTATCTTTTAATAACATCCTCCAATAAATGCAGTTTGTCAGGGCTGTCGCACATCTTTTCAGATACTTTCCACCTCACAGTCATGCAGAAAAAAACGTGCATTTTAGGAGAGAGAGACATGGCAGATGTGCTGTGTGTTAAATATGAATAGGACATAACAGCCCTGTCCAGGCACTTATGCATTTCATGTGGTTAATATTTCTCTGCTGAATAGAAGACACTCTGTGAAGGGGGTGGCTGCGGCCGAGCACTCAGGCATCCCGCATGGGGCAGCCCATAGAATGTCTCCATCGTTCTTTGAAAAATAACTCTTTTTTTTCTCTCCGCTGTATCAATATTTCACAAGTGCCTCGAGAGAAACCCTGAAGATGAACTGGTTGTCGGCTAATGGATGAAAATGGAGATGGGATTCGGACTTTCAAAGACAAACATGGGCCAACTGAGGCCCTCACAGTGAACGAGAGCGAGCACAAACGCACAGTTGTGTACGTGCACGATAAGCATAGACGCGCTGTGACCTTCCTCGGCTGCACCGGCTTGTTTTGATTGGCCGGATGAGATCAGGGATGGGGCCCAAAACACTCTTGATGCAAAGGGAGAGAGTTGTCAAGAGCAAAGACGTATGTTTTATTTATAATCTTATATATAGTATTCACAGAGAAGGAGAACAGCAATGGCGGTGACAAGCTCCAGGTTGATGTCCTCCCTCTTCAAAGTTATCCCTTAAAGTGAACGTCCACCAAAGAGAGGAGAATGTCCCATATGGTGGTGCCTTTTTTTCTAATGCCCATCAAATATTTTTAAACGCAGAGCCTTGGAGTTTACATCACAATCACAAATATCACATTTTGTGGGTTTCCATGTGAATTATTAAAAAATGCATAGTTATAAACCAAAATGAAAAAAAAGGAAACGCTTTTTTAAATTATCTCCCCTCAACCTGTGCAAATCTAGAGGCTTAAACAGATTCAGTCAGCCAGTCGAAAAAATTAAGCTTTTTCTTATCTAAACCGGTGTCATTTTTTGGCAGCTGTAACAGCTTTTCTTTCACGATGACCCTGCATTTATAGGCTCGTGAGACCATCCTGATCTCGCGAGCTTTCAAGGTTTCACTCCCAGATCAGTCTGGAGACTCTCCATTAAACAAAATTTGGAGCCGTTCACCAAACGAACGTCCAATCAGCGTTGGCTTTGAGGCGGGTCGAGGTGTGACGCAACGAGAAGCGCGTCAGTTCAGTTTAAAGAACATGGCAGCTTCAGCTGATGAAACTAGCGTTAGCGTGGCTATCGAGCAAGTTTTATCGGAATTACAGAGTATTTCTTCACTGAAAGAAGAGCAAA
>NW_015150534.1:934004-937691 GCF_000732505.1 Cyprinodon variegatus
ATAGCATACCTTCAGTTAACCCATCTAGAATGCAACAATCAGGCTCTAAATCTGGGCGTAGTGAGGGATTCAGAGCTGAACCTTCAGAAGCTCATAAAGACAGGAACAAAGTCAGCCTTCTTTCATCTAAAGAACATCTCCAAGGACTAATTTCTCAGCAGGACCTTTATAAACTAATTCCTGCTTTGCTCTTCTTTAGTAGAATTGATCACTGCAGCGGCGTCTTCACAGGTTTGCCTAAAGTCGATCATACACTGTGCAATATTTTCAATCGTTCCTGGCAGCTACAGCTCAAACTGTACAAAAAAACAGCAGGGATTAAAAGTTCACAGCTCACAATGTATTTTCTCACACTGTGCGGCCTGACGCTCTGATGCATACTTACAATGGCCGATTGAATTTCAAACATGTTCGATTTTCTCCCGACCTTACGATTCCTGATCAGGAGGTGGTCGTGAGAGGCCAACTGCCTCTTGTTACCGCCTGCACACTACATGATGGGCGTTCAGGCTGAAACTCGGCCCGATCAAAAAATTCTTGCACAACTGGAGAATTGGCCCAAAGGGCAAAAATCGCACAGAGTATCCCCGGCTTAGAAAACAAATCAGCTGCCCCCGATCCACAATGCTGTTGCCTGCGTCCTCACTAGAACTAAGAAAGTGGAGAACATCAGCCCAGTTCTAAAGTTCTTCCACTTGCTCCCGATATTTCAGAGTTTAGATTTTCAAGTCCTTCTGTTAGTCTATAAATCATTGAATTGCTGATGAAGATTCTTAGTCATCCAGGTCATAGTCATACCGTAAAAGTTAAAAAAAATCCACTGGACATGGTTTCCAAGATTTGAAGACGTTTCGCCACCTCTACAGGAAGCTTTCTCAATTCAAATGTCTGGATCCGCAGTGAGTTTGAGTCTTATATAGAAAAAGCCTTGTATCGCTTTGAAACATGCAAATGGTAACCGATGAATGGGTCGTTTAGTTCCATTGTTAGCCTGTAATACCTGAAACCTGTCTATGATTGTTAAGAGTCGGTCGTTAAGGAGTACAGACTGGTTGGCAGGGGATCAACAGCCAGACCTCTAAAGTCTACTTGATTAAATCTTCTCTGCAGAACCAGAACCAAACACTGGGGCAATAGTTTTTAGTTCTTATACTCCACTAGTCTGAAATAAACCCCCAGAAAATCTGAAGTGAGTCTAAAATTCTGACACTGACTTCAATGAAACTTTTACACAGCACAGGGCAGGGCCGTGTGTAACCTGGGATTCTTCTTACATCAACACCAATAAAGCATTTTTTTTGGTATTGGTCCATTGTATAAAGTCCATTTAAGTAACAATGATATCACAGGTTTTCTGGTTTTAATAAAATGTGAAAAGCTAAATGGTGATAGAGAATTCTGTGAGACTTTTTAAAGCCTTTTAGTTCAACATGTGACTAAACCATAACTGCCTTTTCTTAAAGAAAAGGATGGCTTTCTTGTTAAAAGCCAGTCACATGAACTTATTTCGATATTAATATGTTTGTCCTATTCTTGGTATGTGAGAGTTGACTTGACGGAGATTAACAGCCGCCCTTCCTGCTGTTCTGGGCTTTCCTATCAGATGCCCTAAGCTGCAGACATCCAGAGGCACCAATTAACCTTCTGGAAGGGATTGCTCTGAGAAAGCCCCATGTCTGACTCTGCTTCCCACACTGTTTCCAAGAGCGCTTTGCCACTGTTTGATCTACCACGGCGCTGAAGCGAGCCCCAGCTGCACTGATCGCAAACACGAAAGCAGACTCAAAGACGATGACAGAGATCAACGACCTAAGATCACCGCTGAATGTAGCAACGAAAGCACCAGTGAACTTCACAAAGCAGGGCCGTTCATGCACCAATCTAATAGGACAGAAGTAAAAAACCCAATATAGATATATATTTTTTTATATTTCTCCAAAAAATAAAGGAACGGAAATGCCTTCTTTGTAAGTAAGAAGACTCGTCTCCTAACCAGGCTCTAGAAAACAAGAGGCTGGCATGCTTGCCTGAGATTTAGCATGTCATAAACTGCTGTAAAGCCTCCAATCTGTGTCACGACAAATTTATATCTTCAGACAGAGATATGCAAAGGTCAAAAAACCTAAGGTGTCGATTGTAAATCAGACGGCTGAAGTGTTTATAACCTTTATCCGTTAGAACAGACTCTTGGCACGGAGAGGCCTGGATTTACAGAAGCAGCAGTCTGATTCTGGGCCAAAAGACTTTTTCTCTACATCCAGAGAGACTAGCGAGCTGCATAAAAAAATCACAGATTCATGGCTGCATTTTCAACTGGAATGGTGCTAAAAGCTTACATGACAACATATTTATACCTCAAGTGTAAAGCATTAGTATCTTTGCAGAATACATCTCCACTCCCCTCCAGTAAGTGGTTCTATTTAAAGAGGATTTTTTTATGTGCAACACCCTCAACACTTATTGGCACTCCCTTGTAAAAATGTACAAAAAGTCTAAACGGTAATTCTAAAACCTTTTATGACAGAAAAAAAAGTCTGACACTGTAAAAAACAAAACTAAATTCTATTTGAGTAGATCAGGGTGTTTATTCATACAACAACTATCGGTTGTTTGCCCCTCCTCCTTGCCAAAAGGCCAGGCTAAATGTCATTTCACAAGATTAAAACAACTAAATGGATCTTTGATTGTCTAAAGATTGACTCGATCCTTCCTTAGTCTCTTTGAACTCTACTGGATTGAATGAGAAGTCAGTGAATAAATGCCAACTTTGTATGTGGTGAACATTGTAATGTTGATTCTGGAAGATTTAGATCCTTATCATACTGAACGACCCTTAGATGTTCCCTTTTTCAGGTTTCAAACAGTTTACGATACCATCGCGCTAACAAAGTTACAGAAATTTAATTTGATTTATTTCAGTCCAATCAAATCACCCAAACAGATTGCTTAAAAGTTTTCTATCAAAGGAAAACCAGCTGATAACATCCAGTCAATAATGTTGCAGGATTTTCTGCTCCTAGATGAGCAAGTAGCAACAGTAGATATTCGCTTGCATTTTGCTTATCAGTCAGCACCGGGATGTAAACAAATAATAAACATATGACTAATTGTCTGTTAATGGTTTTTAGATTAAAATTAGTTCAATTGGATTTAGTTCTTATAGCTTAAGTTCTTTTAGCAATATGTTTTTGCCGCCGACCAGTAGAGGGCGATGCTGGTCATTCTGCCTTAAACTGCAAGCAAAGTAGTGCCAGGGCTGAAGCGTTTTAGGATGAAATATGAATGGATCTAGAGTCTAACAGGGATTATTTACACTGTTTAATGGCAACTAGACTGCAGAATTAACTTTATGTGGTTCTGTTTCTAATAGGGATGCACGATATAATCGGCCCCCTATCGGTATCGGCCTGTATTGGCCTTAAAACTGAATATCGGACATCGGCCACCCCACCGATATTTAACCCGATATTTGATCAGCTTCTGAGTTTCTAAACTCTTAAAGAAAAATAAAATACTACTTCTTCTTCTTCCTCAATCTCTTTAACTAATGAAATATTGCTATATGTCATCGTTATGCTACGAAATCCCCTGAAAATTCACAAAATTTTGCCATATTTTTATATGTTGATATATTGACGCGGTATCGATCTATTTTACTAACAAAATCTCACAAGAATTTGCAAAATA